>NW_025953803.1:389293-756168 GCF_022578515.1 Annulohypoxylon truncatum
GCCCCCCCCGCCCCCGCCCCCCCCCCCCCCCCCCCCCCCCCCCCCCCCCCCCCCCCCCCCCCCCCCCCCCCCCCCCCCCCCCCCCCCCCCCCCCCAGGAACGCCACCAGTGAGAAAATGAAGAGGATAACCTGACAACCCACGGCATACATGTGGTTTGCTAAAAATAGAAACAGACACACAAGCACGCAGCACGCCAAACCGTTGGCTCGGGGCTAGTCGGTCGGTCGATCTCTACTTAGGAGAAATCGGAAATTGGAGAAAAGCCTTTTTGGGAGCGAGGAGAACTGCTCATTGAGGGAGCCCAGTCCTGTTCTGGGCTATGAGGGTATGAGGGATTCGATTCGTCCCCATGTTCCTTTACATAACGAGCTTCCTAATCGGTGTAGTAGGTGAAGCTGAGAATATGGGGCTCACCCTTGAGATCCGTAGGGGCTTGGCTCCCCCGTCTTCTTAAAAGGAAGCTAGAGAAGTTTAGAACAATTCCAGACGGCCCTGACGGCCTTACGCGCACGCGTCCTTGTGCCGCATCCGTCCTGAGTCAGCGAGCGCGGCAAACTTCATGATAAGGCTTACTTCAAGCGTTATTTGCTTTCTAATATCCAATGCCTCCTAGCCCATTCGTGGCCTTTCCTGAGCAAGCGTAACACGAAACAAGTTCGGAATATGCATTGCACCTCTGAGGGGTACAGTTGCACCGCTGGCTCTCTCAAAAAAGGAGGCCAGCCGACAGACTGGACAGATCAAGCAGGAGTCGGGTGACAAAAAACAAGAATAATCACCTACTGTAGGAAAATGACTAGAGATATCTAGTGAAGCGAGGGATAGTCGTCGTGTCACTTGACGATTTTCGACATGATACGATTCGTAGGTTACCTTGTGTCGTGGACAAAGTGCCTTGGTGTCCTGCGGAATCTATCGCCTCTTTTGGAGATTGGCTCGGTTGGTTTCATCTTGATCTCAAGCCAAATTCATCACCGGGGTGCTTATCGCTTTGCCCTAACTGGCGAGATGGATAGATAACATGCGCAGCGAGACTTGGCTCGACGAGCGGCAATGCCCCCAATATATTAAATCACCTTCTCAGGGTCCTTTCAGGGTAGGTTGCTTGCGAAAGACATTCGACTGAGCTCCCGAGTAGCTAGATCTGGGCTGAGGGGTTACGAGATGGGTAGACAACTACACTCTTATGTAAGTGATACCCGAACGTTGAGTTCAGGAAAGGAAGCCCGCGTTAAGTAGACGATAGACGATAGGCGATAGGTGTCATAGCTGAGGGCAAGGCAATGCCTACAGCAATCCCTTAATAATACCTCCCGGTTCGTTAAGCTCGTGTCCCGCACGGACATCGTCAGTCAAAACTTGGTCATCGCTGCAGGGCAACTGGGGCTTAAGTTGGGGCTAGATCAGAGTCAACTCCGATGACGTTTTCCCCAGGGCCCTTTCGGTAGTATTCGGCAGCTCGCCATACATACTCGGCCCAGGATAGACTGAAGAAGTAGGCCCTCCGGGCTGTGTGACCTCTCCAGTAGGAAAAAACCTACCGAATGAGCTCCTTTTTGATCAGCCAAGCCATTACAGCGGCATCGTCAGTCGGGAAGGGCTGAGACAACGGCGTACCACCAGGCTTTGGTGAATTTCTTGGCCATTTTCAAGAAGCCTAGCGAACTGTGTCAGAATATAACATGGACAATTCAGAAGCTGGTGAACCAGCCTTCATTTCTGGGACGATATTCGCGGCTTAAGCCGCAAATAGCATGCTTCATTCTCCAAGTTCATTTCTCTTCACGAAGACCACGTTGCACTCTGACAACGCAGTCATATACGCAATCCTTTAGGCCGACTCGCTTCTTACGACCGAGGGCAGCTAAGTGAATGCGAGCTGTCACTACTTGGTCCTACTTGAGGTCCTAGCCTCTAATCCCAGGGATATATCCACGGCGACGTTGTACTGGTGAATACATGACTCAGATTCGTAAAAGTCCGTTCAAATTTTCCAATACGAAGACATCACCATGATCATGTTAAAACATACCTTTCTCTAGCCTTGAGATAGCAGGTGGTAGGCTTAAAAAAACTGCCTGTCGTGAATGTGTGTCGACAGCATAGAAAAATGGTGCATTTGAAGATGGATCATGGAGGCTGCTAGCCAATGAGCAGAAAATTACAGTCGGGTACTGGGAGTATTGAAAAACGACCGTAGTAAGGCCGCCGATCCACATGGGCGGTCCCTTTTCTGTCGAACATTAGAGGACGGACCCGGCGGCTCTATCGCGGGGAATTCCTAAGCCCTTGTTTCTAACCGGGCCACGATCACGGCACGTTTGTATTGTAGGTAAGGAAGGTAATCTTTCCAATTCCATAGATAATGAACAACGAAAAAAAATGAAAAGAACTGGTACGATTTGATCACCGCTTGGTGTTCTAGGACTGCTTGAGTCAGAGCGCGAAGGTCATCGCTCACACCGATGACCGGTCATATTTTGCTTGGCCGTAGTCTGTAAAAGACGCGAGATGGAGGAGATTATGTATGCCGGATAAAATGAAGTGCTGACAGGAACGGGCTTGGGCGCTGCGGGAGTGATTACGCCGAGACGCACGCAATAATTAAATACATATGCGGTAGGCTCGTGTATGTAATACCAGCATATATGTACGAGCATATAGCATTCTGACCACTGTATCATGATGTCTGGCCCTTCTGGTTCTCGATTTTTATCAATGAAACTCGACGACTCAGAATTGAAAGGTCATGTGCAATGTCTCGCATAGCAGAGATTGCAAAAAAAGGGGCTCGATCCCATTGGGAAAAGAGTGTGGCCTCGTTGTCTCGCAGTTTAGGTGGCATGTTACACTGCAAGACCTAAATGAGAAAAGCAACCCCAGAAGTGCCGAAATCGAATGCAGATCCTTCCCGAAGGGTCATTTAGATCACTGGCGCTGGTGAATCGTGATGAAAGACATCTCTCCCCGGACTGCTTGTTTTACAGTAGCCATACATGGATGTAGCTGCCAAGAGCTGTGCCATGTATGTGGTGAGAGAGAGCCCTACAATCTGCGTACAAGCTGTGTTAGTGACGTGAGTGATGTAAGTGAGATTGACGCGATCGTCAGTCGCTATTGAAGCTATGCCCCAGCTGCTAGCTCCAACATCTTCATCCTCCTCAGTCTGTAGGTAACGTAGACAGAGCGCCAGACACTCGGTCAAATACCGCAGATGCCAAGCGTGTCACGAACCGTGTCGATGAGATGAGATATGAGAGATCATAGATTCATAGGTTATGGTGATCAAGTTTACAAGCATCAATGATCTTCCAAAACCTTGAACACAGGAAGAGTCGGTGCTACTCTCGGCACTGGCCGCAGCAAATGCTCAGATCCAGATATCCAAGGGAACAGGATCGGAAAACCACGAGGCTCCGCGAAGTAACTAGGTATTCTCGATATGCAAGCTATAACCGAGCTGGTAATAGGCTAAATTAGAAGCATCGTTTCGTGCTGCTTCATTAGATAGCATACACTCAACCACCCAATCCCATCGTGAGATCAGGCTAGACACGGGTTGAAAAGTAACGTATGAACCTAATTACCATGATGATAACTCTTAACTAACGGGCCCGAAAAGAAACGGACGTGAAGCTAATGACGGGGAAAAGTTAGGAAAGAGGTGAGATATCACGGCGAGAGCTTTGGTAAAAGGCCGAGCGAACGAGCGAGACTACTATAGTAGAAAAAGCATTTGCGGACGACCGATATATCTATGGCACTATCGCGGGCCGATAGGTGATAGGTGGTTGTCCTGACGGTAGTCGGATGGCCCAGACTGGTCAGGACTAGGTCACCGTACCAAAGGAGATGATACAATACGAATGCCGTATGAGGAAGGCTATCGGCCATAACCGCACGATGGAACGGTCACGGAATCTGACTGACCAAACTGACTTCATCAAGGTCATAACGTGGTAATAACCGTTCTTCAGGTTCGGTTCGACTTTGATTAGCAATAAATAAGCTGATGCCGGGGTTGATTTTAATATTGGTAATAATAGGACTCGACAGAAGTCATTAGGACAATTATCGTAACCTTGACCTTGGGTGAAGATGTGATTGTATCCACATGTTGAGATAGGTATGTAGATAATATGTAGGTGACGATTCAGACAGATTGGGATCGTGATAACGACCTGGGCGAAAGGTGTGGATCGTGAGGATCGTGAGCGACGGGACCGTGAGAAGATGAGATTGATGGAATTGATGTTCGATGTCTAAACACTAAACCGCTAAAACACATTAAGGTACCTCACTAAGGTACCAAACCATGTGCTCGGGGCTGTCAGGCGCTCCTTCACAGCTTCGTCATGTACATATGAACCTAGTAGTAGTGGTGGTAAAGTTTTACCACGATAAGATTTCGCATAGCGGGATCGATTGATCCAATGGACATCACTCGCTGGCGATAGGTCGGCAGCACTCCACTATTTGGCCGGCCAAATCGCCGTAAGCAAAGAAAGGACGCCCCCCTCGGGCACCCTATTTTATAGCTCATACCACCATAACACCGAATGTTTAGTGGATTAGTGCCACCCACGCCTGCCACGCCCCGTCCCAGCACACCCCTAGCACACCCCCATGGGCTACTTCCTGGCAGTTTTCTGTCCCTTCCTGGCTCTTTCTCAAGTAACGACAACGTTTCTCCACACGCACTTCACGCAACCTCGCGCTGTACATGTACTAAATTCTCCCGCTGGTTTTCCCTTGGACCACTCTTTGATCCACATTGTCCACATTGTCCCCATTACAATCCACTACCCATCCACTTTCCAATCCACTCCCGTGCTCTCCCCGTCCACTCCCGTCCTAACCAATTCTTCCCATCCCAATGACCTAGCACCCAGCACCCAAGACCCAAGACCCAAGACCCAAACCACACCCAAGATCTCCCAACGGCCAAAAACGACTCCTACGATTCCCACTTCGTTCTCGGCCTCATTATTCCCACACTCCTCAGACCTTACCCACTTTCACTCTATTTTGTGTGCTGAGCTGGTGAATCTGCTGAACCCTATGGGTCGAGAAACTCGTTAGTATCCGGCCGTTAGGTGTCTGTCCTATCTTACCTCTTTCTGTCAACGTTGCCCTTCATTTCCGCTCAACACCTTCTTCTCCCCCCACGACACTATCTTTACCTTCCCTCCCGGATCTTGGCCTCGGAGAACCATTGCGCCTCGGATCTTGTACCCCTAATACTAGACAGCATTCTCACTTTGCGCCGCCGTAATTTCCACGTTGCCGTCGAATATCGATTGCGTGTCTGGGACATTACCAATCCTCAGGGTCTGCGACATCCGCCCTAATTTCAGCGACCATATCGGCACCGACGAGACTGGACATTCCAATTCCCACGCCTACGGCCGAGAATTACACCAACGTGAGTCGGGTGTAAGAGAGAAGGGAGGCAAGGAGCGCTGTGGCTGTCGTACTACGTCTGTGCATCTGACGTCGCTCGCTTCTCTTCGCATTGTTGTGGCTGTCATTCGTCGCTCTTTCGATTTCCTTCGCCCTCGATTCAACCTTCAAACCCGCAACCCGAAAAACTATCTGGTCGAATCGTGCCTTAGACGGTTTCTGCTCTCGACGATTTAATCCGACGAATATCTCCAATGTCTCAACATGTGTGATTTGCGACCGATCATCTTCGATACTACCGATTTCGTTGCTGTCGCCTTTTCTGTCCGATAGAGGACAAGCGTGCGTTACAGGCACAGCCTGTCCTCCCTTTCGATCCAGGCGTGTCTTTTGACCACCTGACGATATTCAACGATGGATCCTCCACACATTACTGAATTCGCCTCGCAGCGATATTTTGAGAAGCTCAGGCAGATAAGCGAGTCGAAAGAGCAGCCTCAAGATGCTGTTGCCGATGGCGTCGTGGCCGAGTCGTCCACCTTCATATTGCCCATTGGAAAGGCAAAGTCAATTGATCAGACCTCTCACGATATCCAGAAATCAGAGAAACGCCGAGCAAATTTCAGCTTCAGAACAATCTTACCAACGCGCAGCTCCGTTGATCACGATAGCCGGAGGTTGTCCGTCGAATCTGCAAAGAAGAAGGCTACGCCTTTTGACCAATTATTCTTGGCACTCCCCAATGAGCTGAAGATTCAGATCATTGCTTCCTTACCCCTATCTGATATTCTAAACCTTCGTCTAGCGTCACGGTCGTGGCACGCGATGATCACAGTCAACGAATTCCCGATTGCGCGATATCACTTACAACATCACGTACCGGCTTATGCGAAACGATTATATCCGGCGCCCGATCCGACTTCCATACGACTTCATTACCTCTGTGGAATATGGCATCGGCTACATGTTGCCTCGAAACTCTCATATTTAATATCCGAGAGGGTGACGAAGGAAATATTTCTTAGAAATACCGAGTCTCAACGTCTCGAATTCGAACCGCAATACGAGCGGATGCGCCGCCGGCTAATACCACTACTCTTCACGATATTTCATTTCTTCGAAACTTACCGGACGTTACATATCGAATATATCAAAGAGCACGGATATGGCTTATCACGCGCGCCTTATACTATCAACCCTATCGAAGCTAAGATCATGAGCATGTACGATGATCAGACATTATTACGCGTTCACCAGGTGTTCCCCCTGGTTGTATCCTCTTTCTGTCGACGACTTCGGCCTCCCTCGTACGTTGGTCGACTAGAGCGTTCTCTCAGAGGTTATCTGAAGGATAGGCCCCCTGACGAAGTATTCGTAACGGCCATGTGCGTTGGTGGTCTTCGACAAGTAGAAAGATTTTGGGAGATTAAGGGATATAATTCGAGAAGAGGAGCCGTGGATTCATGGTATAATTCGGTCATGAAGGAGCCCCCACTTATGGAGCCAGCGACGAAAACGCGACGGGGTTTTATGGGCATTACCCGGAAAAAGTCGAGCGCGGGCGAAGAGCAATTCACGAAATTTGGAGAGGCCCATGCGGGTGGTCGCGGGCGGCAAGGCTCAGAGTCGGGTCGAAGGGGCAGCGATGTATCGATGGTGAACTCGTGGGAAAGTTTGGTGTTCCATAGCAGCCTGGGCGAGGGCATGCCGATGAGAGAACTATCACGAGAACAGCTTAGGATACTGGTCCCTGATTTACCCACATTACAACAATTATGGCTTCCGACGGCCGAAGCCCTCATACTCGACCGGGGGATCGTCGTGCGACCTCAGGACATCAAGCGCAACGCGCAAGTCATGCTGGAGCTGATCCGCGAGGATGGCGCTGCTGAAGAGGACGAATGGTGGTACGGACGGGCAGCACCGGCTTCGGTCCGGCCACCCCTCGAAGCTATCGAGGAAGATCCTATCGAATAATTATATGCTGCTACTTTTACCTACGAGGAGACGGTGGGGTTTAGTCGATTGATACCATGCATGGGCGTCTTAGAAGATATCCGCGGGTGGGCTTAGCCATTGTCTAGCCATGTCATATCATATCCCATATATCATGAGCATTTGCAAGGCGTTTATACAAGGGCGGGATCTTTTTTTACTATTTACTGTCAAATCGTTTACTTATTCTTCTATTTTTCGACCAGGGAGACGGGATTATTATTTTTCTCTCATAACCCTCTCTTCACGGATAGGGAAGGGGGGAAAGGGAAAGAGGAGCTCGGGCGAAATTATAGGAGTTGGAACATATTCGAGAAAGCCTCTTTTTTATTTATATTTTATCTTTAGTCTGGTTTTTTTTTTTACCAGACGTGGAGGAGATATATATCATATCTTACCTACTACCCATATCTACCTACCCAAGTCGGTGGACTATTCGATTTTCTTTTATGTTGCTGTCATTTACAACTGTCGCCATAGGCTATAAACGCACACGGAGGCGTAACTCCATTTACCTCATTTTCTTTTATGTTTCGCGAGGCATCTGCCGTTGATCACACAAGCCTCCGGGCTTTCCTCCCGCGCCGGGAGAGAAGGGGCAAAAAGCGATAGCGGGCTCTTGTTTATTGGAGAAGGAATGGGATGAGGAAGGGCGGGAGGAGAGGAAAGATCCTCAGGTCGGTTCATGCAAGTCACAAGCCGCATTTTACAGCGTTCTTCATGAGATTTTGGGGGGAGAGGGGGGGCTTGGGCAAGCCGAAGTAGATATATATCCCATATATCAATCGATGATGTTCTCGGGCCCATCCCGTCGTTTCCGTTCATCTAGACCCGTAAATTCAACCATCCTTCCCCTTTCCCTTTCCCTTTCCCTTTCCTTTCTTCCCTTGCCATCCAAGCCATCCCTCGCCGCTAATTCAGTCCTGTCCCTCACTTTCGCTCGCAAGCACTTGTAAAATCAGATGATGGACGAGAAAAGATTAAGTTTGTAGATGAATAAAACGTAAACCGAGCGACGCAAATGGTATATTGAGACAGACAAATAAAGCACACACAAGACGATCCCGCAAAGCTTCGCAGACCGGCTCCTAGCTCTTCCCTAAACAACAGAGTTTTTGTCCGAAGTAGAATAATAAACTTCTGCTTACAAGTAAACAATAAATAAGTTCCATCCATCCCACTTCTCCCTCCCACCATCCTAGACCGCAGAACCCGTCAAAAGACAATAAAACTCGCCCGAGTTTGTTACCATTCATTACGAGGAAGGAAGAAGGATAAGAATGGTAGAAAAAAACAGACCCTTCCTCGTTCCATTTCCCTTTCCCTTCCCTTTCCATACCCTTGAGAACATTCCATCATGAACCATGTTTTCGAAACCAACAAGAGAAGAGAAAAAACGAGTTAGGTCGCTATCGTGACCCTGAAATAAAAAAAAAATCATAATTCAAACGCCGCTTTATATTTTTTTCGTCCCTTGCCTATAAACGCCACATTCCGTCGTATATCATGTGCAAATTGAACCCTTTCCCCAGCGCTTTCCGAACCTCCATATATCGTGACATGAGTTAATTCATGAGGGCCACCTATTCTGGGTGGTACGACCGACATTTGAAGACAGGTAATTATTACTCATTCCTGTGGTTGAAGAGTAGAGGGATGTGGCGCTCGAGCCAGTTGTTCGCTGCTGCGAGGGTATGCCACTGCCACTAAGGCCGTATGAGCCGGTGCCAAGTCCAAGCCCACCGTGATTATTACTAGAATCCAAGCTTTGCATATCGAACAAATTCGACTCCGTGAAGGGCGCAAAGGCGGACGGCATTGTAGGATGTGACGTGCTATGAGTAGTCGTCGGGGTCTGACGCGCTCCGAAATGAGGCGAGTGATTAGACACGCCGTGGCCGGTGCCGCTGCTCGTACGGTAGTTATTATCGAGAGGTGATGCCGAGGGCGTCCGACGGGGCGGATACCCTGGGTTATTATGGACCAACGATGGTGATCCTCTGTAATTAGCGTCCCCTTGCATCAGAGGCGAATTAGACTGTGCACCAAACTGAGGAGAATTGGTCATGTGTTGTACAAGGCTGGTTCCAGGAGATCCGGTAGCCATATGTTGAGGTTGCCGTTGGTTCGTAGAGTACGAGGGGGCCTGTGCGTTGTAAGATGAGCTGAGAGTCTGTGCTTGGGGGTAATAGCTCTGCGTTGTCCTAGTCTGTTGATGTGATGTCAAGGTAGAAGGCATCTGGGGCCCCTTTGATGTCTGTGATGGAATAGGCGAGGCGGTCTGAGCGGTCTGCTGTTGCATCTGTTGGCGACTAGCCGTCGATTGTCTAGGATTCTCCTGCCGGTTCTGGAGGGCAGTGAATCGTTCGTAGTGAGCTTCTAAGCCCTCTGCAGGAATCGGAGAGACTGTATGTCCAATCGGTGCGGTGGCTTGGTGATGCTGCTGCTGTTTTTGGGAGCGATTGCTATTTCCTTGCACTTGATCGTTGAGACTCTGGTTCTGTAACGCAGCTATCCGTTCGTAATGAGCCTCTAAACCGTCGGCTTGTGTATGTGCCTGAGATGGAGTTGTCACTTGACTAGTCTGACGGGCTGGATCCAAGGTTACCGTCGTAGACGATGCGGAATTCTTAGTCCCTAAGTTATTCGGGGTTGAACGCTTGGACGTGTGAAGCGAGCCCGCCTCCTGGGATTTACGAGACCGCTTAGCTGATGGTGCAGCAGCGCTGCTCACAGGAGGCTGGCTGGGCTGGCTGGCTGATGGCTGTACTTGTGAGATCGACGTAGGAGTTGCTTGAGACATGGTAGACGACGCTTGCTGAGGAATTGGATTACTTCCACCAACGCTATTGGCGGCTCCATCAGCCTGTGGATTAGGAGCGCTGGCAGGAGCAGATTGGCGCTTGCGCTTCTTGCCGCTTATTGTCGACTCTTTTACCTGCGGAGTTGGGATTGGGGCCTGAGTATTAGACACACCAGACGGTTGTGGCAACTGGACTTGTTTATCCTTCTGAGGAGCGTTGGTATTAGTGACAGCGGACGCAGCGCTGCTACCGGTGAACGCGTGACTGATTCCGGCCATATAATTCGAGTGTTGGTTATTGTGGTGATTTGATGAATCGGGTGTCTGCTGTTGGGATGGATTTGCATCCTGACTTGTAGGCTCATTGGGAGCCTTCGGGCGATTCTTAGAGCCCTTAGGTCGTCCCGAATTTGCCTTCTTCTTATTCAGCTGTTCACCCCCCATGGGCACTGGTACTGGCACCGGAGTCACCTTCGGCGGAATGGGGATCGTCGACACATGGTCAGCTTGGTGAAGTACACTTAAGTTCGTAAGCGCAGATTCAGCTGGTTGACCAGCCGGTTGCGGATCGGACAATTCCTTCGGTTTGTTCTTAGAACCCTTTGGCCGACCACGTCGTTTTATGCTAGAATTCGGCGCTATTGTGTTCGAGTCGTTGATAGACTTGAACCCGCCGGTCGAGCCACCCGTGGCCGGAGTGTTGCCGTACTGTGCCGCATCGGGAACTCGGGGAGGCGTGCTCGGAGCCGCCAATGCCCCTTCTATTTCAGCGAGGTCATCATCCCCATTTAATTCCAGGACGCTGTCATCAACATCCACCCAACTATCATCCTGAGCTTCTTGGGCTCGACTTGAGGTTCCCTTAGTGCCCTTCTTAATGCCCTTATCGCTTCGAGACTTGGTGGCTTTACTCCCCTTAGGTCGTCCCCTCGGTCGCCGCGGATGCATGTACTGCGAAGACGGAATCGGGGCACGTCGTCGAGGCTCATCGAGGTTAGGAAATATTTCGGCGATCCACCCAACAAACAGAGAGCCAGAGCCGTTTGCCTCGGCGCTTTCAGGAAATTTACCATCGGTGGGGGGTGGAGCGTCAGGTATGCCACCAAAAAATGCGAGTGCCTTGCATAACTGGTCAACCACAAGAGCGGGAGCCAGTGTTCGCAGAAGCGTCAACAATCGAGCTTGTTCTGCCTTTGTTTCCGCTACCGTAAGGGGTTGGGCTTGCGCTGGTTCAACAACGGCAGGAGGTGCTGGTGTTGGCGTTGGTGCCGGTGCCGGTGCCGGTGCTGGTGCTACTGGTGCCGCAGCTGCAGAAGCCGGTGGTTCGGTAGAATTGGACTTCTTAGGAGATGTAAACTGTTTTAATCCAGGCGGCCGTGGGTAGTTGGCCCTTCGTTGATGAGATACGTAAGTGTCTGTCTGAGCTAACTTAGCCTGCAGAGCAGTACTTTCACTAGTGCGCTTCGCAGCAGCATCGCGGCCTTCACTTGCGCGATGGCTAGCAACGTCCATGTGCATAACACTAAAATTCCCTTTCATTTGTTCGGTAACATCCTTCAGTTTGCTCGGAACCGGATTTCTCACTCGTCCATCTCGGGGGTATAATCTCAAATCAGCGTGTATAGATCCATCATTAGGTAACGTGGAAGGTAGCAGGCCATTGGCGCCGCCATTGACGGTAGGGGCGGCTAGTGTTGGTGACTGTCCGGTCAGGCCCGGCGTAGGAGATTCGGAGAGCTGCTGGCCGCCGGTATTCGAGTTCCTCGCAATGGAGGATGTATTGTTTGCCAAATTGGCCGATTGTTGGCCTACAAGATGGAGTTAGTCGGATAATCAGAATCAGAATTATAGGACCTCGCAATCCCGCGAGAGTGGAGAGGGACGGCCTACTGGACGTGGTAGCCATTTGGATGGTGCAGTGGCGACCATGACAAAGAGGATGTGCGGTTTAAGTCTGTCTCGTTCGCTACGACTCGGAGAAAATATTAGGACTTCACTCTGGCAGCTGAGTATAAACCAGTTGGCGGGATTCCATACTCATCAACCGCGGATTACGGAGGATTAGGGCGTAGGCGACTACCAGCGCGTCATTGCGAGGAGCTGATGCGACACCACGGAGAGCCGAGGAATACGAATTTAATCAATGGGGTTGAATGCGCCGGAGAGATTGGATTCCCAGCGGTATCGGTAGTAGATAGCGGTTGAATTTTTTCTTCTTCGGTAGGACTGAGACTGAGATTGAAGCTGGACTAATAGAAGCAGGAAGTTGGGGCGACGAATACGTTGCAGGTTAAGTTTGGTATGGTGTATGGTGGTCTTCAGCCGGCGGCAGCAGACAAGGTGGACAAGGTCAGATAGGACAAATCAAAGTCAAAAGTCGTCGATGGCGACAGGTGGTTGGGCTTCATAGGACTGGTTGACCGCTATATTCTGGTGTAACAGAGAATAGGGAGGTGTAAGTTTTCGAGTCGTCGAGAATAACGAGAGGAGAGATGGTTTCGAGAACGAATATTCCTCTGATATTGAATGGTTCGGGCAGTTCTCGTGCTCTTTCAGCGGCGGCTATTGGATTTACACGTCGACTCTCCCAGGATTTTGGGGTTGTACTTCTTCAGATATGGGATTGCTGATTTAGTGGACTCGTTGAATGTTTAGTGGACTAGTGGATTAGTGGATACTGGCTTCGCAGTCCAAAGCGGAGTAGTCGCGAGGTAGAGATGGCTGGTGCCTTCTGTTTCTGGTAGGGATGTTAGAGAAATCAATAAACAGGCTCGGCTTCTGAGTGGTTTGTGACCTGTGGCTTATGGCTCGTGACCCTGTCCCGCACTAAAACCAGAATAGAACATTCGCTATCTCTCAGTCTTTTCAATTGTCCCATGTCTCATCTGCGCAATTTCACACACTTATCTTATCACTTACCTGGGCACATTTGTACACATGTACATACCTACGTAGGACCGTATTTCAGCTGAGGTCTTGCGAGACTTCGACTTTGATATCGTTCCATTTTGCGTCGCCCTCCTATATTCTCTTTACCGGTTAGTACATAATTGGCTGCCCGGGTAACATTGAAGTAAGGAGTTGTAAATACTCCGTTTATTGTGAGAGTCTAGATGCAACTTACATGCAAGTTGAATGCGGAATAGGCTGGGGTAGATGTACGCATCTATCTCGCCAAGTAGTTAGATGATTGGTTTCGAAGGGATTGAGTTTGTGTACATAGTAGTTGAAAGAGATGGCATTGATAAAACCGTGAAAACGCCTAGTCATCCTGATTAATAAGGCTTATGTAGAGAGATTCTATATATTGTAGAAGAAACAATGAATGAAAGTTGTAGATATTACGTTATACTACCTCTAAACTGTAACTAGGTAGGTAATGCTGAATAGAGAGTTCAGGCAGTTACACATATATGGATATTCAACATTTTATCGAGAGTATAAAGCATTGCCTTAAAAGTAATAGACAGTCGTCATAACATGATATCGTCTGACATCAATATCTAATGAGTTTATCTCTATAAGCATAGTACTATAGTTACCAAGGTCGAAGCTGCTTCTTGATGCTGCTCCAAGCTGTATACCTTACGGTATTGGAACACCCCACTTAAAGTCGAACTAAAGAACCTTGGAAGCACTGACGTTGACTTGTGCATTTGTACCTACAGTTGTACCTAAAGCTCCAATCATACAACAGCCTCAATACGCAGCTACCTATACTAAATCTAACAACCTACAACCCTACAACGACGACTTCACGACGACCTAGCCCACTAATATCTGTCGTCGTCGTCCTGCGTCTCCTACTTCCAACCCGGGGATCTATACATTGCCGGCCGGTAATATTCATATGCACCTTAGCTAGCTTAGCTCCAAGTCCACAGTTCATTGAGCAATATTCTCTGACCCCGTCACCAAGAGCTCTCCCACTTATCCAGCCTCAACGATCCCTCCACCCCGAGTTCTACCAAACTACACCTAAGCTATATTATTTAGCTGAGATACAACCCAGGCATAAAGCATAATTCCCGTTCGCCGCAATGGCTCCGACTCCGGCGAAGTACGTTCTCCTATCGCTGCCTCTCAGCACTTTCGACACAGGCGACAAGGAAGAAGCCCTTGAATCCGTCAAGGGTATTATTACATCCAAGAATGGAACCGTCTTGCCATTTCCCGTTCCCAACTTTAAGATAGGAACCCTAGACGCATTGGTTCAGCAAGCCGACGATTTGGCAAAACTCAGTGCTGGCTGTGAGGGGGTGGTTAGCAAGGTCGGCGACTCCTTGCGCTCACTGTACGAAGGCAACGAGGAAAAAGCATCTCAACAAAAGAATGTTAACGACAGTTCGTCGCCCTTAATTCCCTACGCGCCCAAGATTTCAGCGTGTTGACTAGCCTGTAGAACCGACGGATCAGTACCTTCGCACCTTTACTTGGAACAAAGTTCGTTACAGAGCCGACAAGCCTGTTGGCGAACTCATTGATATCTTGCAAAAGGTAATATGGCTTTTGGGCGTAGTTCCTTCCCGGCATCATGTACGAGTATACTAATATGGAACTTTTTGCGCCGATAGGAATTGGCCACGATCGACGGCGATGTCAAGGGCAAGTTCAATCAATACAACCAAGTCAAGACAAATCTCGCTTCCCTACAAAGAAAACAAACGTAAAACGCCCCCAAATAGCTGCAATCCTGGCCGGCTTCTGAACGAAATGCTGATTTTACTCCCTGAGCTTAGCGGCAATCTCGCAACTAAATCACTTACGCCGATCGTCAACCCGTCTCTGCTAGTACAAGATTCCGAATACCTCGAAACGCACCTAGTCGCTGTCCCCACCAACCTTAAGAAGGATTATCTTAAGAGCTACGAAACCATCGCACCTATGGTGGTTCCTCGATCGTCTATACAGGTTGCGCAAGATGAAGAGTTTATTCTGTTTGCCGTCACCACGTTTAAGAAGCACAGTGCAGAGTTTCAGCAGAAGTGCAGAGAGCAGAAGTGGACGCCCCGTCAGTATAAGTATGTCGAGGGCGGCAGGGAAGAAGAGCAAAAGGAATTAGACCGTGTCACGAGAGAGGAGAAAAAAGTCTGGGGGGAGGCTTTGCGGCTGACCCGCACTGGATGGAGCGAGAGCGTCATGATATGGGCGCATGTAATGGCCCTCCGCGTCTTTGTGGAATCCGTGCTGCGTTACGGGTTACCATTAGAATTTGTGTCTGCCCTCGTCCTGGTAGGCACACCACTACGTTCCTTTTATAATGACTCTACCTATACTAATATCTATACTAGACAAACACGAAGCTGGCAAAGGAGGTGAAGGCGGCGCTGGACTCATCCTACTCGTACCTTGGTGGAAATGCGTTCGGGAGAGATAAGCGAGGGAGGATCACGAAAGATGATGCAGCTTTAACGTCGGAGATGGCGGCGGCCGGTCTAGGACACGGAGGGGAAGGAAACGAGTACACAGCCTACGTATACTACGAGTTCGAACTATAGACGGCACGCAGCATCTAATTTATCAGGATGGCGTTTCGCGGGCGGACTAATGTCATGGCTAGCATCCCCTTAACCAGGGGCTTCGGTTGTCATAACAAACATGAAAATTATCTGTGTATACTTTTTCCGGAGACAAGTCTATTCAGGATCCAATGTCTCGCCTTATCTCATCTCTACGTGGCAGCCGAATTGTCATACCAGTGAACTGACGGATATACGCCTATTTTTCACGTCCTAATTCCCTTTCTTACTATATATACTAACCGAACCGTCTTTTACGAAGCTAGAGCAGCATTGCCGGACTGACCGGCGGCTTCGGCCGCGGTAGCAGTCTGAGTATGCGTAGGGATCAACTCCTTCTCCTCGAGCCACTTCACGATCTGGGCGACGCACTCCTCGACGGAGTTCTCGTGGGTCTTGATCACGATCTCCGGGCTCTCGGGGGCCTCGTACGGGCTGCTGATGCCGGTGAACTCCTTGATCTCGCCGGCGCGGGCCTTTTTATACAGGCCCTTCGGGTCGCGCTGCTCGGCGACGCTGATGGGCACGTCGACGTAGACCTCGACGAACGGGATGGGGTCGTCGTCGGCGCCGGCACCCTGGCTAGCGGCGGCGTGCAGGTCGCGGGCGAGCTGGCGGTCGGCGCGGAAGGGCGAGATGAAGGAGGTGATGGCGACGGTGGAGCTGTCGGCGAACAGCTTGGCGACCTCGCCGATGCGGCGGATGTTCTCCTGGCGGTCGGCGTCGCTGAAGCCGAGGTCCTTGTTCAGCCCGAACCGCACGTTGTCGCCGTCCAGCCGGTACGCGGCCACGCCTAGGTGCAGCAGGTGCTGCTCCAGCGCCGTCGCCACCGTCGACTTGCCAGAGGCTGAGAGCCCCGTGAACCACAGCGTGAAGCCCTTCTGCCCCCGGCTCGCGTTGCGCTCGCGCCGGGTTAGGGAGGGGTGCCAGGTTATGTTGCTGTGGTTTTTTCTAGGTTAGTTACTCTGTTTTGTTCGACATTGCAGTGTCAATGTCAATGTCAATGTCTGGAAAGCCATTGTTTTTTCGTTGGTCCCTTGCTGGATATCCAATGGCAAGGCTATGAATAGATATGGTAAGGAAGAAAAGGGACGACAAATGGATAGTGGGGGAGGGGCACTCAAGTCAATTGAAATGGATGAAGGCGAGAAAAAAAAGCAAGGATGCTTACGTTGCCATCTTTTCCCAACTATAACACAGATTCTCTCAACGTAGGTGAAGCGTTTCGATAACTGAATGTATGACAGGGCAAAATGATGAAATATACAGATAAAGAGGTCGACCAAATAGTCAAGCTCTCATAGGAAAAAGAGACTTTTATTGGAGCTTTTAGCTAGCCCTGGAGGTGTCTTGAATTACTGACGAAGTCTCTTAGCCGCAGCGGGTATTACTTAGTTACCGTTTAGGATATCGGGAGTCGGATGACGTGCTTAAACCGGTCGCCGATTCGCAGGAGAGAGCTTAACTTGGCAATTGACTTTTAGTTGTTTGATGTTTTAGACATTTTAACAATCAAGGAGTGAATTGGGCCTTTTCTTCTATATATACGCTTAGGTACTCCTTGAACAGATTTGTTGATACAATGGCGACTACGTCATCTAGCTGCGTAATACACAGGGGATAAGTTATATTACCTAGGAGAAGAGATGTTTCGTTCTACGATATTTGACGCGGTCCTCTGAATGGCACGAAGAGGCAGCCAATTAGCCAGACAACCACTTAACCCCTTTTTTCATAGTTAAGCATTGATGATATACACATCACTCATATATCACGTATAAGACAAGACCTAACCTGGTTCAGAATCTTGATCATTTCTACTCTATTCGAAATCATAACCCCGGCTTATCAGGTCTGGCCGGGGTAAATACATAGACACCGTACGAGATCTTAAGCAATGCAAGCTCTTAACCCAGCAAACTCCGTAGCAGACGCAATGCCCATCGTCTATCCCGGTCTAATAAAATCTATTCATCGTCGATCTATGTAGCCTGTTGCCTGTATATGCTCAGTGTGCTCATGTCGTAGGGTAAACGTTCGCCATCATCTGTAGAACATATTAGTCTTCACCGGTTCCTAGAAAAAGATAGCCATTGGATATGGTGTATGGGTAATTACTAACCGCAGCCTGTCTCGGCATGACAAACAACGCCGTCGCCTCCGCAAGAACCAAGGGCTTCTCGCCCTCGCCGACCAACGTCTCGATGCGGCCCTCGACCCAGGCCTTGCGCCCCTCGACCTTCGTCGTCGTAGCCCGGAGCACGACGTAGGAGCCCGCCGGCGCCGGCGCGCGGTAGTTAATATTGAGGTTGGCCGTCATGCCGATCTTGTGGGGCAGCGCCGCGAAGCAGCACCTCGCGAGCCCCTCGTCGAGGATCGTCGCGAGCAGGCCGCCGTGCACGATGCCCGGGTGCCCGCACAGCTCGTCACCCAGATACGAGATGGAAACCAGGCTCTTGCCGCCCTCCTCCGCGAAGATCAGGGGCGGCACCACGAGCCGCCCGGGGCCCATCAGCGTCCCGCCCGTCAGGTTGTAGCTGCGGTAGGCCGGCGGGATCTTGAGGTGCGGCCGAGCCTCGGAGAACTCCGGCTTCGCGCGCAGTTCTCGCGTGAGCGCATGGTTCTGGATGAAGGCCTCGACCTCGCGCTGGTGCTCCGTCTCCGGCGAGAACATGGTCAGCGTCTCCTCGTCCGTCGGCGGGTTCAGCAGCTCGCTGACGGTGGGGATGGCGGGCGCGGCTGCCATCGCGGTGCCGAGTAACGTGAATGCGAAGCTGGCGGCTAGGAAGGAGGCGGCGCGGCGGAGGAATGATGGTCGGGGTGGATCTAGGGATCCTTTATGTTAGCCTGCTGGTAGATAATGGGTAGGGTGCAGGTGCACGATATGGGAATATACCTTGGGTAGGGGATGTGCTGACAAAGCGACAAGATAATAGAGGCTGCCGCCGGGTCGGACGTAGGATCAGATTTATAGTCGGTTCAACGGGTAGCTGACGGTTGCGCACGACCCTAGCCACACCGGCTTGGATTCGCGCGGCGAACATGGTCGCGATAGGGGTTCCAAGGCCGAGTGGGGGCCTCCCCAAGCCAGCGGGACTCTTTTCGTGGCTATTGAACCAATTGGACTAATTCCGATACTAGAATCTTCCTCGTCGACTTCCCATATTTCTCTTGTCGTTATGCGGCGGGCTGTTGAGACATTCCCTCCTTGACACTTGACTGCGCATTTCCCAACGAATTTCGCTCCTCCAGTTATCCGTCAGCCGCTAACCGCCTTAGACCCGTTTGTTCCCCGAATAGGATAATGCCGAGGTAGTTTGTTTATGTAAGCTGGAAGAAAGATCCTACATTCGGAGTTCCAGGAGTTTGAGTTTAGTCGAAGTGATAGTAATTATATTTTGGCTTCCGGCGTACTGATAATTCGGCGATATATGATCCTGTCGAAGTCTTGTTGCTAATGGAATAGGTAAACTATTGGCTTTCCCTACCACATCATTCGTACGAGTATGTTATATCTGCAATCAACCTCAGGCTTAGCCCCCTATTCTAGAAATCTATAATAGAAGAGATACTAGCAGAGCAGTCTCAATTGGTTGCCTAGGTACCCGCTCGTTCTCTACATGTGTTAAAGAAAGAAAATCCCATAGAAAGCTTGGTATCTAAAGCAAGAAATATAATCATTGCGTGGGTGGCTAGATTCTAAATGAGGGGCGCATCTGAGATCTGCAAGGAACGTGAAACCTACACCCGTCATAAAGACCCTATTAAACGGATCTAAACGATGTTTCAGTCTTGTAGATTAAACTATGAACTATGACGTCTGTCTGAATACGATAGGTATACCTTGATAGTCATCAATGAGAATATACCCCTTAGAAGATACCAGCTAGGACTAGGCACATACATAGGTAGTTGCCGTTTAGTCCATAACCCCGGCGGCCTCCGTGTTAGCGGCCAAGCTCTCACAGCCAATCCAGTTGTGAAATTCGCCTGTTTTATTGAATCTCCATTTTCTATTATCCCCATCTTCCCCATCTGTCTGTCTGTCACACAATACATACAGCCCGCAGCTACGTAAGCACCCTGTCACTTGGCAGCATCAACCTACTTCTGACGCAAACGACCTACCGAACCTGTGGCATTCTGTGCCGATGATTCGATAACCTGTTTGTGTAAATTGCCAGGTCCGTCACACCATACTCAAGTGATCTACACGTCTTTATGCGGAGTATAGACATAAGAAACTTGACCTACCTCATCGCCTTCAAGCCGTAGGAATCTAATTATCTATACATACTACCAGTTTTGATATTCAACTCATACCACATACCTAGATACCTGTTACCAAACAAACTACAACAAATATTGCTTCACAACCATGGTCAGTAACATCGTATATACCAGCGATATAATTACAACGCAGTTCGCTTACCACTACCCCAGGCTACCGCCGACACCGTAGAACTAGGACCTCCCCACGCGCCTAAGGAGGAGTCCCTCAAAGCCTTCAGCGAAGTCGAGCACGAGCTGAAGAAGCAGCTTCTGCACATGAAACACACCTACCTAAGTACATCCCCCCCCCCCCCCCTTCTCTTGTCCTGCACCATCTACGCAACCGCAAACTAACCCCGTCTTCAGAGCACGAACCGGAGTACTTCGCAGCCGTGCAGCACCTCAGCGACGCGGACCTGACCTCCTTCACTTCCGCTGACTTGGAGGCGGTCCGCGTCGGCATGTCCGCGTACGGCCTGCACCTGTTCGGCAAGGTGCGCATCCCGGCCGTGCCGGACTCGGGACCGGCCTACATCCGTACGTTGCCCTTATCTATTTTCTAACTTTCTCCGCGTATTTCTAGGGAGAAAAAGAGTGAATTATGATTAACGCTTAAAAAGACGTCCGCCTTTTTGTCGGCGGCGACGGTCACGATGAGCCCGGCGTTGCGAAGCTGCACAGTATCCATACCGAGGACGTAGAGGAGCCGGATGGCGGTCACAAGTACCGCGCCATTTTCACCAAGGACGATCCGCTCGAGTGGTTTGACACCTAATTGCGTCGATTCTCAATTTAAATGCGTGAGAGTTGGGACAATTAGGTATTTGTAATTTAATGAGCACGAAATGAATGAAATGAAACACATGAAGAGAAAGATATCGAGTCAGTATCGTGATATTTGATACCAAATCGGGTATCTTGAATTTTCAAGTGTCTATTGCTAGCCGTAGTGAAAACGTCTGTGATGACCCTATGTTCATAATTACGGCTTTCTATCACATGCTTATAGATCATCCTCGTCCTGGGCGAGCATCTCGGCGTAGTCATCTGCAGAAGCGAACATAGGCAAGCTCTTGAGAGCCTTCCGCCTCTTCGTGCGCTCCGATTCCGGTTTCTTGTCATTCTCGCCTTCTCCCTCAGCAACAGGCGGCTCCTGGTGGTCCGAGTCGCCCTCCTCGTCGTCATCCGAGTCATCCCAGAACTCGACTCCTCCCTCTTCTTCATCTTCCGATCCATTCTCTCCATCCAGTTCCGCCATCTCCTTCTCCAAGTCCTGGTCATCATCAAGGCTCATCAAATCGTCGAAGTCGGGCTCGCTATCCGATTCACCCTCGACCTCCGGACGAGAAGCCACGAGCGCGTCCCAGATCTCGTCTTCCGCAGCCTCCTCGGCGTCCTCTCCGCCCTCTGCTCCCTTCGCCTTCTTCGCCTTCTTGCGCTCGGCTTGTTCCGACTTGCCTATCCTGGCGAAGTACTCGTGGAAGAAGACGTCTTCGACGGCGACGTCCTCGCTCTTCTTATTCCAGAACTCCGCCGAGTTCAAGGAGCTTCCTGCCGTCTTAGCCGGAGCCTTGCTCGACAACAAGACGGAGCCCTGGCCCGTTGCGGTCACAGGCTGCATGATGGATACACCCTTGGTCGAATCGACGGCCTTGGCGTTGCGGTACACGAATTTGTCCAAGAAAGCTATGAGCGTATGATTCGCTAATTCTGGCTTTTGAGCGGCCTTTTGTCCGTTCATTAAAGTCGATGCGTAAACATCCACAGAAGGATGGTAATGTCTAAGGAACGGTAGTAGTTCCCATAGACAGCTGCGATGCGCATTGCTATATTCGGGGTTCCTTTTCCGTCCATCGTAAGCATCACTAACTTTCGTAGATTCAGCTTCGGCCCCGTCGGGAGGAGCCTCAGCCGGAGCATCTGAAGCCACACCCGGTGCTGCTTCATCCTCGTCATGTTCCTCCGGCTCGTTGATTAATGTTTTTATGTCTGGGAATGTGACGGTGAGATCGATTATGAGGTACATTATTCCGCAGACGAAAGAAGGTTGGTGCAAGTTCAGAACTTGTAACATCCTCTTGACGAATGCTTTTACGCGGCGGCCATCCACATCAGCTTTCAGGCTTCGGTATAGAAGATTGAGGTAGAGGGCCTGTTTAGAAGAGGTAATTAGACGCGGGTCTAAAAGTGATTCATACAAAGTCCGATAGAATCTGTCTGTAGCAAGGTGTCGGTTGGCTGCAAGTTGTTGAATAAGCATGAGAGCCTGGATACTGGTATTAAAGTTAGATGAATGTGTGATACGGAATAATGTATCCAGATGAGACTCGAGCCTGCGAAATATTAGCATTGCCACACTACATTAAGTCAGGGAAATAACGAGACATACGTAGACTGCTCAGCTTGTGAAAATGGAACGGCTCGGTTCACTCCAGTGAGAATCGCCGATACAAGCTTTTCAGCAGCTTCTCGGTCACCTGAAGCAGCTTGCTTCTTATCGTCTGGCTTCTTCGCCGGCTTGGACTTGTGATGGTTGTGCTTGCCCCCTTTAGGATCGTCGGGATTGCTATCAAGCTGGCTAAGCTCTCCGCTTTTCAGCAAGGAGACAAATAGTCCAAAGTATATGTTTAGTAGAGAATCCGCAATTTGGGGTTCTTTTGTGCTGAGGATAGTCTGATTTAGGGTGTTAATAGCGTAGTACTTGGCTCGAATATGTTGCCCTGGTCTGAATATGATGTCCTGTTCGATATTTCGTATGACCACATGTTTCATTCCAGGATGAGAGTTCAGGAGTTGGAGGATCAGGTAGGAAGCCCTTGAAGAAATTTTGCGCTCACGGTCGCCAAGTTTATTCACTAGGAGTCGTAGAAGGTTGGATTCTTGCTCGGGTTTGTCTCTCAATAAAGCATACGCCAGATCAACGGCCTTGGTACGAGCATACTCAACTTCGTCATCGCACCAGACCTCGAGATTTTGGATCATCTTGAAGTAGGCCTCCTTCAGCCAGTCCTCAAAAATCCATGAGATTAAGTGTTCTTTAGTGATCTTGCCAGGCAACTGTTGGCTAGCCGACCAGGTCTTGACATTGTACTTCTGCAGAGTCCCGACAAGACCCAGTTGGGAAGAGAAAAGACGCAATCGTCTATCCGACGGTAAAATCATTCCCGGCCCAAACAAGTCCACCAGAGCAGCAAGAGCAGCGAGGGCCTGCCCTCGACTTCTTTTCGCCGAGAGGCCGATGAGATTCTCGAGGGCTTTGATATTGTGTATAGGGGATTCCTGGATAGCTAAAGTTAAGGCAGAGACTTTATCAGACATAGTACCGGAAGACATGATAGTAGACATGAATCTGTGTGATGAGGACGCAGACAGTGTCTTATTATATGCGACACTATCCTCATCCAAGGTTGATTTGGCATAAGCCTTTAACTCAGCGATCGCTGCTGCATAAGGCGTGATATCGTCAGAAGAGGGTGTTGGCAGAGTTTTCAAGCTAACAGCATGCCAGTCAGGACGAGGTTCAAATATCTTAGACAACAATCAGCTAAGCTTTCGCAGAGGTTCCAACTTATAGAGATGCTTACTAACCGTCTTCCTTTTCGGATCTCGTTTAGGCTTTTCGTCGGCATCTATGACTGACGCGTCGTCGTCTTCGCCCTCGTCCTCACTGGTATCATCGACTTCGTCCATACCTTCATCCGCTTCTTCAGCTTCAGATTCAGATTCTGGTCTCACCTCATCAAAGCCAAGACCAGAGGCGAACTTGGCCAACTCAGCACGTAGATTCTTGTCCGCATTCTTTTTGCCCTTCCCGTTATAAAGCTCCTCGTCCTCGGAGTTTGCGTCTTCTACCAACTTCAAATCCTCCTCATCCCCACCGAGTGCCTTGATTTCATCCAGAAGGGTGCTCGACTCGGCTTTTTTAGGAGCAGCAGCGGGCTTCTGAGCCTTCTTTGGCTTTTTCTCGTTCTTGCGACCTTTCGGCTCGGATGTGTTCTTCTTCTTCTTGGGAGGTGATTGGATAGAATCTATGCTTTCGTCTAGTTTCCTTTTGCCTTGACCCTTTTTGCTGTGAGGTTGCTTAGACTCAGTAAGCTTGCTTTCGATCTTAGATGTCAATTGCGACAGCGCTGCATCGTCGAAGGTCGCCATTAGTAAAACAGTCTTGAAACCCAAGCCCTCTTCGGTTGTTATGGGAAGTTTGAGCGGGAGGCGATCGAGTCCGTACTGTCGTTGGTTGAAGATAGCGCGTACATCAATCTCCAGCTTGAAGCATGGTATACTCAATGCGACGAGGCCAAAGAAAATTTCGGATTTAGAAAAAAAAAAGTTGGCGGGGCCAGAATAGCTGGTCCCATATTTAATTGGCCAATCGATAAGGTGCGATTACTTTATCTTCATGCACAGCAATGGATCCCTGCAACTTAGTGTATTCTCAGTGACAGGCTCAAGCAATCCCAAACTCTTACCTAACCCAAGTACTCAAGTACCTGGACTATTTTTCTTTACCTTTACTTGAGCTTCAGAACGCTGAGATTCATGAATTTCGCTACTTAGGCTAAGTTGCGATCATATTTTCAATGTTGGCTTATCCTCGTCTGAGGAATTGATTGACATACCATTCATGGCTCTCTAAAGGATATGAAGTATACCCCCTTATTTCTAGCTACTTAGTTAAAAAGGAGGGTATCCAGATTCACAGTGTCAGTCGGGCATGCCACAGCCAAGATGATACCCCTTTCACGTATCCCGAGGAGAAGTCATGCGTCTACGTTCAGATGCTTGAACAGATGCTTGGATGTTCACAGCTCTCGGCCTTATAGTGGCCTAGTGTCGTCGACGAATAATCTGGTTCGAATCAGCACCCCATCTCAATCTTGCTAGCATTTGTGTTAATATATCTTCAGTCCGAATTCCAGGAACAGGATAACTTCACCCGCCGATCCAGATTCTGGACCCCTGGATCTCAAGGGCTCCAAGCTGCTAAGAATGAGAGTATGTAGATTCAATCTCAATGTCACCTAGTGTCTTGTTATTCTGATATAGAAACTAGCCGCTCATGATAAATTAATTCGAGCCGGCTATTTACGCCAAGTATGTTTCCAGATCAGATGTTACTCTAATTCATTCATGCTTATCCTAATTATTCGTTTCCAAGTCACATTCAGGGGTGCATCACATGCTTCCGTTAGGCCAAAGGGTTGAAGAGAAGCTGCAGAAATTAATAGATAAGTATATGATTCAACTTGGTGAGAATCACTGAACCTAGTTCTGCTCCCGGCTCTGTTGATTCTGCGCTTACATAGATAAAGGTGCATCCAAGGTATCCCTATCTTCTATTTCGCGCCAGTCCTTATGGGAAAAAACGAATCGATTAGATGGTTACGGCCAGGAGGTGAGCTAAGGATAAATGATTCGGAAAATAGGTTCATCCAACTCATAGAATTGCCAGCTATTTCGCTTCCTCGACAGGAAAAAAAGCGCCCTATTGCTTGCGCCAACTCACGAAGAAGAGATAACAACGCTTGTGTCGAATACATCTTGTTCCTACAAAGAACTTCCCTTAAAGCTTTATCAGATCGGTGAGCCACTTCAAACAGAAGGCTAGGAAAGCGTTTCTCACTTTACTAGGACGGAAATACCGTGATGAATTCCGCCCACGTGCAGGACTTCTTCGATCTAAGGAATTCCTCATGAAGGATCTCTACACTTTCGATTATTCTATCAAGTCGGCACTCTCTACTTACGAGGAAGCACGAGCTGCTTATGCCCGGCTTTTCGACGAGTTAAAACTTCCATATTTGTGCGCAGAAGCTAGCTCTGGTGATATCGGAGGGGATAAAAGCCACGAATATCACCTCCCTTCCTCGACTGGGGAGGACTTCGTAATCAACTGTGATAGCTGTGACTACGTAGCCAACGAGGAGGTTGCTTCCGCACGACTTGGTCCCCCAGATAGCAACTCCGAGGGCGGCTTGGATAATGATTGGAGCGCCGTCAGCGTTTGGCGAGGTGTTTCCAAAGATAGGGAAACTCTCGTCAACGTCTGGTATCCTGCTTCCTTCGAGAACAGTGATATAAATACACACGCCATTAAAGCAGTCTTTCCCGAATTGGACTCGAGTCTTGATAACTCAGTTCCATTTTGGTCTTCTACGCCTCCTAATCTAACTAAGCCTCGAGGAGACTTACGAATCATGAACATCGTGGACTATCGGCTTGGACCCCTTTTTATTGATACATTCCAGGCTAGACTTACGAGCTCTTCTCCGGGACCAATACTACCTGAAGATAGCGATATTAACCTTTCAGCTGTCACTAATGATTTCGTTACCTCATCGGAAAATGAGAGTCTTCTTAACGTTATTCGTATTCGCGATGGCGATAGCTGTCCCCGCTGTGACTCTGGAAAACTCAAGGTCCAAAAGGCAGTTGAACTCGGGCATACATTCTATCTTGGTACAAAATACTCAGAGGCACTTAATGCCACTGTTGTGGTACCTTCGCATTTGGTTGAAGGTGAAGGCACAGCTGCCAAGCCAACTAAATCCGGGGCCCAGGTGCAAGTGTTTTATCAGATGGGATGTCATGGTATAGGGGTATCTCGCATGTTAGCTGCCATCGCAGACCATCTGGCCGACGAAAAGGGGCTCAACTGGCCGCGCGCCATTGCACCTTTCGAAGTGCTGCTCATTCCAACAGCAAATTCGGAGGAAGATAACATTCTCGTATCCCGACACCTGACAGATTCACAGAACCACCAACCTTTCGATCTAATGTTCGATGACCGCGAAGCAAGCTTGCCATGGAAGCTTAACGACGCTGACCTGATAGGATACCCGGTTATTGTAATATTGGGTAGGAAATGGACATCGGAGCGACGCGCCGAAGTTCAGTGCAGGAGACTGGGAAGTAAAGAATTTGTGCCACTGGAAGATCTCCGTGCGCATATCAACAAACTTCTTTCCCAACTCTAGAAAGACCCTGTATAATGCAAGGAACTTCGAGGATTTCCATACCGACTCGGCAAGGGGGTTATTTGTCTTGGCTAAGGGATCGAGAGACAATTAACCACGGGGACCTGTATGATTAAAATGCCTGTACGTAACATCTATCGCGACTCGTCACACGCCGTCTCAAATCTGCCCTTGTCTCGGCGCTCAATAGAGGACGAATTCCGAGTTCGCTTTCCGCGTCGAGCCCACTTCAAACTGGTATATATGTCAACGACGTGATTATAACAAAAGCTAGTTACTTCGTCATCCGAACAGTGATCATCAGAATCGTCAATCCATCAGCTATTCTTTTGTACCGTGAGACTTACAGATTCTAATTCTACGTAAGTGATATGGCTTGCATGAGATCTGCAGTCGCTCTCCAAAGATGACCGGCTCCGACGAGAACAAATACTTATTCCCTACGTCTGATTCTTATGTATCCCGTTTAATCCGGAACTGACAAAGCACCTGTCAGACAAGCTTACGAAACCCCGAAACGCGAAGACGCGGGCATCCCCACACCTCCTTCCGAACCGTCTGATTCGATAGTTCTCATGAGAGATCCTTCAGCGAACAATAAAGACTCTGCTCAATAATCGTGGCTTTGACCCTGCGTCTGCTAGTTTTGTAGATTGGTCTTGACTCTGACCGTCGAACTTGATAGATACGAGCATCATTCGTCATGGCTGCGCCGGGGAACAAATTCTTCATCCAGGAGAAGCTAAAGCTGACGGCGCCTCACCACGAGAGCTTCAAGGTGCTGTGGGAGACGAAATGGAAGATCCCGGTACCGCCGCCCAGCTTATCCCAGACATCCTCGTTAACGAGGGACCTCGGACTAACTAACCGGTATTACGTAGTGCGAGATGGGCATCTACCCATTCATGTACGGCGCCACCGTCGACTTCCAACCCGTCGTCGAGACCATCGTCGCCAAGGGGCTAAAGCGGCCCTACGACTGGGACGAGTACGCGCAGTGCTTCTTCCCGAAGGCGGAGGAGCTCGTGGCCCGCGCCCGAGACGCTGAGGACGAAGGTGACAAGGAGAAGGCGTCGGAGTTGTACTTGTAAGCGGCGCCCAACCACGTAAGCTACCCTTGACTAGGGGCGATGGAAATTGAACAAGTCTTTTACTACATAGGCGCGGATCGGCCCTCTACCGCATCGCGCGGTTCCCCGCCCCGCGCTCCGAGAAGCAGGTATACGCGTGGGGAAAGGGCAAGGAGGCCGCGATCAAGGGGCTCGGCCTGGAACGGTACCCCACGGCCGCCGTCGAGATTCCGCATGTGCACGCCGCGAACGGCGACGGGCCGACGCTGCCCGGCTTCTACCATTTACCCGCCTCGGCGTCGAGTTCGAGCAAAGTGCCGCTGGTTATCATATTCACAGGTTTAGATGGGTACCGCACGGAGCTCGCGGTGTGGAAGAACGGCTGGGCGCAGCTGGGCTGCGCGACGCTGGTCGTGGAGATACCCGGCACCGGCGACAACCCCGGGGCGGCCGGCGACCCGGAGAGCCCGGATAGGGTGTGGAGTAGCTTGTTCGAGTGGGTGGCGGCGCAGGAGGAGATCGACCAGGGCCGCGTTGTGAATTGGGGGTTTAGCACCGGGGGTTACTACTCCATACGCGTCGCGCATACGCATGCTGACAAGCTGAAGGGCGTGGTGGCGCTGGGGGGTGGCGTGCATCATATGTTTGATCCGGAGTGGTTGGACGCGGTGGATGATTTGGAGTATCCTTTTGAGTGAGTTTTCAACATTTCCCTTGTTTGATAACCGGGTTTGAAATCGGGTGTCGGAGGGGTGATGGGGAAGATCGGAAAGCATCTGCTAATGGTGGTGTTCGGGAAGCCTAGCTCACACGCTCTGTCATAAATTCGGATACGCGGATTTCGAACAGTTCAAGAAAGAGGCGCAGGACAAGTTCTCCCTGCTGAGTACCGGTTTATTGGATAAGCCGTGTACGCGTCTCCTGCTCGTAAATGGTACCGAAGACGAGATCTTCCCGATTGACGATTGTTACCTGTGCCTGCTACACGGCGGGCCTAAAGAAGCTCGGTGAGTTTACCGTAACTCCCTCTTGCTCATGCGAGAGACTGGTCTAATTCCTTGCTCTAGTTTTGTTCCGGGGACTAAACACATGGGAGAGCCCGAATCCTTCTCCATTATTCTTAAGTGGGTTTTCAAGCTGTTAGATATCGAGGGAGATATCGGGCGGTTTCTATCAACTATCCCGTTCAAACCGAAATATGAGATATCAAGTTATAGGCAGCTTGATACGCTCAACTGGTAGTATGGCTCTTTTCGGGATTAGCCGACATGGATGTTATATGAAAACGAATTTACTCTTATCAGATAATTCTTTGATAGCGAATTATGAAATGAGAGGAATTGTATGAAGGGTAATACCGTTTCGCGAATTGTACGTGAATATTGTTATTGGGACTTAGATTTCATTGAAAAATTTAAGGCCTATCCCTTTGGTTCGCTCACCTTTTCTCGGTATAGAATAAATTCTCACCGAAAGCCTCGGATCCGGACGGGTTGGCTCACCGTAGTGATCGACGCGGGGCGGACTTGGGGTAGTGGATAGAATACGATAAGGCAATAGCTATCTCGTTGCATATAGGTAGGTACCCAGTCGAATGTATGTCGACATCGCTATTGATGTGACCTTCCTTGATAGTGTAGTACAGGGTTCCTAAGCAGAAAACGGGCAAGCCTGAATACTATAAAGCTATTCCATTACAGGAGCTTTAGTGATAAACACTATTGTCATATCAACAGATTGTTTACCCCGCCGTCCGCAAGGGTAATGAGATCCGAAGAGGACTCAAACTCCTCTAGTCGTCGGAAGCCGACAGTAAGAGGGACTTGGCGTTTATATAATTAGGGTCATAGCCGGTTGCGGATTATTTCCAGGTCCATCCTGTGGCACTCAGTGGTTGGGTCTATTGAACTAACCAGGTACCTTACCAATGGCAATTTTCAAGCTAATAGTGAGCCTGGTGGCGGCAGCTATAGGCTCAACAACTGCACTCACGAGGGCCGACCCGGTGGTATCAGTGAAGAATGGTAGTTATGAGGGTCTCTATCTCCCCGCCTTCGACCAGGACATCTTCCTCGGCATACCATACGCTCAAGATACCGGTGGTGCAAACCGATTCCGTGTCCCGCAATCCCTGGACGAAACTTGGAACGGCACGCGGGAGGCTAAGACCTACGGCCCTGGATGTCCTGACTATTATCTATCGGCCGAGGTGTTACATGGCATGAGTGAAAATTGTCTCAGCATCAATATCGTGCGGCCAGCTGGAATCAGCCAGAACGGCAACGGGACTACACTCCTGCCTGTTATGTTTTGGATCCATGGAGGAGCATATCAGTATGGTGGTAGCGCAGAACCTGAGTATAATCTCACCTATCTGGTCCAGAAGTCGGTAGATATCGGCTTGCCCATCATAGGAGCTAGCATAAACTACAGAAAAGGAGGCTTTGGGAACATGTATTCGATCGAAATCCAGGTAAGAGGTAGTGGCTTTCTCTACTTCTTCAAATAAGCTAACAAGGGGGCCTAGGGTTCTGGAAATACAAACTTGGCGCTGCGAGATATGCGTAAGGCTTTGGCCTGGGTACAGGAGAACATTGAGAACTTCGGGGGTAATGCTTCATCCGTGACGATCTGGGGGCAATCAGCCGGATCATTCGCCGTTGTATGTTTGAGTTAAGTTCCTAGGAAATTGCCTAGATGCGGGAATGAAGTCTGGCAGATCACAGCTGAAGCTAATTTAGTCCATCTCAACAGGGCCAACTTGTAATGAGCTACGGCGGGCGGACAGATGGCCTCTTTCATCGATCTATCCAGGAGAGCGGCAGTGCGACAACAGCTTGGTGTAACGGGTCGGATTGGTACCAACCCATTTACAACAAGATCGTTGATCAAGTCAACTGTAGCTCGGTACCGGACACATTAGAATGTTTGCGGACCATCGACTATGATACCCTTTACCCCTTTTTAAACTCATCGGCTACTCCCGGTCCGGGCTATTACCCTACTGTTGGTAAGTGTTATTTAATCTCCCTCGTTCATTGATTCGATTCAAAACGTAGCATATAAGAAGTATATTAAAAGCGAAGAGAAATTGCTAACCATCATTAGATGGTGATATATTACCAAACTACCCGTCGGAGCTCCTCCATGCTGGACGCTTCGCACATATCCCGCACCTCTACGGGACAGTATCCGACGAGGGTACTGATAATGCGCCGCTGGGCATCAATACAGACACGGAATTGCAGACCTTTCTTTTGGACGGCGTGGGTTTTGACTTTCCTGTTGGGACCGTTGACCGCATCCTAGAATTATACCCCGATGACCCGGCGCAAGGTGTTCCCGTGAATACGGGCGAAGAACGGTTCGCTGATAAAGGGTGGCAGTATAAACGTGTTGCAGCCATTGTCGGGGACATCTTCTACCATGGGCCGCGACGGTTTGATGCGAGGCACTACGTCAAGTATTCGCCGACATACACATATCGATTTAACACTCGGCCCTGGGAGAGCACATCCTCCAACACCACGGAAGCAGATAATTCTACTAGCATCGGCGGCGGAGAGCTTGCGCCGGCGTATAAAGGCGTCGAGCACTTTAGTGAAGTAGCCTTCGTTTTCGCCAATCCAACGACGGTAGGGCCATGGCCTGAGTACCGCCACCTGAGCGACCAACTTAGTAGCCAGTGGATACGGTTTGCCCATACCGGAGACCCAAATGGTCCTGGACTACCACACTGGCCGCAATATGACGAAGCGGAAAACGGCGTTAATCTGGTCCTGCAAACGGAGGCGCAAGGCGGGTCGTACGTTGAGGACGACACATATCGGTTAGCAGGGCGCGAGTACTTGACGCAATGGTCGAGGAGGCGGCATGTATAAACCGTTAAACAAATGTTCACGAGTAGTAATAGTTTATCCTAACAGTTGGTACGGAGTCAATGCACCACTTACCTGCTGAGATGAGACTTCGACAATTTAAATTTTTGCCTTGAACAAGACAATATTCAGAAACCTGAGAGCTGTATTTGACTTTCCTGGGTATCCTGAGTTTTCTCTTCAATCTGCTTCATGTAAGTCTCCGAAATGAGACCTATTATTCGTGAATGAAATGTAAATCACCCATAACTGGGCTATTTGAATACGAAATCATCTGTTAGCATCTGCAATGCTGAGCTTTAATCTTATGCTTCATGTGATACGTGCATTGGGTCAGATTTCGATTGGGAATCTTTCCAATGAGATGAATAAGAGATGAAAAAAAAGAGGATATGCATATGCGAGTGTTGTTTAACTACCTACATAGGTAAAGATATAATGACCTTCTTGAACCTATCAATGGAGCTGTTACACAAGCCCAACGCGAGATATGCTCGGTTGCTGCGAGTTGACGTAAAGCGAAGGCAGCAGAGTCCTCATCAGAATCAATTGACTACCTACATACATGTAGGTAAGTAGGTACCTTACGTATAGGCATACACTAGCAAACCTGTTAAAATAGTACTTACCTAGGTAAGTATAAGTAGGTATTGACTCATTGATGTTGAGACGGTTATTGCGATGGAGGTTGAGCCATTGAACCGGTGAAAGGTTTACCTGGATGAGCAGGATGAGTCAAAGTCACTAAGAAAGTCTAGACAATTTAGGTGGGGTCCGCCTATCACAGCCTGCTCAGCTGGGAGCACCAAGTCATAGGACTTCGCGACTGCCACAGCCCACTATAACCCCCTCTTGACTTTCCCTTCAACTTTTCAAACCCTTCAAAGATCCTTGCTTTCCCAGGCACCAGTCGCGCTAGAGACCTTCAGCCTTTCAGTAGCGCGGGTTTAACCGAGGGCAGTTGCGAATGGTCTCTTGCCAACATGGCGCTCAACCTGCCTATATCGAGATCCACACTTACCTCCTATATTAGTGTACCTAGGTACTAATATAAAGCATCTATCTTCTCCAGCTTCATTCTATCAAGTGTGGTTTTTCTCTCATGCATGCCTTGACTCAACTGATTTGACGTCTCATATTATTATCTTCCTGTTTTCCGTCTCACCAAAATTCCTTGTACCCATTTGATACGGTTCTCCTTAACTACCTACCTGGTACTTGACTTATCCCTTTAACTCGTTTGCAAAATACTCTCGATTATTTCTATCAAGTTCAGCTTGAGTTAAGCAAAATGACCGTCGCAGACCTTCCCAGGCTGCCCGTGGCACATGACGAGTTAATAAACTACATCGCTCACCTTCCCAAGATTCCAATGAGCGAGTTGATGGATCCTTATCGCAAATATGAAGCCCAACTACGTGAGATGTACGCTCAGCAACGCAACAATCCCGTCTTAGATGACCCCTATATCAACGTCCTACCCCTTTTCACTAAGGATACCCCAAATATCAGGACTCGTGCTCGTAACCTCGAAGCAGAATCGCCCAGTGAAAAGGAGAAGTACATCATGTCTCTTCCCGATGATAAACGGCGCCCGAACGACTCGCCCGCCGTCGTTTCTTCTCTCAAGCAGTTTCGTCACAACTTCGGCGTCTTCTCCGAAACATCGCTTGTTGAAATGGACTGGAGTAATGTTGTGGCTGCTGGTTCATCCGTCGTCAACTGTCTTCTACCCGTTCCTGATCAATACAAGAAGTCCAAGAGGGCTCTTCGCAATTACTACCACGAAAAGTTTAGTCCGGCTTCCGACGTTGACTTATTCTTGTACGGTCTCAACGAAGAGCAGGCCATTGAAAAGATCAAAGAAATTGAAGCTCGGATTCGTGATGCGATCCTATCAGAAGTAACAGTGGTCCGAACAAAGAATGCCATCACGATTTGTAAGTTTACATTATCCTAATCCTTCTGAAGGCTACCGCTTAACGTGGTTACAAATATCCAGGCAGCCAATATCCCACTCGTCATGTTCAGGTATAGACCACTGAATACTATTCTTCGTCTTTGCTATTAATTCATTTTAGATTGTTCTCCGAGTTTATAAATCAGTCTCTGAAATCTTAACTGGATTCGATATTGATTGTTCTGGTGCTGCTTATGATGGAAATCAAGTCTACTGCACTCCGCGAGCATTGGCTTCCTATATCACCCAGATCAATCCCATTGATCTTACTCGAAGGAGTCCTTCGTATGAGAATCGTCTTTCGAAGTATAGTCACCGCAACTTCGAAGTTTATTGGCCGGAACTTGATCGATCTCGCATTGATCCTACCATCTTCGAACGTAGCTTCCACAGGACTCTTGGACTTGCTCGCTTGCTCGTCCTTGAACGTCTTCCCACTACGAATGCTAGAGATGAATATCTCAAGAAGCGACGACAGGAACGTGGGAGGCCAGAAGCGGGCAACCGTTTTCAGTATCGCCTCCACGGAAATATCAAAGACATCCATGAGGATGAAGTGGCAGATTGGGTCGACGAGAGCGAAGTCTCGAACTACCATACCTTCAGTGTTCCCTATGGTGAAAAGTTTCACGCGAAGAAAATCGAAAAGCTTTGCTATACGAAAGACTTGCGTGAGTGAAAGCCTTTTCATAGCCATACTTCTATCATTAGTTTCTTCTTCATATTCCTAAGACCGAATTTCTCTTCGATGTCAGCCTTCGATCCGTTTATTACCTAACCAAAATTAGTTTTGAATGCCGAATGGAACCAACCTAAGGAGAGGGAAGTCTACTTACACAGACACCCTGCTTTCTTCGGACGAGTCGATGATGTAAGTAACGGTATCATTTATTTTGCTAGTCTAGCATGATCCTAACATTTTCAAGGTCATCGGTGATTGCTGTGGCACCTGCCCAAAGCCACAAACCCCCGAAGAGATCGAAATAGCTGAGAAAGAGAGTGAGATCTATGTATCAGGGAAAGTTTCCTTTCGCATTGATGACCCGGGAAGACAGGCAAGTATTTTCTATTACGAAACATCTTCATAATGCTAATAGGTTTATAGCAAATTGGTTCGTTCAATCCTCTCACAAATGATGACTGGACTGAGATGGCATACGTTGGGAACACTGCTCGCCTCTGTCAGGCCATCGTCGACGGCGATGTCGAGCATGTCGAAGATTGGCTTTCGCAGGAAGGTGCAGATCCTAACACGAGGGATTATACGGGCAGAACCCCTCTGCATCTCGCCGTCATCAGCTCGACATCTCAGGTCGTCCAGCGCCTAATTGATCACGATGCACGCCTTGTTGCTCGCCTAGCCGATGGCAGAACTGCACTTCACTTGGCTGCAGCACTCGGTGATATCGATATGGTCATGCATCTGCTTGAGAGAAGTAATTTGAATGAGGAAGAGGAAGAAGAGAGACAGGACCAGCGCCGCAAAGCTCGGTTCACGGCAGACAAAAGTAGTCAAGTCGACAAACCTGACAAGCCCCCTACTTCTCAGTCCCCCGATGAATCTGATGGCGAAGATTCGGAAGCAGACCTCCTTAGCGATGCTTCGTCCGCGGATGGCAATGATGCGATATCTATTGCTACTGGGTCGTTTGTCAAAGTCGGCAAGGACGGTGAAACCGAGGAGAAGGAGGCGGCGATCCTCGATGAGGATCCAAGCGAGCCGGACTTTTATCAAGTCGACGCTGTTGCGTGGGATTCTAAATGCAGCGCTCTTCACTATGCTATCATTGGTGGCCACTGCGACATTGTCGAGCTCCTTTGTCAAGAGTATGGTGCTGATGTGCTATCACCTGTTAAGATCGGCGATGGATCATATTCTAGCCCTAATATGGCGATCTTGACAATGGTCTTGGCCCTTGCTCTCCCTGTCGAGAAAGCCCTGCCCATGGTGGAGACATTACTGAGCTTAGGCGCTACTTCTTCGCAGGCTGACACGAAAGGCGTGACTGCGTTTCACCAATACATTCGAAGTGGTCCATCCAAGCTTGTTGAGTGTCTATGGGATAAGGACAAAATCGGTCTCCAGGCAGCTCTTAATCATGTATCCGTCACTGGTTCATGCTACAATGGCAATGCTACAACCCCGTTGTCGACGGCCATCGACAGAGGCGATCCAATACTCATCCACAAGCTACTTGAGGCGGGAGCGAAGCCCCAGATTGATTTTGACTCATGGTTAAAGGGCGCCAAGTTCACATTCGAAAATGAGCTCCGCGTAAGTTCACCCCTAGGGCTTTTCCGTCGTTTACATCCAACCTCTGAAATGACATATCGCTTTTATGCCATAGACCAACTTCTCTTCATATGACCCTAACATCCCTTCCCCCACTGTGCAATCATTGGGCTTATCTGAAACATCTAGGACTACGAGAACAACGTCATACGCTACAAAGACGCTACCGAGCAGCCTTTGATAGTAGCTATAAAGTCATCGCATCCTTCCATTGCTATCGAATTGTTGGAGAAAGGAGCCGACCCCAACACACTGACCCGGGCGAGCCACAATATCATTCGAAACGACTGGTCTCGAAGATATCATAAGGGCCGGTCTGCCCTTGACGTCGTCCATGACTTGCTCAAAGAATACCGCGAATTTAAGGATGATTTGACCGGAACACCCCGACCCTGGCGGAAGCCAGGGTTCTATGCTCCTAAGAAGGGCACTTATCTAGAATGTCCAGTGGAGCCCATTGGGACGACAGAATTCCTATCAAACTTCGCTGAGGGTACTTACGAACACTGGCTTGTTTCCACTGATATCGTGGAACAGATAGGCGGTTACAAAAAGCAGTTGGAAAGGTTTGAGAAAGAGCGAGCTGAGTCCATCGGTGAGGGAGAACTGACAGAGAAGGTCGAAGCCACCCAAGACCTCATCTCGCAACTTGAAAGAGTGCTAGAAACTCTCGTATCTCAAGGCGGGAAAACTTTTAAGGAACAGTACCCTAGTATACCAGAGCCTCCTTTTGATATTAATGCGAAAGACTCGTCCGAAAACCGCTCTTTATCGCCATACACCCTCGAATTCAAATTTACTAATGTCACAGACGTCACCGATGCACGAAAGGATGCGTACATTAAGCTGTAAGTGTATCTCAATGTCTCATATTCTCCTCATTGCATTGCTAAAGATTTGAAAGCTTTGAAGCGGCATGGATAGGCGACCTCGAGGTGATCAAATCACTCACCCTAGCTTCATGGGATGCAGACGGACAAGAATCACCTCTTAAGGTGGCGGTCTCCGACATAAAAGGCAATAACCCATTCTCACTTGCATTTCTCCGCGGTCACTATGAGGTATCGAAAGCAATTTTGGAGATTGCGCAAGCCCAGTGGGCACCAAAGTCAGGTCAGACAACACGCTTCACAATGAAGAAGGACGACTATGACGATGGGGAATATTGTTCCGGCGGGGATGAGCCTGATGATGGTGATGAAATTGGAGTATACAAGAAGGTCATTAATGACCAACTCACAATCGATAATATCGGCCAAGTCTCTACGCAAGTTAAGAGCCAAGTTCTTGCCAGTGCGCTCCTGGATTGGATGGTACCAACGTTCGTGGTTCGTGATGGCTCACTCGAAGCAAGGCAGAAAGAGAGTCTTCTCCAATTTGTCATATCCGAAAATGACATTAAAGGGTTCGACTTCTTGATCAATTTGCATATTCACTTCGCTCGAGAAGAGCCTATCGAGGATGGCGAAGACGAGTCGAGTAGATTTTATACGCTTCCTCAGCTCTACTTCGATCACGCTCTGAAGCTTGGCCGCACAGAGATGCTCGCTAGTGTTATTCGGCAAGTCGGTGCTGGAATTCCCATCGAAGACTTGGTGAAGAAGAGTGGCACGAAACTTAACTTGAAACCTCGCTACTATCAGGGATTGAGCGTCTATGGAAAGAAAAGGGCAGATTGGGCCAAGGCCGGCCGTAATCTCGTAGTCAAAACTACCGGAAGCAAGATCCCACCATTGCTCTCGGCTGCTCTCCAAGGCTCTTTGGAATCTATTGAATGGTTTATTAGCGACATACCAATGCGGCACTATGCGGAATTTGGAAAATCTAAGGTCGCTCAGGAGGATATTCGCTTGAAACACCTGACCGAGGCGTCTGGTGGATTTGACCAAGCGATTTCTAAATGGCTTGGTGTCCAAAGTATGAATTATTGTTTTTTTCTATTAATCTATCTCATCTTTTGCTAACCATTACCAGATGATCTTGCCATCCACTGCGCAGTGATGGGACCAAGGGGAGAGAAGACTAACAAACTCATCGAATACCTTATCAAGGTTTGCCCGTCGTCTTTTGAAGCAAAGTCAGATGAAGGATACACCCCTCTATATCTAGCTTGCTTGCTCGGAAGGGTTGAGTTTGCAAAGATACTTATCAATGCGGGAGCCGACCAATCCGTGAAGGATAAGGAACTCAACAATGTCATCCACGCTGCCTTAACGAATAATCCCAAGGTTGAGCAACTTCAACAGCTTTTGAATCTTCTAGACAAGGATCTAAGGTCTCATATGTTTGTCCAACGAAATAATCTGACCCGCGGCGGTGATGCTCCTCTCCACTTTTGGCTCAAGGAAGCCAATCCGCTCCGACACACTTGGAAGTACGTCCAAGGCAACAGCGACTCTCACCTCGAGCTTCAGGACGAGAACACTGCAAATCTCAAGATTCTTCAAGTCCTCCTAGAGCTCTCCGGTGGTGCAGAGCTCGAGATGCTCAACGGCGCTGGTGATACAATTCTCCACACCGCAGTACTCCGTCATCTTCCGGCACACATCCGGGTGCTTCTCGCTCGAAATACCAATCTACTTTATCACGAGAACGCAGTTGGCCGAACTCCTAGCGAAGTAGCCTACGATATTTTCATTAGCGCAAAGGTAGAGGAGCTAGAGCCCGTCGCGGTTGATGTTCATTACGGGAATGAGAACATCAAGATTGCGCTAAAAAAGAAGTGTGCCTCTAAGGATAAAGAACCCAAAGACTCGATTGGAAAGTGTCGCAAAGAGCGCACTTGGCGAATTATCGAGGAACAGCTCGGAAAGGTCGAGGGCAAGCGCCGACTAGTCAGCCTGAACGAGGCAAACGACGTGGCGAAGCGGCTAGGCGAGAGCTACTCCTGGCAGCGATACTTCCAGAAGCGCACAGCAGTCGATGAGGAGCAAGAGGAGGAGCAGCGAGAAAAGGAGGAGGTTAAGGAGGTCGACTTCGTCACGACTGAGTATAAGACCTGCCGTAGCACGGCGTGGAAGGATGACTAGGACAAGGACGGACAGCGTGGCTGGTTTCCCAACGGACCTCCACTATTATTGTGAGAGATGTTATGTGTGATTTTATAAGGGGCGCTGTGAATTGTGGAGGTTGCCCTAGAAATACCAAGAAGGAATCGTCGGAGCAACTAAATGGGGAGATCCAGATGAATAATGATCTTACGCTTTCTCAAGAGGTATAGTTGACTTTAGATATTTGCTGAGAGGGAATCAAGTAGCTAAGCTATGAAATTCAAGCTGATAACTACTTAGAGATGTATCGATCCAGATTCCAAATCCCTCTTATTGTATCGCAATCGCTTTTGACCATTCTTGGAATAACGCGACTTGTGGGCACGCTATACACAAACCGGTATTCTACATAAATTTCCTTGAGCTACTTATCACTCACCTACCTAGTTCGACTATGCACTTTTTCTAAATTATGAAGTTCGTCGTTTTGATGATGTATTTATTGGACAAGGTATAGTATCCTTGCTGTAATACCACAGAACCATAATGCCTCGAAGGGCAGGTCTAAATATATTTAAAACTTTTCAATAACCATGTCTAACGCCAGAAACCCAATGTGCTCTACCTTTATTCGTGTAAATAGGCCTGATGATCCTAGTGTTCAAGGTACGTAGATGGGGATGAAATTTCGTTTCCTAAATTAGATATCGTGCACGAATGCCTCGCTCTTAGCTTTTAGTGTAGACTCGTCGGCTGAGCCGTCTTGGTTGGTGGAGGGACGATTTGCAATCAGACGCTAGATTTATATAGTTAGCGTACGCCGAACATTCGTTCCTGGCTTCAACATACCACCAAGTTCCTCAGTAAAACAGCGATCGTGACCTTTCCAACCGAAGGAACATAAATTGATGCCTTCTCCTTGACAGCCGGGCCGTCAAAGTTCCTATAGGAAGAAAAGTTGATGCAGACAGTGCCATCACGGATGAGCTCCGTTGGCACTTTGAAGCTCTCTACGGGGACGCCACCAATAATAACGTCGCTAATAGGTATGCATTGCTCCAAGGTCCACCCTTCCTTCTCCTGGACTTGATGCCGCGGCTGCTTGATACCCTGGCCACGGGTAAAGAGCTGGACTCCCGTCAAGTCGACGGAATACACGGTAGCACCATCATTGGCGAGAAGAGCAGCCAACGGCCTACCGTTGACCTCCGAGCGGTTGATAACCGTGATAGTCCTCCCGAAGAGCCGGTTTCCGTAGGGCAGGATGGAATTGTAGATTTGAAGGTATTCTAGGATCTTGACCACGGCCAGCGGAGTGCAAGGGAGAATGGACTTCTTCAAGTTTTGAGGTGGATCGAGGAAGCGGATATTATAATACATGTTGTAAATGTGTTTATGGCAAAGCCCTTCGACATCCTTGGAGAGCGATACAGTCTCCTGGACGTACCGGTCATGGGCAGGATTGCCGGGGAAGATGGGGTAGTAGACAATGATGCCATCAACCTTGTCGTCTTCATTGGCATTTACGATCTCTTCTTCCAGTCTATCCTTGTCTACTTGGCGCAAGTCGAAAGTGAAGCCACTAATCTACTGTGTAAGTGGACAATGTCTGTCTTGCACTTAGGATTACGAAATTCTTACTTTTCTTCACAGGTCTTCTTAGACCATTCAGCATACTTGACGGCTGCAGGATCATCGTTCGCTAGGAATGCAACGAGAGTTGGTTGAGTCTCGGGACTTTTTTGGATGGATTTCAATGTATCCTTCACTTCAGCAAGGAGGCCTTTAGCAATGGTGTCTGCTAATATGACCTTGCAGGTCTTCGGTACGTCTTGAGAAGACATTTTTCGACGAAGATTTAACTGAGTTAAGACAATCAGTGAGTTGCCTACAAAGAGCAAGATTTGGGATTATCATATGAAAAGAGGCATCAATATCTGAATATCAATAAAATAAAATAAAATAAAAATGCAAGGCGCGAGTGAATTTTAAACGTACCTGCCCCTCTACAATTGCCCCGCGATTGCGATAAAAACGACGCGGTAGCGGCAATGACAGCGTGTGTAAGCTAACGTAAGCTGTGTAACGAGGAAAAGAGTTTTTCACTCCACAACCACGACGATGTTGCAATTGAAATTGTGAAGGAAACCCGTGATAAATCCGATCAATAATTGGACACCTAGGAGAAGAGAATGGGAAATGAGCGACTAAACGTAAGTTGGTGAATCTCATCTCCATACATCCCACGTCGCTAACGACTTTTGAGCTCAAGTATTTTTTTTCGTCTTTTTTTCCCTCTGCTCTTTACCAAAACCCCACTACGCAGCTACGCTAGTGGGAACAATTCGCGAAATCCCCTGTCAATTGCCTGGCAAAAATTGACTGCCCCTCTTACTGCTTCTGGAACAGCACCAAATCGGCAAGTGATTTAGCACGGATCATTATGTAACCGCGGGGCATTTCGTCATTTGGGGAAAGTACATCTGCAATGTACCGCTAGATACTACTTACATGTACCTAAACCCTTGAAGCGATTTTCAACAAATATTCAGCGTCAAACGACACATCTTTTGAGACCGACTTATTTTCCTTGAAAGAAAAAGACAACATCAAGGCTGAATAAGAAGAATAGTGCTTTGGGCACACTTGTTCGCCTTCACCGAACAGGAACTTCCTACGTGTGAAGATGGCGAACATCAAATTTGAGGATCTTGCCTTGCAGTATGTTCTCGCCGATGAGAATGACCAGGAACGGGAAATATCAGAGAAGGCCGCTAAAGGTGAGTTCTCCCGTAACGTCACATGGATTATAGTGAAATATTAACCTTCTATTTCCCAGCCATTGAAGAGGCTACAAACACCCGAGTAACCCTTGGCCAGTGGGTTGCTTCTATAAAACGTTGGATCCAGCCAAGTGATGATACTGCTGCCGGCGACAACATCATCGCACGGGCCAAAGCATTAGATTTTCTTGCCGCCACCCTTGGCGTCCTCAGGAAAAGAAACGTTTCTCTTAAAGCCGACCAAGTTAAGCTTCTGGTCACTTTCTTCGGTTCCCTCTTTTCAAGTGATCACCGGGCTGGTGTCACGGCTTCCGCAAAAGCCTTGAGGCATCTAATTAACACTAAATCATTCCAACCTACCTGTGGAGATGATATAATTACCAACATCTGTAGACTGGGCGAAGACTTCAAGTTACAAGCCCCAGCCACACGTCTGGAGCTTTACGACTTATTTTTAGAGCTCCTCCAAAACCCTGCTGTGGCCAATGACCTCGAATATCGACATGGAAGCGCGTGCGGATTTATTACCAACCTTCTAGACCTATGCAGGAATGAAAGGGATCCTCAGAATTTGATGAAATGGTTTACGATCCTGAAGATATTCCTCCAGAACTTCTCACCTTCGGAGGACGTCACATTGGAGGTTTTCAAGACCTTTTCGGCTTATTTCCCCATCTCACTTCGAGCGAACGCAACACCATCTGGCATCACAGCTGATGATTTGAAAAGCGCTGTGCGTTCATGCTTCGCTGCTCATTATCGGGTTGCCAGCCATGCAATACCGTATCTCCTCAATAAGCTTGACCAGGGCGACGCGGTCACCGTTGCCGTTAAGGTTGATATCTTGCAGACAATCGATGCCTGTGTGGTACAATATGAACATCCAAAGCAGAGTGTTGTTCCTTTCGTTGATCAAATATGGGGGTCGCTCAAATACGAAGTTCGAAACGGCGAGGTTCCTGATACCATCAAGGCCACCTTGAAAGTTATACGATCTATAACTACCCGACTCGACGATGATGAACTACGGTCCTTCTTATCAAGTGCCTGGAGGGATCTAGTCGATGATCTGTCCAACCCCACTTACACGGCCCAAGCTGGTCGACTGTTAGTGGCAATTGCTGGGGCTGGCTTCCAGTCATTTTCCATGATCACATCTCAGGCCATTCCCAGTATTCAGACTACGCTTAAGCAAGCTCAATCTTCAAGCCATAAGCAGGAACTTTTGACATTATTGAACTCGATCCTTGCTGTACGATCACTCCTGATTAACACGTTGAAGGACAATACGAATGTTGATAGGAGCTCTGATCTGTTGAAAGATGAGCTTTTTGGCGATTACCTCTTTTCTACATTTTACCTCCCCCTGTGGGAAGAAATCTCAGACGGCCAGGGGTCTGTCGAGCAAGTAGGCATTCTCAAGAAGATCATGGAAGGATTTGCAGCCCTGGTGGGCCAGCAATCTAGTGATGCTAACCCATGTCGTCAATTGTGCTCGACCTCAACCTGTGAGAAGATCTTTGGATGGTTGGCCGGTCCATCCATCGTCAATCCCTTGGAAAGCAGACAGTTTAGCGAAGGGATTGCTGATAGTGAAGCTAATCAAGAAATCCGGGATTCTGCGGTTATGGCATTGAAGGATGCAGTATCTCTGTATCCTCCTGCATTCCAGATGTTATTACAACAATATTTCACGTCGCTTACGAAGTCATACTGGCATCGTCTAGCTTCGCGTGATCTTCCTTTGGAGATCAAGCTTGTTGCTAGTACGCTGTGTGAGGTTGGCTGCTCAGATCTACTTGGAAAGCAGTCGCCATTGTCAAATACGGTTTCGTTGATTAACATACTACTGGAAGGACTGCTTTGGATGCTATCCCAACAAGCGCCACCAAAATACTGGACGCCGTTCATCTGCTCCATTCATCTATGCGTTATTCAGTCTCTAGATTCCTTATTAAGTCAAGCAGATAACCCTTCCAAACCAAAAGCACAGGGTATTACGAAGGAATGGTTTACCCAGTTTTCGAAGAACCTTGTGGACGCTGGAGCACCTCAAATTGATTTGGATAAGCTAACGGCATCGAGTTTCATCACATCTCTGACAGGACAAAATATTGAAGGCTCCAATGCTCGTAAGGGATTGTTGGCATATTCCGTCTTCGTCGTAGCGCAACTATACCGTCGTTTCACGTCTGTCCATCATGCGTCTGGAAAGAGCACCGGCGCTCCACCGCACATAGCCCTGGGGAAAGATTTTAGTGCTAGGCATGCTTCTATCGCCGATGAAGATATATGCATTCATCAACTCGGCCTTTTGGCTGCATCGATTATCCGAGGCTTGAGCGAAGATGAGCAGAAAGCCTTAGAAGTAGGCAAAGATGCCTTTACTCTTTTCAATGACACTACGAGCGAAGAGGTTGTTCCTAAAGGAGATTTATCCGTTGAAATTACCGGAGTGAGCCTATTAGACGATCTGCGTACAGCGCCGTTATCAATGGGTATCCTTCAAGGTCTCTACCCTGGTGTGATAAGTCCAGAGGTACGTGAAGTTGATTAATTTAAAATTAACAGCTACTAATTGTAGTCCTAGCACCATATTCACGCTCTGAAGCGTCTTTGTACCATCCTGACCTCAGTTCAGGAGCCTTGCTTGGATACAACACGAGCTGCATTAGACATTAGTCTTACGATACTGTCGAACAAGCTGCGCGTTGAAGATAAGATCTATAGTCAAGCGAAAGTACAAATCCAGCAAACTCTGATAGAAACACTGATGAAAATCTTGAATAAGGAGTCAAGATCTAGCTTGGATGCGTCCAACGACATTTGCATATTCAGGAGTATTCTTCACTTCTTGGCTGGCGACGTAGCCCGGTTTCGAAGCATCCCTGCGGAACAAAATGCATTACTCAAGTTGGTGTGCGATAGGGCACCATTGGAGCCTACATTGGGTCGGCAACTAGCGAGCAATTTCCAAGTACTCGTAAGTCCTAAGGAGTGCTTAGAAAAAGCGAACCACGCGATCCAAAAAAGACTGAATGGCGAATGGTTGTACTTCCAAGCCGTCCAGCCTTATCTGAAGGAGTGTTTCCCCAATTCGGGCTTGGATGAGACGGCCACTGTCAATCGTGCTGTGGCTATATTCGGCATCTTGAAGCACTTAAAGTACGAACAATATGCCAGTGACATTGGACAGATCGTACGGATTGGCATCCGCTCATTATCTACCTTTGATGCTGGTATCGAAATGGAGTCCTGCCTCAGCGTCCTACTGCAGATCCTCGAGAAGGAACCGAACGAGCTCAAGGAGCATCTAGCCGGTCTGATATTAGGCATAATTACGATTTATGGGACGGCGAGAAAGACACCTAAAACCACGGAATCCGAATGGTACCCTACAGCGAAGGCCAAAGAGAAGGGACGCGTGTTGTGCCGGAAGTTTGCGCTAGAGTTCTTCCAGAAGTTGCCCCAGACGTACGAGACGCAGTATCTCGTGCCTCATAGACAGCTACTTCTACGCCCGCTGTCCACGGCTTGCGGAGATTCGGTTAGGGAGATTCGACGCACGGCACTAGCGGCTAGGAAGGCTTGGGAAGCTCTGGCTTAAGGGTGCCAGGTCTTCTTGCTAGATTTGACTAGGGAACATATGAATGGCATAAGAGACATGAGGAGAATGGTGGACGTGGTAAAGATAACTGCTCACGCAAAAGCTGGCATATCAGATTTCCTAAGTTAGTTCCCAGGTACCTACCTGGCTAGACAGGTTTTTGCGAACATTCTGCATGCTAGGGGGCACCCCTTATGGGTTAGCTGTAGGGGAAAATCAAAATGTTTGAAAGACACTGGTGATCTTGGATATTTATTACGCATTAAAGTATGCCTAAACTACGTTCTTGTTTGGTTTAACTACGCCTTTCTACGTCTCGACTTCTTGCCTGAGGACGAGTCGTCGGCCCCGGTAGACGCTACCTGGGAGGCGGCAATGGCGTCCAGGACCTCTGAATCCACGTTGCTGAAATCAGCTGCTAACGTCGAAGCAGCGGCCTGGGCGCGCTTGGGATCGGCCTTCGCGATCAGGGGCACGGAGGTGGCGAACATGGCCTGGAAGGGCCGCGCGACGAAGTGCCCCTGCGAGTCGAACCATTCGGTGAAGGAGCGCGCTAGCTCGATCGTCGTGGGGGAGCCTTTCTTAGGCGTGCTGGTGATTTTCAGGTTGTAGGTCGGGATGTTCTTTTTCGTCGAGGTGGATATCGAGATCTGGGGGTTTTGGTTAGTTTCGCTTTTTGCGGATGTCAAAACACCCCAAGTGGGGTTCAAGTAAGTCGTAAAATGTGTACCTTGGATCCGTCGGGCGCTGTTCCCTGGTATATAGTCCCCTTCTCCACAAAGCCGATCCAGTAGGTCAGGATGCCGTTTAGTAGGGCGTAGAGGGCGACGGCGCCGGCGGTGTAGTACTTGGTGCTTTCGAAGCCTAGCTTGTAGTCCCACGCGAAGCAGGCGGCGGCGATGGCGAAAGCGCCGTAGCCGAGGGCCAGCCGCGTGTCGAGGAGTCGGTTGTCCTGCTTGAAGCCGAGGGAGTTGAGGTAGTTCGGGATCGCATCATCGGATGTGTTCTTCAGGTCTAGGTGGGTTGGGGTTTAGTATGGAATTGAAGCTTGGGAGATTAGGAGGAAGACTGACCCGCTAGATTGTGGACGGAAATTCGTTCTTGGGAGGCCATCGTTGAGGTTTATGGGCTGGTATACTTAGTATGTTGCATTGACGTTAATTCGCAAGAAAGTTGTCGATACGAATTTGTCAATCGCAGGAATGATATCAGGAATATTGAAGCCACCTAAGCAGCTAAGCTGTCAGCTATTGGAAGTAGCTAGGTATTTGCAGGGTCCAATGAGCATGTTTATTAATATGGGTCGCTTTAAAGTTCAGCCCTGTACCGAGCTAGTGTAACGTCAATCCGAACCTATCATCAGTCAGCAAATACCTAGCTCAACCTTGAAGCTTAACATCCTGCTTTCTCTCTAAAACCAATTTCTTATCCAAGTCCTCAAGGGAGAAGGGGACAACTACGTCAAAATGGCTCAATTACCGCCGCAGACGATCCATAGAGATCCCCAGCTATTGTGAGTCTTGTTAACTTGGGTGATCGGGAGTTTTGTTGACCACGATATATAGCTACTGGATCCTACTTCCGATTACTGTTGTTATGATCTTGACTGGCGTGTTACGATACTATGCCACCGTCCTTATGCAAACGCCCCCTAAGAAGCTCGATGAGAAGACTTTGAGAGAACAGCGATCCTTGATGCATGGTATGGCGGTGCGCAGCAACTATCACGTCTTATCCGCGCCATCCTTCCGCACGCGACGAGACTACCTTACCAATGCCTACGAATCCGGCGCCTTTTTGAAAGACCCTGATCGACGTGGCCAACCTCCCCCTAACCCGATGACCGACCCGGGCGCCATGGATGGCATGATGGGTATGATGAAGAATAACATGGCCATGATGATTCCAAACACCTTGATCATGAGCTGGATCAACGCCTTCTTCAGCGGCTTCGTCATCATCAAGCTGCCATTCCCTATTACTATTAAGTTCAAGAGCATGTTGCAAGCTGGCGTCGCAACGAAGGAGATGGACCCTAGATGGATGTCGAGTATCAGTTGGTACTTCTTGTGTTACTTTGGTCTGCAATTCGTCTTCAACTTCTTGCTTGGCAATGAGAATGGTAAGTTCGTTTAATATGATTCTTGGCTCCAGCATGTTTATATACTAATTATATGGTAGCCGCAAACCAGATGGCCCAGCAGATGTCTGGGATGGGAGCTCAGAATCCTCAAATGTTCGGACCTGGTGTTGACCCCGACAAGCAATTTAAGACCGAAGCAGAAAACCTTGCAGTAGTTGAGCATTACTCAATTTTGGATGGTGTAGAGGGTCGATTGCTCGAGGGTATCAAGTCTAAGTAAACGAGGTTAGGTAGCTGATCAGCTAGACCTAAATGCAAGTAGCTGTTGCCAACCAAACGCCATCCCGTGCAAAATGCAGTCAATCGAATGGACACGCCTATAATCATTCCCACCATAAGCAAACTCCGAGCCCCTCCTTCATCATGGTTCCATCGATGTGGTAAGGGGACAACTTCTTTGCCTTGTCCATGGCTTCCTGGTCCGAGTTGTCGGGTCTCTGATCATACCACGACTCATCCTGTACCTGAAAGCGGACCATCTCGTTGTTATCGTAATACATGGGGTCGCTGTCAGGATCGAATACCCAGGTCCACGCTTTCTCATTTTGGTTGCTGAATAATAATTAGTTCACTTGAAAGGTGTCGTATGGATCCCGTGATACTTACTATAGCGTATTCTCAGGCAGCTCCTTGAATGGGACGAAGATATCTTCAAAGAAATCAGTGCGGACTGAGATTGGATTAGCGACCTTGCGGGGGATCTCGTAGAGTAGGAAGCACATACGTGTGATGCCGGTTTCATCAGCCTTGGTGATCCTCCCAAACATGACCTCACCCTTGAAGGGCCTGAACACAATCATCCGGAATTCGACTATCATAATGAATGAGTTAGGACTGATGTTGTAAAATCGGTTCGTAAACAGGAAGGAAAATAAAACTGTAGAAGCACCAAAACATACCATTGACATTCACCATGCCGCTTCCATGACCAATGAGACCCTCAGAAGCCCATAGCAGGTCATACATGGAGATGCAGAGCCCGATCTTCTGGATTACTCTGTTTGAGTACTTGGAGTTGATAGCATCTTCAATGGCGATGTGACTGGGCTTTTCGAACTGGTCCGGTTTGATCTGAACCAGATCGGCTATTTTCGTCTGGACGGTTTGTTAGCGATGGGGGGATATTGTGATTTTAGATTGCTGTTTTGTGGAGGTAACCAACCAAGATGAACATCTTTTCGATGTTATTGCTTCGAATATTCTACTATACACTCATTTGTATTGTATTGTAATTCGAATTTCATTGCAACCATGTATATGTTTTGTATTTGAAGATACTTGCTGATGTTCCTTGTTTGACAAGTCAAATCAACTGGAAGTAAAGTAAAATGTGGGGCTCACGTACCGACAGCTGCGGCAGGTGCCAAGGCGGACCAGACCCACTGCGGCTGAAGCGCATCATCTATTTTCCAGCACCGCGCAGTCTTAGTGAGTCAGAACTGGAACATTATTTAAATATGCGCTAGCACCGCGCTAAAACTCGGATCGCGTCTGCATAAGAAACTTACAGGGGTCATCTGTAAACCTTGGAACCTTGAAAAAATACGTGCACGCTGTGCACGTAAGGACCACACAACGACACAACATAAACTTTGATCGTCTTCCACGTCGTAATCCTTTCCACTTCAACTCCGAAGCCACCTCCTCCCAGGTGCCCTTTTGCTCTTTCCAACGTTTCGCCTGGCCCTCATCACATACGTTGTCGAACTAAAGCGAATTTGAATTTGATACCATTTTACATTATCTCTCGTCTACAAAAGTTCTGGAATATATTACTTCAACTGTCGTTCCGGACAGGATAGAATCGTCTAGCTGGCGGTGAGTCCTACTTCTTATCTACCTCAATATAATCTATAAATATCCTCTAACAATCTATCATTCAGTACTCTTCAACCTATTCTCTACCAAACTCCTAAAACTCTTAAAACTTGATACTTGAACTCTTTCAAAATGAGCAACTATCCCTACGCCCCCCCTCCGCCAGCTCCTTCGGCAGCTTCTCCGAGCCCGTATCCTCCCTATAGTCAAGGGCCAGGATATGCCCATCCAGCTCCTCGCGGCGGCCATGCCGGCGCAACGGGCGGTGGCAGAAGTCATGGTCATCATCATCATCAAGGACCTGGTCGTAGCGAATACAGTTCATCTTATTATCAGCAGGACTACTCGTCTCCTAGTGGCGGTCCCTACAACCCTCCTCAACCGGCTAGCTACTGGCAAGGAGCTCCATCCTCGGGTCATGGCCATTCCAGCGGCTCGTCGATCCCCCCTAACTACCCTCCCAGTTACGCACCCCAAGGCTATCCGCAGCCTACTCAATCTTATCAACCACCCTACCCCAGTCAGCCCTCTCGCCCTCCTTATGGCGCTGCCCCATATGGTCAAGCACCCAGTGAGTATGCGCAACCTCCGCAGCAGTGGGGTGACCATGGTCAAGCATATCCCCCCTACTCAAGCCGCGGTGGACGCGGTGGGTATCCGAGTGACCGAAGTGGTCCTCTACGCAACCCCTACCCTCCTGCGCATCATCAACCGGCTCCTCTACAGCCACCGTACGGGTATCCCCCGACTACTGTTCCAGCATTCCCCGGACCTCCCCAGCCTCATTATGGATCTAGCAACAGAGGTCATGGTCGTGGCGGCCATGCTCACTCTAGCAGAGGAGCTCATGGGATAGGTAATGATCGTGGCGAGAAGTTTCGCCATCGTGATCAGAAACCTCACCCAGCCGTCAACTATCAGAAGTCTGATTCTGCTTCTGGAAAGAAAAAGAAGCGCAAGACCAATACGTTGGGACTAACACCCGATGACGATGAATCCGACAAAGGAGAAGTTGTAGACGACGAGAAGCGTCTAGCAGAGCTGTTTGGCTCTGATGGCCCAGGGTAAGCCTGTTTTTTTGTATTTTTTCTCCACTCTACGGCTTTTACTGACTTTCCTTTACTTAGCATCCCTGATGGGGACCTGGAAAAGTGGTTGGCAGAACGACGAGCTAATTTCCCAACCAAGGCGCGTGTTGCGCAGAAGGAGGCAGAGTTGCACTCACAACTCGCGAATCACGCTAGCAATGGAAAGGAGCAAGCGACTATCCAAGTTGACCCGGTTGAGAAAGAGGCTGATCGCCTTCGTAAGAGACTCGCCAAACTTGATAGAAAGATTGAGAAGCGTAAACGCGCCCCCAATGATGAAGGTGATGATATGAGATCGGAGTCTTCAGATGAGGAATCCGAAGACGAGAAGCCCGAGACCTTGCCGACTGACAAGTCAGCCACTGGTTTCTTGCCTCCTCCGCCGATTACGCGAGCCGACCCCTCTAACCACTGCAAATACTACTCTACGGGAGGTATCTGTGGTAAGAAGGGCAAGTGCCGTTTTGTACACGATCCAGCCGTTCGTGAGGCTGCCCTTCAAGAGAGAACAAGAAATGGCGGCCAGATGACACTCAAGCAACGCCTCCTCCTGAATGACAAGGATCAGGATGATATGGAGGTGATTAAGACTATTGTGGATATGCGCTCCAATGGCCGTCTGCACAATCCCCAGACTTCGGCTCCGTTATCTCAAGCCGACGATCAACCCAAGGAGACGGTTGCTGTTCCGATGGCTTCTTCATTGCCTACTACGGGTGGAGAAGCGAACCTACCTCCCAATCCCTTTGCGCACCTGAAGAACCGCAAGCCAATCAAGAAACACAATGATTGGCCTACCGCAGGCCAGCACCAAGGGTGGAACCCTCCTACCTACGGAAGCGCAGGCATGCCACCTAAGTAGTTGCCGTCGCCATAAACTCTGGGAGAGCTTAACTTTCCTACCGATCTGGTTCGTCCTTTGAAGTGTCACGCATAACAGCATTCATCAATGTGATGAATCAACGCCCACTAAAGTGCTGCCATGTGGCAGGCGGCAGCTTACATACGCCTTTCGGATTAGTATCCCCCAGGAGTTGGGGAAGGCTGAGTTTATTAATTTAACACTTGTCCGACATCAGGTTATTATTTTCAGACGTCACTTGAGCGAATCCACATTAGTCCGCGCATCCTTCCAAGTAGTGGTAGTGATGCAGCTCTTTGTTTATGCATTCCGGTTTATCGTTCTTTTCTTTGCTTCCTCGTTTCCCTCCCGACCGAGAAGCGCAACCAAGTCCAAACTCCCAACGTTCTACAATTATCCATCTTTAATAATGCTTCGACCTTCTAGTACGGTGGGCGAGTTTCGCGATATCCTCATAAATTGGCCGAAGTTTTCTCTGTTTTTGCTATCATGGTCCATGCTGGCGTTCGGTGGGCGGTGGACGTTGGCGAAGGTAAAGGTAAAGGCTTGCAAGGTTCAAGCAAGTATGGTAAAAGGGGAATGAATTAGAAGGCGTTCTGGGCCCAGACTGACCTTATACGGATTATACGTAAGTTTGAGGGCGGATTTAGGGACAGAACCGTAGTAGACTGTACTAATAGCTACATCGACATCGTTTTTACACGTTACATGACCGTCCCACGTATAGTAGGATTTGACCTTGCCCTCAACTCGATATGCTTATGTACATTAGTGAGCTCATGGATTTAAAATTGATAGGGCTGACACTGAAATCCTTGTATCCTCGGTCTACTCTAGAGGTCATATTCGGATAGTCGCTTAACTTGAACCGCGGAGCCAGATGTATCTCGACAGGATCTGGACACTTGTATATTTTGATGCTAGATCTATGAATCATTGTGCACACCTAGCCTCTTTGCCTTTTCCATTCATCGAATCTCTTATACTGGGATCTCTTGGCATATACAGCAAAACACCGGACGCCGTTTTAATGCATAATGATAGGTACTATTGCCTATCGTCCTCATACCCTAATGAAAAGACCCTTGACGAAATATGTAATATCGGAGGTTCGAATTGCGGGTGCGGCGGGCATTTACCCGTTCGGCTTCAACGTCCTTTCGCATAATCTTTCATCGACCAAGAGAGGGTCAACATCATTAGATAGGGAAAGTCCAAGACTTATTTCCCGTCGTCTCCCATGGAAGAAGAGAAATAAAGACTCATCCTCCATTCATCTTCATGTCCCCTCTTCCTATTTTCCATCCCGTTCCTAACGTACCCCACCCTTCGGCCGAGCCAACCCACCACACCCTAACTATGGCATAAATACTTCGTATCACATACAGGCGCATAGGTATAGGGGCGGCTTAGACGAGCAGCACGGCGTTGACGCAGCCGTCGTTCTCGCAGTTGTTCGTGATCTGGGCGTAGCGGCCCCAGGCGACCTTGCCGCCGGCGGTGACGAGCCCGAGCTCGGACACGTTGACCTCGATGATGGTCCCCTTGCTCAGGACGCCGAGCTGCGTGTACAGCGGCTGCTGCGGGTTCTTCTTCACGCTGATGATGGGGAGCTGCAGCGTCACGCCTAGCTCCGGGTGCGTTACGTTGGCTTTTTTGTACCTGGGGTTGGGGGTTAGCAAGGGGTTCGTGGGGTGAGTTCGCATGATAATAAAATAGAACAGAAGAGGAGAGGAGAGAGAGGGAGCGTACCGTAATCCCATAGGCCGAATAAACCTCTCGTACTTGACCGGCCGTCTCGTGAAATCCGGGCCGACAAAGGTGGGCTTGGTAACCATGCGCTTCCAGCTCTTCTTGTGCGTCTTCTTGCCCGTGTTGACGACCTTGAACATCTCCTCCTCGCTGATGCCGCGGACCTTGGGCAGGGGGACGGCGAACTTGGCGGCCTTCTCGGCGCGCTTGTTCTTGACGGCGGAGCTCAGGGCCTTGGCCGACGTCGGGTTCGACCGGTCGAGCAGGTAGTTGGGCAGCGGCGTCTTCGGATCCTGCTCGGCCGCCGACTTCACGTTGCGCTCCTCGTGCGCCTTGATCTGCTTCCGCATCTGGATCTTCTCCTTGTGCCGCTTCGCCTGGTGCAGCTTCGCCCGCAGCCCGCGCAGGTTCTGCGCGTCCTTGGACGCTTTGTGGCCCTCGCGCGCTTCGCGCTTCCGCGCCCGCTCTTCGTGGTCCAGACGTCGGCCGTGCGTCTTGCGGAAGCGCTCCATGTACTCGTTTTGAGGCTGGTCGTCATTGTTAGCATGGCTGGCTTTTGGGATTTTGGGGTGGAAGGTATTTGCTTACCATGATGAATGGATTGTGCCCTCGAAAGGGACTTCGAGGATATATGTGTAAGGTACTCTGAGATCAATTCCGGGCTTAGAATATCAGTAAGTCGGCAGTGGTAATTGCGAAGATGTACACTTGATATGTCGAGGTCGGTGGCTAGCGATAAAAAAAGTTACAGTTGAGGTTCGTTATCGATTGGGGGACCCACCACTATCGAAATTTACAATTGAGCAGAATTGAGCTCCAGCCACACAAATAACGCATTAAAGCCACGCACAGCGGAAAAACCAGAGACCCACTTTAGCTTTTCAATACTTGACTTCGTCGTCCAAACCTCAAAGTATCCTCGGTCCAAAAGTTTTGATAAGACATTCACCACGGCGACCCAAAAGGCCACCAGTTTGGCCTATTGTACACCAGACGAAAGTACCCCACTCCTTATTATTCCAGAACACGGGGCTGAAACGGATATCAATTAGCGAGGAACAGGGAAAAGAGGAACAAAGAAGACAGAAAGAGAGAATAAAAAGGAATTATGAGCCGCTCACTCCTCCGCTCCGTCTTGGAGCTGCGCACGCCTATAACCCGGCTCCCACCGCCCTTCCTGCTCCCGATCCGGATCCGCGCCCCCACCCGCGCCTTCACCACTACTACGCCCGCGCGGCAGAACATCGAGCCCAGCGCCCCGCCTCCTCCCCCTCCCCCTCCTTCTTCCAGCGAACCGTCCGCGCCCATAGCAGCAGCAACACCGGCCAAGCACGCGCCAACAGCACCAACCCCAACAACAGCGGCCGAAACAACGACATCAGCCTCAGTAGCCGAGCTATTCCCGCTCCTACGCGCGCAGCCATCGCACTACATCACGGTGCACATCCACGAGCGGCCGTACCTGGTGACGGAGGGGGACCGTGTGCGTCTGCCGTTCCTGATGCACGGCGTGCTGCCGGGGGACGTGCTGCGGCTCGACCGCGCGTCCACCATCGGCTCGCGCGACTACACGCTCCTGGGCCAGCCGTACATCGACCCGGCGCTGTTCGAGTGCCGCGCCACCGTGCTCGGCGTCGAGAGCGAGCCGCTGCGCGTCAAGATCAAGACCAAGCGCCGCAACCGGCGCTCCCAGCGCGTCACGAGCAAGCACAGGTATACCATCTTGAGGATTAGCGAGTTGAAGCTGTTGGGCCCTTCTTAAGGTTGGGGTGGAGTGCTGCTGGGCTGGGAAGGGAAGGATTTGTGGATTTGCCCGCCTATGTAGGGGGGAGGTTGATGGAGGATAAGGGGATGGATGTTAGATTCCCTTGACTATTCGGATCTGTGTCCAGTCATTGGGAGACCATGGACATGGGTGATAGAAACATCGCCTCTACGACTGGCCGGATGTGGAACATCACATAGAACGATAAGCTTGTGAAGCAGCACTCGGCAAGCTCCATGTACAAAACGCCCATCCTAGAAAGAAACAAACGAAGACCGGGCATCAAGCTATGCGATGCCCAGACTTCGACATAGAATAGACATGTACTATATGTTTAAACATGTCACCAAAATTGTCAAGTTGTGTGAGCTATGAAAACGATCGAGTCTTCTCATTATAAATAAGCCGAATAAGCTTTTGTACTCGTAAGAACGCCGGAAGACAACAACGGCATAAGATTCGTAAGCGCTATAAACAAAACAGCATCCGCGGGCAGAATAGAGAAATCCTGCCCGCGATGTATATAAGAATCCACCCCATTCGTTCGTCGGTATCAAGATGTAAGCGTAAAGTGTAAGGTGGTAGTAGTAGTAGTGATATGATAATGTGTGTATGGTGCGTGCAGTGATGTCAGTGTCTTTTTCTATGCCAGAAGCAAATAAACAAAGCCTTGCTCCCCCCTCTCTCATCCGTACTCCCCCTCCCCCCCTTATCCTGAACTCCATGGCTAATGGGGGCGTAAAATAAACATGAGCAGAAGAACGTCAGGGATATTTTTTTCGATGGCGGTAAAACAAGACAATGACTTCCTCAGCAAGGTAAAGAGAGGAAGAAATAGAAAAAAGAAGAAAACAAAGTCGGATCCAACGCGGGATTTATACGCAAAGCGATCCCGTCAATGGTTATCCATACGCGGCCACGGCACCTTATACAACCAGGCCACCGTCCGTCTCACCTCCCTCCTCTTACAATTCAACCCCCGATTTGAGTATCTCTTCTTTTAACTCCCTCTCCCCTTTTCATAAGTCGTAGGTATTAACTGTATTTTATTCCTCTCCTCTCATCGTCCCCGTCCCTTCTTTTATGTCTTTATTTCTAAGCCTCTCCCAAATCCAACACTACTACCTCGCCTCCGGCGTCCCAGTACTCCTCGCGCCCACATCCCTACCCACAGCCTTCGCGACGCTGCCCCAGTAGGCCTGGGGCCAGACGCTCAGGGCCTCAGCCTCGGTGGGCATGCGCTCGCGGCAGCGCGTCACGACGCTCTGGATGATCCTACCGAGGAGCTCCTCCGTGATGGGCAGGGTGCCCTCGGGCGCCTCGACGGGGTACAAGAACGGGTCCGAGCGCGACAGCAGCTCCTCGCACGTGGGTCGCAGGTGAAGGTCGCGCGTGAGGCAGCGCTTCATCGTGCGGATGAGGGAGGGGGGCACGGGCGCGCCGCCGATCCCGCGATCCCGGAACTCGATGTCGTACTGCCAGTTGATGATGGCGTGGCAGCGCGCCATCTGGTTCGGGATGTGGCCGAACGGCGGCGTGCCGTACACCATCTGGAACAGGATGCAGCCCAGGCTCCAGATGTCGCTCGGCTTGCCGAGCTTCATGAGCTTGGGCCGCGGAGGGTTGGTGATGGAGCTGATGCGGTGGCCCGCCGCGTCCGTCGCGTTCGAGTCGATCAGGCTTTCCGGGCTCATGTAGTTGGGCGTGCCGATCTGGGTCTCGCGGTGCACGTTGACAGTCTCGTCCGTCTGGATCGCGTTGGCGATGCCGAAGTCGATGAGCTTCAGACGGCCTTGGACGACTACGAAGTTGGCCGGTTTCAGGTCCGAGTGCACGATATCGTGAGCGTGAACCGACGCCAGGCACTCGAGCATCTCTTGCCAGTAGTACCGGACGAAGACCGGATCAAACTTGGCGTTCTCGGGAGAGAGCCGCAGACGGAGGAGCGTGTTAAGGTCTAACTCACCCATCTCCATAAGCTAGATAGAAAAGCAAAGACTGGTTAGCCAAGCCACTCCACGCAATAAGGGATACAGGCGTTAGAGGGATATAAAACTTACCAAACTGAGGACCTGCTTCTCTTCGTTCATCTCGTAGTCGTACAGAGTAATAACTCGTTCCACGTTATTCAACTTCTTGAGAAGATCAATCTCGCCCTTGTAACCTCGGACGGTGTTCTCGTCAGCGCCTTCGATGGAGACACGCTTTAACGCGAACATTTTGCCGTTGTCGGCTGCCACGCGGTACACCTTTCCGCTTCCTCCACGACCTAGAGAGTCCAGTCTGGTATAGCATTTGCCGTTAACCTTCATATAGTTACGTCGTTTTGCCGCCCCGACAGTGGTCGCTGCTCCGGCTGTGGATGTGGCAGCCTCGAGGATGGACATCTTGGGCGGGGGTGCTGGGGCTGCCCTACGAGGCGTGTTTTGGCTCAATGAGCCCAAAGCCTTGCGCTCGGGCGAGGTAGGACGCAAGGCGCTCGAAGGTACATCAATAGCGCTCATGGGACGAGCAGATAAGGCGGAGATCTTGGGTATATCTTTATCCAACTTCTCTAGGAAGCTGTTAACAGCAGGCTTATTTCTCCTGAAGGTGGGTGGGGCCTCATTTTCTTGATCGTTTTTCGCAGGCATTTCTGGCTTAGGAGGCGGGATTCGATAATGCGGAATGGGAATTTCATCATGCTCGGGAGACGTCTGTCGCGAGCGCAGCGCTCGTCCGTTCTCTTCCGCAGACGATAGGTCCCTCCGTTGGGATGCCCTCGCAGAGCCCCTGGAGCTAACAGGGCTCCCCGAAGCAAGACGATCCGGTACATAATATGATGATGCCAAATTGTCCCCTTGTTCGTAATCGTTTGCATTTTGAGGCTGCTGTCCATCCGGTTCCTGGCTAGACTGAAGTGGCTCTCCTTCGTTTTCGGCATCCTCCTCACTTTGTCTCCTTCGTCCTCGACGCGCCGGGCCGCTGAGGAAGCTGCCGGGAACCTTTCCTACTCTCTTGACACGCATCGAGCTCTGTACTCCTTGGTTTTCTTCATGTCGACTTCTATATCCGTTAGAGCCTGGCCTAGAGGCGCTACCCGGATTAGACGACCCAGTTTGCCGTGGAGCAGTTCGCGGAACCTCGGGGCCGTCATTCTCGTCAGACTGCACGGCGTGAGAATGGAAAGAGGAGGCAAGGTCATTTGGTCGAGAAGATTGAGCTGAAGAGCCCGAGCGACCCCTACCACCCGAAGAACTAACAGCAATCCTGACCACTCGTCCCTGCTGGGCTGGCGTGTTCAAGTCCTTGTCCTTTATTTCCGATGCGTTGGCCTTCTCCTCGGCCATGCTACTATCAGCTCGGCTAGGAGGTCGATTTCCATTCCGCGAGGCTGCGAGCGACGTCGATGTTGACCTCCTCTTCGCAGGTTTAACTTGAGAAGCAGAAGCAGATGCCGAGTTTCCCGACGCAGCGCTTAATCGAACCACCCGTTTTCTGACTGGACTGCTTTCTCTACTAGGTTGGCTTCTGACAGGAGAAGACTGTCGCGATGGAACCTGTGCGCTGCTAGCACGAGTATGTCTCCTCTCTTCTCCATTCGAAGTCACTGATGAACTCAAAACACTACGTCTTTTCATAGGTTTCTCTGGCTCAGCGCGGACCGGCGACGAAGGTCGATGGCTCTGGCCCCGGGTTCTCAGAACGCGTCCATTATCCTTCTCTTGTTCAGGTCCTTCGTCGTTGAGAAGAGCTTTGGTCAGAGCACTGAGCTTCATAGGCACAGGTATCTCGTCATCGGAGCTGTCATTTCCCGCAAATTGCGACTTGGGACCGTGAGCTGCAGAGGATACCGGATTCGATTCGGCGCGATTTATCTGTGGTCTTCTCAATCCCGATCTGAGAGACGATTTTCTTGTTACTGCACCAGATTGGTGACCGGACGCGGAGGCGGCCGGTAAAGCGGAGGCCATTGCGATGTAAACTGTTGGTTTATTGTAATGGTATATGTACACGTTATGGGGTTTGAAAAACAAAAGGAGCGGGAAGCTCAAGCGGATAAAGCGCGTCGAATTGGCGAATTAGTCGTGTTCGATTTAATCGATGTTCTACGTGTCGAATCCGGTCATTATCCAAAGCATCTGTAAATCTAATGGTAATGGGAAGATTGGAAGAATGGGGTGCGAGATGCAAAAGTAATTGGCGCGTTCATGGTATGGGTATGGAGGATGTATCCGGAATTCGTCGTGGGATGCTTGGGATTGCTAGAAGGGCCCCCCTGGTTCAGATGATTCAAACTGTTCAAAGATTGGCCAAAGATTGTTTTTAATTGGCTCAATAACACTAGCGCTCTTTTTTTCGTTTTTTACCCCGTTGCTAGGAGCAACGGAGACATTCCACATCCCGGTAACCAATCAGGTCACACGTTAGAGTTAGCCTAATTACATATCGGCAATGCTAAGATTACCTAATTGTGGAACTATGTTTATGCACTGGGCGTACATACAATTTGACTGTTTGCATAAAACAGTCTATCCTGTTTAACCCACATGCTCCTCTACCGGGTTAGGCAAAGCCGATTGCAACATTCAAGTCAAGGAATGGGAGCTGTTAAACGCATGGAATTATCAGCAACCCATTCCAAAATCCAAAGCTCTTAAACTAGATTTCACACATATGCTATGTACTTACATAATCATCCATATCCGATCATAGCCGTCCAAATAACAGAAACTGCAAACACCTGATGCAAATTTGACTATCACGAAATCAGTCCTTATCTGGAAAGCAGCAGCAGGAAGCTACGAGCACATTTCACCATTCAATTCCCGAGATGGGACACAAATCAAAATCTGGAGAAGCAGGACTGTATTCGCCTTTGCCTGAACCGTCTCTAGATACCCTAGTTGATCAAACGCAGACCATTCCGCGCCGAATACCATGCAAGACCGCCACAGCCCATTTTTGTGCCACTCCACCAGAAACCCATGACTTCGTTGTCTTGAACACGTACGAAATCTGCTTAGTCGAAGAGACCGAAGCCCATGTCCTCGTCGGACTCTTCCTTCTCTACATATGTGCGTTAGTATACTAAACCAGAAGGGAGAATATGGGTTCCAATTCATACCCTCTTCTTTCTCCTCAGCCTTCTCCTCAGCGGCGGCAGCACCACCGGCAGCGGCACCGCCACCAGCAGCAGCGCCACCAGCGCCGCCAGAGGGAACGGAGGCAAGCTTGCTAGAGCCCTCAGTGATCAACTATAACCCATGTCAGTCCACGCCATCGTCTCTTGACGTATAAATAGTTTCGAGAGATCGCACCTCGTTGATGTCCTTATCCTTGAGCTCAGAGATGAGGGTCTCGAGACGCTCATCGTCAGCCTCAATACCGACGGAGTCGAGGACCTCCTTGATGTCGGAAGCGGAGGGAGAGGAGTTGCCGGCGAGGCCGAGAAGAAGGTAAGCTGCGAGGTGCTTCATTTTTGTTGATTTGTTCTATGCGCGATATCTCCAGTCAGTTATGGTTGTTTCTTGCGCAAATGTATTCTTGCGACAAGTGGGGAGGGTTCAAGGTAAAATTGGTAACTCCACGATACCGCAACAACGTTTTCATATGCAGAGATGTCGAGAATAGAATAACTTACGAGATATGTGAAGAACACGAGTAATCAATCGATTTAACCGCGATTTGGGGCGGAGACTGAGACTTCGAGTTCTGTGGGAAGTTCGGTGTGACGAGGTTGGAAGTTGGAGAGTTGTGACTTTTCGGCCAGAAAAAAGTCCCAGTTGCTTTAGATTTCGGTGCGGCTAGAATTGACTGTGGGCAGAAGTTTGAGAGTGGATCCTCGCCTATCACCTGATTAGGGTCGCCTTGGATGGATGGATCTAAAGGACCCAGTATCGTTGATTTTACCAATCAAAAGCGTTACGTTTACCCCACTATGTATGTGGCTTTGTCTTCCAGCTGGCAGCCACTTGTCGCTTCCCTGCATTCCCTAATGGCGAATTGAAGTGCTGAAATGACGTAGCTCAGCCACAACATCCAAGCTCCAATTGTCCAGGCTCAGCCAGGGTGGCAGGGGTGGTAAAGTGCATTTCAATCAGGCTCATAAACGTGGAAGTACCTTTGTACCCGGTACGATTCGTAGGAACGGAACGGCACGAGACTTTCTTTTTGTCCAGACCAGACAGCAGTGCCAACTGCCAAACTTCTTATCATCACCACTTAACACTTCACCTCCGAACAACTCCATACATACCCGCATTCCTTTGTTGCTCGACACCCCCGCCGTTTTCGTTGGTCGTGTTTCTGAAATACGTGAAAACTCGATTTCACTATTCAAATCGCCAACAACCGATCATCTGAACCGCATTTCACCCTCTTTTTTCAGGTCGCATCAGGTTGAAGACAAGAATCATCGCCTATCCATGACACAGCCGACCGACATATGACGCCTCAGGCACTTTGAATGCTCCTGACGGCAATTATAACCTATCCTAAAGGCTCTCTACCGTTCTCTAGCCGACAGCGAGTCTTATCAAGATGCCTGTACGTGTCATTTTCCATTTTCCATTTGTGATTATTGATTATTTTGCCTCTAACGCTTTGCGCATACAGATCGGCGATCTCCTTGCCGAGATTTCTGGCGGTAATCCATCTTCTGCGCCGACACCGAAGACACCTGCATCGTCAAACCTCAAGCGCAAGGCAGAAGATGATTCGCAAAGTGCGACGTCAGTCAAGCTTGTGAAGTCACGACAACAGGATGGCTCGTACTCGGCAAATAAAGTGGTACGCGAAGTGAAGAATGAGCCTATTGACCGAACGAAGGCCAGCACATCTACATCCGCATCTTCCAAACCTTCATCTCTTCCTCACCGCACGAATTCGCCAGCAACGAACGGCCGCTACGAACCACCTGTGCCAACTGGTCCGCGTGTAATAGGCTCGTCATCGAACGGCAGGCCGACACCTGGATCATTATCTAGTACATCTCAGGCAAAGCCATCTTCGAACACTGCTATTCGGCCAAAATTAAGTTCAGCTTCCCTAGCAGCCGCCTCCAAGGCACCTCTCGTTAAATCAGCACCTACTACACCTACTTCGTCCGATCCGTCAAAACCGCCGAAGAAAGGATCGTACCAAGAGATTATGGAGCGTGCGAAGAAGGCTCAGGCAAAGATAGTGCCAGGAAAGGTTGGTGTGATTCAACACAAACCTATCGAGAAAGATCGTCCTACGAAGCCGGAACCAAAGTCCAGTATGGCAAAGAAGGCAAATGGCAAAGGATACGCTGGAAATGCCCGACCGACTTCTGGAACTCGTGGTGTGACTAAGGCTGGACTGGCATCCTCTGACAATCGAAATGGTGCCGCGAAGCACGTCGGTGGTATTACTAGTACTAAGGCCCGACTTGGTTCGATTGGCGGTGAAGCAGAGAAGAAACTCAAGAAAGCAGCAACGGCTACTACAGGCTACACCGGAACCGCTCGTCCTCGTCCTGGTGCATCATCAGGAAAGTCTTCTTCGTCTAAGAAGGGACCGTCAACCTCTTACAAGGCTGGTGGCCTTCTTGCGCCTCCTCGCACGGGTCGCCGAGACAAGTATGAAGATGAGTATGATGATGATTTGGACGATTTCATCGAGTACGATGAAGATGATGATCCTGATCCTCGACACTACGACTATGCATCGGATGGTTCGAGTGACATGGAAGCTGGCATATCGGACATTGATGTAGAGGAGCGACGAGCCGAGTTGCTAGCACGTGAGGAGGACAAACGAGAGCAGGCACTGGAAGAGAAGCTCAAGCGTGAGAAGGAGGAACGACGACGACGCCTTGCCGCAGGTCGATAAACCCCAATCTTCTCTTCTAGTCTGCTCTGCGGGAGAACAAGGTTGTTCTACACAAACACGCGGTGCTGCAGTGGCCTCTTTGCCCTGGTTTTCTAGTCACGATCACGGTTCGCGTCCCTAGACGGAAATTGCATGGAAGAAGGCGTTTTATGATTTCACACCCCCAAGGCAAAACCCGGAAGCAACGGCGTTCTTCATGCATAGTTGTGAGTTCAGGTCATCAAAGGGAGTGAGTGGTGCGATTTGGCTTGTACTTAATTTCAGCATAGCACAGCTTTAGATTCCCTTGCTGGACACTTTTTTCGCAAGAATTTCGAGCTCTGTACATTCCGAGATGGCTTAAATGATAATTTGTAGTTATTGTTTGTTTATGTCTTAAACCGCCAGTTCTAGAATTAGTTGTAGATTTGTATGTTAAAGGTTAAAGGACGACGACTAGCCCCGATTCGTGATCAAATCTCTGTTTCACTTGGTGTTAATGAGAAGGAAGTCGCCGAAGACAACGATGTTTAGGAGTCTAGCACTGGCCTGCTGGCTTTTAAAAGCAACAGGCTCGAAGAAGAAAACGGCGAAAAGGAAGTCGAGCTCGGCGTTATTAAGGGTAGTCCTTAGTTTAGGTATTGTAAGGTCTATCATTACTCCTCTAAATGTGAATACTTTCAACCCCCTTTCCTAAGCTTCTTACGGCGCTATAAAACAATTTCTTGGCGATATTTAACGATAGTTATGAAATACTAAGTACATCAACCCTAGTAAATCCATTTCTTCTAAGCTACTAGGTAGATGAAGCACATCGTCTCAATAAGTCATTCTCTCGTGGAATGGTTACATGTGACTAAGAAACAGTCTTATACCACAGGCCAGAGCTAAGTAGATGCATAGTATACAGACGGCAAAACTACCTAGGTATGGAAAAGGGGTAACAGAGGCACAATGGATGCTGAGAAACAGAACAACAACTACCCAAGCAAATTTATCATTGCAATCACATCGTTCTTGTTTTCGCATTGCTTCTCCCCATCTAGAAGATTCCCCTGTCTCTAGCCACCCTTTCTTTTCTGTGTTTAAGGGTTTTCCCAAAGAACTACAAAAGTTAGGTGGGTAGTTCCCATTACTCCTTTTTAAACTGGCAGAATCCTACTTTGCCAAGATTGGGCTCAGGTATTGTATTTAAACATGGGCAATCTTCTCACGTCTTATCCTATGTATCATCATACATTCAAACCCATGGAATGTCTTGTTCCGAGTAGGTTTACGCTTTGATTGCAACAGAGTCACAGCGGCAATTGAACGATTGTAAGTCATGTCACGTTGTGGGGGCATACCAGATGGGAAAACAATGATATCTTGCGTGATCAACTCCAAACTCCCATGCTAAGAATTGCAGTATACATAGGAAACTCCCTTTAACCAGACCTGTAACAAGTCATACCGAAATGCAGTCATAATTTGCTTGGAAACCAAGGCAAATGTAATAGGTATTAGTACAGTGTCAGGTTGGGACGGCAAGTCAACATGAAAGGTAGTAAGTAGGTAGTAAATGGGTAAAATAGTAATTAAAGTATTGCGTAATTTTTTTTAAATTTAGGGGAGGTGAAACCTTCCTTATATATTTATAGCTTAGCTATTAGTTAGCTTTTATTTTTATTTATATTTTTAATAAATTCTTTTTTTTTTTTATAGCTTTATTTTAAAATTATAAATAAAATAAAAAAATAAATTTTAATATAATAATTTTTAATTTATTATTATTTTATTATTATTTTATTATTATTTTATTATTAAATATATATTTATTAATATTACGTGTTAAATATAAAGAAATTTTTTTATAAAAATAAAACTTATAAAACATTTATTATTTTTTAATTATTTATTTAATTTTAATTATTATTTTATAAATTTAATATATAATTTTTAACGTTTATTTATTTTGTTTTTTTAAAATTATAATTTTTTATATTTAAAATAATTATTAATTAATTTATAAGTTAATTTTTTTATAATTTTTAATATTTATTTTTATATTTAAAATAATTATTAATTAATTTATAAATTAATTTTAACGTTTTTTATAATTTTTAAAATTTATTTATTTTATTTTTTTAAAATTATAATTTTTTATATTTAAAATATTTATTAATTAATTTATAAGTTATAAAAAAAAAACGAATATAAAAAAAAATTAAATAAAATTAAAAAAAAAATAAAATAAAAAAAATAAAAAAAATAAAAAAAATAAAAAAAATAAAACATTTTAAAATTAATTATAAATAAATTATTTAATTTTAAATTATTTATTATTTAATTATTAAATAATGGTTAAAAATAAATTTTAAAATATGATTTATATATTTCGTATTTTTTTATTTATATTATTTTATATTTTTAAATTATTTATTAATTAATTATAAATTTTTTATTATAATTAAAATAATGGTATAACGGTTATTAAATTATAATTAAATAATTATATAATAATTATAATTTATTTACGCGTTTTATAAATTTCCGTAAATTAATTTTATATTTAATTAATTAATTAATATTTTTTTTATTTTTATATATATATTATTATAAAAATTTTTTTAATTTATTTTATAATTTTAATAAAATAATTATAAAATAATTATAAAATAATTATAATAATAATTATAAAAATAATTATTAAATAATTATAAAATAATTATTTTAAAAATATTTTTTTATATTATATTTTATTATTATTATTTTATTTCGTTTTAATTATAAAAAAATAATTAATTTATAATTTATTAAAATAATAATTATAAATGATTTTTTTCCGCGTATATTTTTTTATTAATTATTAATTAATTTTTATTTAATTAATTTTATAAAATATATTTATTATTATTATTTTAATAAAATTTATATAATTTTTATAAGTTTTTTAAAAATTTACGTTATAATTTTAATTTAAATTTTAATTATTATTAACGGTGGTTATATTATAAATTTTTTTTTAATTTATTATAAGTTTATTAATTTATTAATTTATTATTAAAATATTATAAAAACGGTGTAAATTATTATAAAAAAAACGATTTAAAAATAAAAAAATATTATTACGTTATTTATTTATAAAGTTTTAAATGTTAAAAAATTAACCGTTATTAAACGGGAAAAATATTAATTAATTATTTAAAAATGTTTTATTAACGTTATTAAAAATATATAAAAAAATAATAAATATTTATTTTAATTTTATTAATTTATTATTAAATTATTAATTTATTATTAAATAATTAATTAATAATTAATTTATTAATAATATATTAATATATTAAATTTATTTTTATTTTTATTTTTAAAAAAATTTAATAATAAAATTATAACGAAAATTAACCCGGTAAATTAAAATAAAAAATAAAAATAATTAATATTATTATTAAATTATTATTAAATTATTATATTATAATTAAATGATTATAATAAACTACACGTTTATTTTATTCGTAAATAATTTTTTAAAAAATTTTATATTTTAATAATATTTAATTATTTTAAAAATATTTTTAAATTTTTAACGTTTATTAATTATTTTATTAATTATTTTATTAATTATTTTATTATTAAATTAAAATTAAAAATTAAATATTAAATTTAATCGGGTTAAAAATAATTTTTACTTTAAAAAATTATTTTAAAATAAATTAATTTTTAAATATTTTAATTTTAAAAATTACGTTAATTAATTATTTAAAAAAAAACTTATTTATTTTATTATAAAAAATTTAAAACTTTTACATTTTTTTTATAATTTTATTATTTTTTTTATTTATTTTATAATAATTATAAACTTACATTTTTAAAATTATTCGTATAAAAATAATTTATTTTCGTAATAATTTCGGATTATTAATATATTTTTTATTATTTAATAAATTAATATTTATTTTTATTATTAAAATATAATATTATATTAAATTAAAATAATAAATTAATATAAAAAATAATAAATAAATAATAAATAAATAAAATAATAACTAAAATATCACGTAATCCTTTTTAAATCTAAGGAAAGCAAAACCTCTTTTATATATCTGCGGCTTAGCCGCTAGCTAGCCCCTGTCTCCACTTATGCCCCTGACATACAAGGACTCCACAGTAATCGTGGAAACAGGGTCAGCCTACCCTATCATGCAAGTACAGGCAAACGTTGCAACTGAAACCCAGCAGATAACCTCCCATGTGTAATTTCCCTTTGTCCTATTTCTCCTTTCCCAGTCCATCTCAATTCCTAGTTAAATTCATATTTTTACAATACCTCGAGCATCGTGATAATCACTTCTCGCTGCTGATGCCCTGCCCAGAGCCCAATGAACGAGCGTCTTCGAACAGGAGTATACATACTATACCCCCTTGGTTGTATAGGGTTCCCAAGCGTATCGAAGACCTCTCTGCTTCATCCCATTGAGTGTCTGCTGCAAGACCCTTTCCCCTATGATGTAATATTGGGTGAAAGGCCGATCTAGACAAGCCTTTCACCCTCGGAGTATATATTTCGGTAGGGTTAGCTCCAAGCGAGTAGAATCGGCTGAGGCTGGCTCGGACATACCAGCCGCCCAAAGCTGAGGAGATTTGCCCCAGATCTTAGTCGAGGGTCGAAGGGAGTCGCCAGGTCCTTATTGGACAGGATGGTCCTACATCCGGATCCGGAAAAGGTACCTGAGACGCACCTGAGCCACATCGTAGCATATATACTCGTTGTATATAAGAGAGGATGGGATGTTTGTCCCGACCATGCCTTGAGTGTCGGGCTACAGAAAAGGCGACCATTAGTATCAATACAACAACGCACAAGCTTTGGATCAGGGTTTTGCTTACCACTTTGACGCCCTTCAAGGACGGATGTATACATCCAGCGTCCTTCCATTGCGCGGGGACATTTCGGCCTTGTCCCCAGGTCGAAATGAACCCGTTAGCCTTTGCTGTTTCCGCAGCGTACGGTGCGTAGCTCATGGCTGGCTGCACGACATTACCCAGCTCGGCTTCGCATAATAATAAGAGGGCGTGGCCGTTACTACTACCAGGGCAGCAGTAATTTGCTGACTGAATGAGGTGTTAGTGATGTACATTAAGTGCTGCAACTAAAATGAGAGCTCACCTTGCTGGAAGTATCTGCTAGGTATACACCTTTCCCGAACACTACCATGCGTTAGTACTCTGTAAGTCCATGCAATCAGAAACACAAGGAGAATCAAGAAGAAATAATGACATACTGCGAACATGTTAGCCTCATCCAAGCACACTCAAGTAAGAAAAGGGGTCGTGGGATAGTGATATCTGCATACCTGTAACCGTTCACGGGAGCTTCGGGAGGTGCGATTCTCAATCCCTGCGAGAGGATGCCACCAAAGTTGGTGCATCTCGAACCGTGCCAAAGGAGTCGTCTATTTTGGGGAGGGCTGTATGTACCCTCAAGACGCTCCTTTTCTCCTTGTCGCGAGATCCTAAAGATCTGCGAGATCTCGTAGTTGACCTGGTGCGTTGCACCTTGGGTCTTAAGGAGGAGATCCTTTAATTCAAGGAATTCCTGGCTGTGACTGTCCAGGACAGTCATTTCGTCTAGTCCCAGGCTATTGAACTGCTGGTCCGTTGGATGAAGCTTATCCTTCTCCTTCTCCTTCATCAGCAATTGAGCATCTTTCATATCTGACAAGCTCTCAAGAAGTTCTATTTCTTTTTTGAGCAATGCCAGATCCTTGATGATGGGAGGTTTGTTCCTCCCAAAGACGTGAGGAATCAGCGAGAAGTATAAGTTAGATAATTCTTCTACGGCTGAGTCAAAGGTCGTGTGATGTTGAGTGGTAGCAAGACACGGGTTATTGAGAAGGGCGGATAGGTTCGTTAAGGCTTCGTATCCTCGCGTGATCGTCCACTTGCTGAGCTGGCCCAAAGGTAGCTTAGTAGAATTGTAATTGAGCTCAGCCATTGTCGCTGCAAAGAAGTGTTGGTTGAATATCAACTTCATCAGCTCTTGTACGGGCTTGGCCAAGTGAGACTTCTGCCCGACTTGATCGTCAGGCTCTTCCTCCCTTTCCATGTCGTACTAAATCACTCGTAGTTAGCAACTGCTCTTTTTTTTTTTTAAAAAAAAAACCTCAGTAAGATAGAAGAAAGACGTACGCTTCTTTCAATAAAGATATACTTCTTGGGTCGTGGGGGGTGTGCACGATTCACCCAACCAAGACCGGTTTTGTCTTGGAACTTTGCGTTAAAGTGATAGCGAGCTTCTCCCTCAGTACCATCACCGTGAACCTTAGTAGTTCCTCGAACTCCAACTCTTCCCCATCGGACTCTGCAATAGAACTTATTGCCAATGGAGCGAAGAAGCTAGAAGAGCTAGTTAGTGGATAATTCGATTTCTTAATATGGATGTTCAAGAGAAGGACGGTGAAGGAGAGGAGCTAGTCCTGATGGTATCTATTGGGGTTAAAGTCGAAATACGTACTTGAAGTCTGTAGAACTTGTTCATGTTACTGGAGTTTGACGCAAGGTTTAATGAGGCGTCATAGATAACCCCGTTTTTGTCGATATAAACCTCATAACCGGGGAGGTCATGTTCAGCTCCTTCGTCTAGAGGAACAGTAACGTTTCGTGTTTTGGCTATTTGTGCTTCGCCAACCTTGACATTCTCCCTCATCAATTCAGCTTTAGTAGACTGAGCTCTTTTAGCTCGTGATCCGTCGTCGTTGTTCTCATTGTCGTCTGGAAGCTGTCGTTTTTGACAGTTGTCGGTAAGCGATTTTGGGGCCGATGAATTGAAGTGATAATCCTCTTCGTCCATGCGCTTGTTATGTTTAAGGGAATCTTCCAACCAGTAAAATGTGACAATTGGAATACCGTACTCCTGCGCCTGTAGAACTTTGGGGAAATGTCGCTTGTAGTATGCCTCACTAGAGACTAAATGTGTCGTGGAACGAGTAACCTCCTTCGATAGAGATGCACCTAGAACTTGGAGGTAATCTCGTTCTATGCCGGCCTGTGTTCTTCGGCCAGGTAGTGCACCGCTCATGGATACGACGCAGCCGCTTAACGGAAGCGGTGCAGGTTCCGCAGTTGAATCTGCCAATAACGCCATGATAGGAACACACTTCTTGGTACAGTTAGATTGATCCTCAGATATTAGACTTGTCTGAGAATTCGCTTATTTGTAGGTCTAAGGAAATTGTAGAAAGAAGATGTGTTAAATATAATTGAAAGTGAATTGTATGTGTGTGTGTGTAGGTTGGTGGGTGGATAAATAGACGAGCGTAGGAGCAGAGGTGAATAGAGATGAAGAATGAAAAGTTAAGATTGAACTGTAGAAGGTTGAATCGTAGAAATAGATTGTTAAAGTTTTCGTGGAAAGAATCCCTTAATGTTAATATTCCGTAGATGAATTAATGGTTAAATAGAATAGATAGGTAGAATAGGTACTGTGTGCATGTGATGTTATATATTAGACGACGACGACGGGCAGAATCCATGGTCCAGGCACCTTACCGCCTGCCCAGGTACCAACGTGGGTACCAACCGTTAGGCACCTGGGCAGGTTAGGTGATGCAGCTGAAGGAACAGGCGATACTAGTTGGCCATTGGACGCCAAACCAACGCGCGACAACGTGACTCACGAGCAGGGGTGTTAAGGCAACAACCAATTGGATTTTTTACAGCTCTTGCCCTTCGTTATATACTTTTTGGTACCTAGATACCTTTGAGGCCATTATGATCGAAGCATAGACACTAGTAAACTCTATGTTTTGACAATTTTATTTTGCTTATCAAAAATCGTTATTCTGACGGCCAGGCAAGTGCGAGGTGCAACACTTAGGAGTGTTTTTACACCTCGGGTGTTTTACTACCGGCTTAGGTGCACGTTCCTAGTGGTAACGACAACGGCGAAAACAACGAGATCGACCAATAAAACGCCGTTATAAAGAATAAATATGAAGAATTTTATTCTTTCCCTTCCTAAAAGGAATATTTGAGGCTTGCTACTTCCTCATTATTAGGAGCTACTCCATGATTCCATTCTTAGGAAAGCAGGTAAGGTTTGAAAGATTTCTATTCACACTAGGCATTTACATCATATATCATATTATACAACAATATCTACGTCCTAAACTACCTAGTACCTAGGTAAATAGAAAATACTTCACCAAAAACTTCTCTATGTTCAAACACCTACTTACGTAACACTCAACTTCGTTTTCGCTTCTGTCCACCGGTTGAAAATCGCACAGTCGTCGTTTGTTGCCTGGTTAGGCATGCTCTTGGCACCCCGCGATTTGAGATAAGCTCATGGGGAATCTAGAACCGATACCGGTTTCCGGGGGGAGGCCGGGATTGCCTTTCTATGAGACCGGACGAATCATTCAGACGGAATTGACGCTGATTGGTTGAGAAGTGGGGAGCTTCACCGTTCATGTCGCTTCTTTTGGTAAAGTTTTCCGCGAATTTGTTGGTCAATTACCCCCGGGAAACGCAGTCCTAAAGATCCTATTGCGACTTGCTCCATCGCGATGGCGGAAATCTACAGGCCTATATGTATGGGCGTGTCACCCATGGCCCGGTCCGGGGACGGTACTGTTGATTTCACCCTCGGAATATGTACCGGATTGTTGCGCTGCCATCGTCATTATCGTCGTGAAAATGACAGGGCAACCAGAGATTGACCAACATCCTGTGTCGGATACCGAGAACGCCGAAGAAAAAAGACAAGAGCAATTTGATATTGTTGCGGCAGAGAACCGACTGAGGAGTCAGGCCGTAGCGATTGAGCCGGAAGATGACGACGATGCGGCGAAACCAACGTTGCCGTTTTCTAAAGCGAGATGTATTGCTCTTGTCGCCACGGTCACTGGCGCCAGTTTCTTGAATGTAGGTACTGGGTGCAGTACCATCGTCAGTCTCCGACGTGCTCTCGCTGATTCTACTTAGACCCTATCAATTCAATCTGTTGTGATTATCCTGCCAACGATTGGTCAGGAGATCGGTATTCCTAACAGTAGGCAGCAATGGGTAGTCTCTTCTTACTCCCTTACCTTTGGTTGCTTCCTCCTTCTATGGGGTCGCATAGCAGATATTTATGGAAAACGAAACATTTTCATATTGGGAAGTGCCTTCATGGCAGCGACTAATATTGCCAATCCATTCATCCGTAACGAAATAGGATTCAATGTATTTCGTGGTCTACAAGGGCTTGTGAGCATACAGAACAAATTCGTACGATCTTACATACCTACATACTTATGGTCTTTTAGGGTGCTGCCGCCAATGTACCCACAGCAATTGGGATCCTAGGCGTTACATTCCCGCCGGGCAAAGCCAAGAACTACGCTTTCAGCACATACGGTATGCGATCGCGTCCTCATTTGAAACTTGTCACCTATTATTGACGCGTACCGTGAATAGCTGCTGGCGCGCCTCTTGGTTCCGCATTTGGAAATATAATTAGCGGTTTCATTGCTTCTTTTGCTAACTGGAAGTGGGTGTTCGGGGCCACTGGTGGAATTGCGATTGTTATCACTTTTGCTGCACTATTCTTCATTCCGCCACCGCCGCCAGATTCAACGAATAGGCTAGACAGCATCTCGTCGCCGAAATCCGTCGATTGGACTGGTGGTGCCCTTATTACTGCCTCCATATTAGCACTATTGTTTGCCTTGACGGAGGGTAACGTTGTAGGATGGGGTACGGTTTGGATCTATCTGCTGATCGTCATTTCTATGTTGCTTCTCGCCATCTTCGTCGTTTGGCAATGGTATCAGGAGAAGCATACGACAAGCAGGCCGCTTATGAAGGTCTCCCTCTTTAAAGACCCCCGCTTCAGCGCTGCCATGGCTATTATGGCTATGATTTTCGGCGCTTTCAACGATATGGTTGTTTCCGCTACATTCCTTTTCCAGGATTATCAGGCACTCGGCGCGCTGCAGACAACCCTTCGATTTATACCCACAGGTGTCTGTGGGGCGATCACTGCATTCGTCGTGAGTCATCTCATCTCACGAACGCCTACTTGGATTTTGCTTTTATTTGGCAATCTGAGTGTATCGGTGTCTTGCCTCTTATTCTCTGTGCCAATTCCTCCACACACGTCTTACTTCGCGTATGCGTTACCGGCATTTATCCTTTCGGTGCTTGGTACTGATACTGGTTGGCCGTGCCTAACCCTCTTTACTTCCAAGACTTTACCTCAGGAAGATCAGGCGATAGGTGGCGCCCTCGTCAACGCAATGGGGCAAATTGGAAGAGCGATCGGGTTGGCGATTACGACAGCAATCCAGACAGCGGTGATGGCGAGGGACAGGGGTGTACCCGTAGAGGAGTCGGGTAAGATAATGCCTTGGGAACCAGCATCACTAGCTGGGTTAAGAGCAGGTATGTGGTTCAATTTCGCACTTGCGATCTGTTGCGCGACCACCGTTGTGGTGTTTTTCCGCGGCACTGGTATTGTTGGCAAAATTGAGATTAAGCAACGATCGGGGAGGGTCCTTGGTCAGGAGGATAGGGTGGGAGACAATGCTGCCCGTAAATAACATCTTCGCCGCCCGCGTTATCAACGTTTCGAAAGCTATGATGATCGCTCAAGGCCATGCTCAATTCGGCACTTTTTCATATTCCGGGAGGTTCTCAATGGTACCTAGGTACCCTTAGGGATTACCTACATATATACCCTATCAACGTAATGCAACGGCGAATTGCGGCTACATGTGGTCCAGCCATTCGGAGACGACGTTGCACCAATTCTGATACTGTTGTTTCATGTTTTTTCTCTTTTTGCCACCAAAGCCCGGGAATTGGAATCGGCTGTTGAACACGACTAGATCTAAACAGGTCCGCAAACGCAGGTAGGATATTTACACCTATTCCTTCTCGGCTGGCCAAACCAGCCACGAGATAACAACGAGTAGTTTCATCGCGGCGGCGATCCACAGTACACCCGCGGCACCAAGACTACTCCTTGCTAGCACTCCGCCCAGGACCGCGCCGATGAGTAGTAGCGTCGGTGCCCCAACTCTCCGGTTTCGCTCGGGATTCCGCGGCGCGAGCAGCTCCGCATCAGAGAACAGGTCGCAGTAAATACTCGTGAGCACAACACTTGTTAAGGCATTATACTTCAGCGCCCTACTCGCGACCGCCTGGCCGCAGCTCTGGAAAGCGACCAGCGCGATGGGTGCCAGCACCGGCCAATCGATAGACTCCTTAGGGTCGACGCCGTCGGGGGTCCGCGGGCCGAAAGTTAGGATGGCGGCAGCGGCGGCAATGAATAGCATCTGTAGTGTGAATGAGGCACACAAGATCCAGCGCCGTTTAGGGGACGGCGAGGGCATCCGGTGCAGGGCGGAGAAGAATACTGATCCGATACAGAAGCAACCTAGAGACGTTCCGGACTTGATCCATCGCGTTGATTCGTGAGGCGCGCTGATCCCAAGGCCGAAATACACGGTGTTGCCTATTGGCGAGGATTAGTCAACTTAGGTTGATAGGTTGAGCTTGATGCGACTCGTAATTTCTTGCTTTTTTATATTTTAATGTTAAGGCGCCACATACCTGTCTGCATCGACACGAAAGACCCCCAAGTTGATATTGATGCGCTGTCCAGGAGACCGGTGATGATGTAGCAGGCGAGTAGGACCAAATCAGCCCAGTCACGGCGCACGTCCGCTGTCATAGTCTTCCGCCATCTCATCGTCTTAGACATCTGATTGTCGCTGCCGCTCAGTAAAGGTTGCTGCTCGTCGCCATTTGCGCTCGGCCGGGAGTTATTAGGCAGGGCGCCGTACCCATTGGAAGAAGCCATCGGGTATGACTCAGAACAGCCCCAGAGCGCTGCGAATTCCGCAAACCCACTAACCTATAATACAAATAATTGAAAAGATTTAGCAGAGTAAATTGGGAATAAGTAGAGCGAGGTCGGGCGAAATGAGTAAAATATTCGAGGCGTTTGCTGCCGAGTTAACCATGTAAGCTGCCGTCTTTCCAGCGCGGACCCACGCGCCAAATGTCGATGACGCTAGCTATCCCAATTAGGCAGAGCACCTAATTCCGGAGCTTGAATCGGGACTTTGTTTAAAAGTTTAGACAACCTCCAACGGTCTTGAAGTCTCTTATTATTCGTTGATTCGGTGCTCAACTGTGATCAACGAGCGCTTCGGTCCAGAAACCCCAGATAGGCAGGACCAATGAAGAGCTGGGAGGGTGGAGGTGCTACATCCAGGTATGTACCTGAAGCTGAAGGTATGGTTTCACCCATGCAGCTGCAGGATGGCGCGCCCGCGTCGTAAAAAAATCGCCGAGATCTAAAAGGTTGAGAACGGCGGCGAGTTGGTGTATTGGATGACAATTGAAAACTGAAAACCGCCTAGTCCCTTTTGTTATCCATCACCCGGAAGGTATATGGCCTTGGCAATAACCTTGAAGCTATCTACCTAGGTACTTAGGTACAATATTCAGTGATTTCGGGGCAGTCGCAACGCCCAACGCCCTGGAGCTTGCCCCGGCAGCTGCCCCGGAAGTAGCATTCTTAACCTGGACGGCACCTCTCATCCGGCGCTTACACAGGGGGGTTCCTGAGCTGGAATGTTTTGAAGCAGGTTCGGACAGCTGTTCGGCATTTACTCGGTGTTGAACTCGTTACAATGGACGGTGATTAGTTCAATTGGATCTGAAGCTTTGAAGCTTCGGGGTAGCTATCGGACGAGGCCGGCCATTGATTTGCTTAATTGTGAGTTGTGACGACATCCATCCCATTGAGTTCTGAGAAATCTTTTATACGACACACAACTTTTCTTTTTATGTGTTCCTCTACTCTTGTCACTATCCTGTCTCATATTGAGGTTCAACTCCAATCATTTCTTAGTTCATCAACCCATCTTATTCCCGAAAATGCAGCCCTGTAACTGCCGTGACGTTTCTGTGTGGCAGCTATTAGTCGCGGGACTTGCGCTGAGCAACCGAGGTCTTGCAATTCCCGTCGAAGACAGCCCGCGACAATATCTTCTGGCTGGCATTGACCTACCGCCTAAATACAATGGAAAGTCAGAATCGCCTTATAAACCAGGCTTCAGAGATCCCTATGACAAAGCTGTCGATTCCATCGGCGAGGGGTTAGACCCTCTTCCCTATCGAAATGGCTTAGGTACCTCAGTTCTTGGTCCCTGGAACCGCGATCGATCTCGTCAGAACCCAGATTTGGTTCGACCACCTAGTACGGATCATGGAAATCTTAATAATATGAGATGGAGCTTCGCTGATTCTCACGTGCGCATCGAGGTAGGGAACACTGTAACCAGACTGGGTCACTCTGTGTAGACTAACTTGTGCGTAGGAAGGAGGCTGGACTCGACAAACCACCGTCCGAGAGCTAGGCACCAGTGTCGAGCTGGCTGCTGTGAACATGAGACTCGATAAGGGGGTTATCCGTGAGCTACATTGGCACAAGGAAGCAGAATGGGCGTTTGTCCTTGATGGCCAAGTTCGTGTAACGGCCATTGACTATGAGGGCGGGAACTTCATAGACGACCTCAAGAGAGGTGACCTCTGGTACTTCCCTTCGGGCGTCCCTCATTCTCTTCAAGGTCTAGGCGATAACGGGACCGAATTTCTTCTAATCTTCGATGATGGAAACTTTTCCGAAGAATCTACTTTTATCCTATCTGACTGGCTAGGTAAGCAGTGGAGTATCTGACAGCATGACCCCATCGGCGCTAACTTTCCAAAGCTCACACTCCCAAGTCGGTTATCTCAAAGAACTTCAACCTAGCACCTGAAGTTTTCGCCCACCTTCCCGAAGGGGAGAAATATATTTTCCAAGGCACTCAGCCCGGTGAGATCGACGAGGAGAAACCGACAGGAAAAGGGGTTAAGAAGTCGAAGACAAATTTCGTCCATAAGATGCTTGACCAAAAGCCTCTTTTAACTAGCGGAGGCGAAGTTCGCATTACGGATTCCAAGAACTTCCCCGTCTCGAAAACTGTGGCAGCAGCACACCTGATCATCCAGCCTGGCGCTTTACGTGAAATGCACTGGCATCCGAATGCCGATGAATGGAATTTTATCATCAGGGGCCGAGCTCGAATTACAATATTCGCTTCTGAAGGCACCGCTCGAACCTTCGACTATGTTCCCGGCGACGTAGGTATCATACCGAGAAATATGGGTCATTTCGTCGAGAACATCGGAGACGAGCCGATCGAGATGCTAGAAGTCTTCCGCGCCGACGAGTTTAGAGACTTTTCTCTGTTCCAGTGGCTGGGCGAAACGCCGAAGAGGATGGTTGTCGACCATCTTTTCAAAGACGACCCGAAGAACGGTGAAATATTTTGGAACAAGGTTCAAAGCGCACAAAGAGATGAAGTCACCCTTCCCGATTTTGACGACGGAGAGTCCGAGCAACGTGAGTTGTAAATATCGGGGTTCTAATTCTCACGATTAGTCTTAGTCAACGTGTACCTATTTTTCTGGCTTGCTTTATGAAAATCTAGCAGCTTTGTGTATCATTCGAATTATTCTGGTTTAAAATAGCGCGACCTGCCAATTTAGCGAGTTTTATTCTTGTCCGTCCTGTCCACCGTGAGTCGTCATATTATTAGGTACCTGGGTGTTGTAATGTTCATGTCCCTACTTTCAAGTAGATGCTAGACATGAATCAAGAATAGACAAAACCTCAAACGTGGAATCAACATTGACCCTGTACAGAGAAGGTCACATAGCGAGAAGTGGTCGGCGACAACTTCTAGACCTTGAGATATCCTGATAAGCCATTTGCATGCAATTCCAAACAATCTTTGGTTTCAAGTTGAGCCAGCTGCTTACCTGGGATTGTTTGCTCGGTGGATCGGCTTCTGCCTGTTTGAAGCTCGGATTGCTCACGGCATCGTGCTTCAAATATCATAACAACCTCAGCTCATGCTAAGAACCTAGAGTCTTGGTCATTCTGGGCTTCTCCTTCCTCATACTGACTTCATAACTCCGTAAGTGCCTCCTGCAACGTTGGATTAACCTAGTGTGGAATCTTGTATATCACCGAAATAATCCCAGTTCACGGCTGCCTGTAGCTATTTCCCCGGATTAGAGGATATCTGAATGTGCCACTAATGCACGGATCAAGAGTCTAGGCCGCGGAAGTGTGCGTAGACATTCAGGGGCTGTACTTGCTTGATGTGGAGAAACGGGTCGACAGGGGGTTCATAACTCCATATTGAAGGCATTTTTCAAGATAGGTATGACGAATTTGAATTCCCTGGCACAGCTTATTCTAGGACTGCATGTGAAGAAGCTATCATCAACCGAAGAATAGGCTGAGCTTAATGCTAGAGTTCCTCCGTCTCTTAAATCAAAATAAAATAATGGAAGCGCTATTACTATTTCAGGAGCTGGCTAGTACTCATGTTTGTGACTACCTGGGCACCTGAACCCATTTCTTAATTTTGTAGCACGATATAGGAGAAAAAAAACTCCTTGTTTCCAACTTGAATTGCCCTCTTCATTCTCCTTAACAAACAGGTTCCAGGTAGTTTACCACCCGTGCCCTGTCTCCTTTTTAGAACCTAGATATCCCTGACACTAAATTGGTTAAATCTCATGCTACCTACACAATAAAACGAAGAATATCCAATCGCAAGGCTGTCCTAATCTAGGCTGGTATAAGCACATTCTACTTGAACTGTCCGTTCCATCTCTTTGCTAGTTACTCATGAACCCCACGAGGGTAGCATCGAGTTAGGTTAGGGCAAATCCCCGGAAATGCTTACGAATTCCGCATTGGAGCACAACCCTACTAGTACGAATGGATCAATCACGTTGAACTTCCCATATCACCGGCATCCCACCGATTGGTATATAGGTAGTCTGGCAGTATGGTATCCCGACCATTTAAGAAAGCGTCCGTGTGTCTTAGTAGGGGTGGATGGATACTATGTAGGTAGGGGTAGCTATGTCGCAATCGGTTCTTGCTGGCCTATCATCTTTCATGCCGCTCATAACCTTGGACCAGGATCGTCAATGTTCAACCATCACAATTTTGTTCTATTTTTACACTTCAGATAACTCGCAAGTACGAGAAGAAATCAGATAGACAGACTGACAGATAGAGTAAATTGATACTGTGATAGAACAGATACAACCCGGCTAACCATAGCACCTGGCAATGGAAGCAAGCAGCAAAAGCTGTATGTAGCAGATCTTGTTCATGCAATGTGACCGTTACACGCAAATCTTGGTACGTGTCAAGCTTTCTGTCATGCTTGCAAACTGTCCTAGAGGGGAAAGTTTACGAACCTGTGGCGAATTCTAAGACCTTGGCCGCATCATGTACGCAAAAACATTCCGGCGGTAGAAATATATCCTGGATATACGGCAGCTTCTAGAGCAGCATGTCTCAATTTTCCTTGGACGCATTGCCACATGGGCTTGTAGCACGACAATGCTGAGCTGTACATATGATCGCATTTATGTACGACAATTCCTCACCTAGGTTTAGCTAAGATCCGAAAATTCGGAATGTTTCGAAAATCTATACGCTGCCAAGACTGTAGGCTTAGATTTTTTGACTTCATTATAAAATTGACAGAGAAATGCATGTTATCGTTGTAAAATTGAATCTTATTGACCGTAAATGTTTGACGCGTTTGAGGGATTGCCAACGATCTTCATCTAGCGGGAGATCCAATCCAATTGTCAATGACATTTAAGGCGTGAATAGGAGAAGCAATCCACCGATCTACATCCCATAGTATGAATACCTACGGCAGGTACGGGAATTGCCCCTTAATGCATTCAACACTACTAAATTATCCCACTTATCCCACCCTCGAGAATCCGTCCAGAGAAGATACCAAATCCACAAGAATATCCCTCATGAAACAATGACCGTGCGTGTTTGTTATAATCACAGCGCAGATGTGTGATAGCGATGCTAGCCGTTAGATCAACCATGCTTCTAGATACTGATTGGCCCTTGGACTTCGCTGCTTCTATTTTTGAAGACATCCCCTTTGCTTACGTGCTCCAACGTTGACTACCCCGCGTCCTAATATCAGCCCAGACGGCAGTGTTACTTCAAGACATGATCGGCCACCATAGTTGGATATCGTTGCATTTACCCACGGAAGGGCGCCTAATTCGTGGCTGCAGGTTCGTTCGTGGACCACCGATATGGGTGGTTACGTAGAAAGGAGAATAGAAAGTCCATTCAGCTCGCCGATGCCTTGGCTGGATCCTTGGTGTCCGCGTGTTGTGCTCGGTGTGATTTCAAGTTGTGTTCCTTCACCTGAATGCGAACATAAACGTAATCGAGGTTAACAGTTAAAGAGAGTCTCTATTTGATGCCGACAGAGTGGCGAGAATATGCCGATGGAGGGTATGATTTCTTGGAAGCGATAGGTTGTCCGAGTTGAAGACGCTGTTGCTCCAATGATCAAGTGTTATGAAACCTTCTGTTTACGGAAGCAACCCTTTAGAACGTGGGGACCAGGAGCTTTGAGAACTGGTTCTTTAGACTTAATCTAGAGTCTATATGAACGACTATATCGAGGTTAGCCTCATCAAGTAGAAGACTAGCACCTCGATCTTAGTCTCTCATCCTTATCAGACATCTGACCATGGAGAAGCACGTCGCTGCTGTTAAAAAGGAGTTTAGGACGGACGTTACCCTTAACAGGGTGACGAAATTCGCCCGCACTGCACCACCTAAACTTCCGTCTGCCGCTAGACAGTACCTCCTCGACAAGCTCCCCATTATACAGTGGATTCCACGATACTCGCCGTCATGGTTGCTTCAGGATTTTATGGCCGGCCTTACGATCGGAGTCTTGCTCATTCCTCAGGGTTTAGCATATGCTAAGATTGCGACAATCCCGATAGAGAATGGGTTGTACTCTTGTTGGGTTCCTGCCGCCGTGATGGTCTTTATGGGGACATCGAAGGGTACGATGACCACGAAACGAGAATTATATAACAAAATGAAATTATACTTACTATGAGACAGACTTATCAACGGGACCAACGTCAATCCTCGGCTTGCTAACAGCAGAAATAATTAGCGACCTGAAAAACGAGTACTCACCTGTAGACATCTCATCAGCCGTCGCCATGATGGTGGGAATTTGGTCCCTCCTCATAGGCTTACTTGGACTTGGGTTTCTCCTCGATTACGTCTCAATCCCCGTCCTTACAGGATTCATATCGGCTACAGCCTTTGTCATCGGGATGGGTCAGGTGGCCTCGCTTGTCGGACTCAACGGCGGCCCGGACGGTGCCTTCAATCAACTCGGCGATGCCCTCAAGCGGCTCCCACAATGGGACGGCCCAACCTGCGGAATCGGATTCGGGACGGTAGTTATCCTTCTGATACTCGAGAAGATAGGCAAGAAATGGGGCCACAAGCATTTTGCCATTAAGTACATGGCGAGCAGTAGGGCGATCATCGCGGTGGTGATTTTTACTTTGATATCCTACCTCGTCAACAAGGACCGAGACGAGTATCTCTGGGGTGTTAGCGAAGTTGATACCCATGGAATACAGCATCCCAAGGCCCCAGGTGCTGTATTGCTCTCCAAGGTTGTTGGTCGATCTATTGCACCACTGGTCGCGTGTACGCTTGAGCACCAAGCAGTCGGCAAGGCCTTCGCTCGCAGGAACCACTACACCATCGACCAGACTCAAGAATTCAACTACCTCGGCGTCACCAACATCGTCAACTCGTTCTTCGGCGCGATGCCTGTCGGCGGAGCTATATCTCGGACAGCTGTTAACTCGGAGTGTCATGTCAAGAGCCCTCTAAACGGTGTCGTGACTGCGGGCTTCATCATCCTGACGCTATACGTGTTCTCACCAGCCCTATACTGGCTTCCTAAATCCACCCTCGCTGCCATCATTGTAAGTCTTGACTCTCGCTTTATTAACGCTTTGATGGGTATGTAGGCGGATGGTTAACGACTCCTTTTCGTGCTAGATCATGGCTGTCATCCACCTCTTCGGCCCACTCTCCCTAATCTGGCGATACTGGCGCATATCCCTCGCCGACTTCATTGCCTGCATGGTATCCTTCTGGGTCACCATCTTCGTGTCGGCCGAAATCGGCATCGGTGCTGCGGCAGGTTGGAGCGTAGCCTGGACGCTCCTGCGGTCCGCGTTCGCCACACCGTCGATCCACCTCAACACTACCATCAATCCTAGCTCAAACTCAAACTCAAACAGCAACAACGAGCAACCAGATTTCCCGCCCCTCCAACTCTTCCCTACCGTCACGACCACGACCCTCACGCAGCAGATAACCGAGAACGTCGGCGGCCCAAGCATACCCGAGGACACGGTCATCGTCCGCTTCGCCGACTCGCTCTTCTTCCCGAACGCGAACCGGAACAAGGTCGCGACCCTCGAAGCGATCCAGCTCGCGTACCCGTCCGTGCAGAACCCGCACTACAGCGCGGACGCCGAGCGCCTGTGGAGCGTAGCCGCGGAGCGGCGGCTCGAACGCCTGAGGGTGCAGCGGAACATCGTCATGAGGCAGATGCCGCTCGCGGTCGTGGTCTGGGATTTTGGCATGGTGCCGTTCGTCGACGCGACGGGCATCACGGCGCTGGCGGAGCTCAAGGACGATATACGCCGGCAGCTCGGCTTCGGGGTGCAGGTCCGCGTCGTGGGGATGACGGAAAGGGTCAGGGCGAGGTTTGCGAGGGCTGGGTGGAAGCTGGCTGATGTGGATGGGTTGATGGATGATGCGGCGGATGTGGTGTATCCTTCGCTTGAGAGGGCGATTTGGGATGAGAGGGATCGGGATAGCTTGAAGGGTGTTACTACGGAGAAGGCTTGAGGGGTTGGGAGAGGGTTTGATGGGTGTTGCTTGTTTGTCGATTTGGGGGATTAGATCTTTTGCATTGAATATAAGAGAGTTTGAGTTTGTGCTATGAATATGATTGATCTTTGCTAGGCCTGTAAAATTCCATAACATTGAAGATGGGATATGGTTGGTGTAATAGCAACTTGGATAAACGCGTAGATGTCTTAAGATATTTAATCAAGGTATTTCTCACTGGGATATCTTGAAATATATTATCACATGGGTGAATTAGAATTGCCTGCCTGATATTCACAGAATAATATCCTTAACTCTAGGATTTGGTGATAATAGCTTCTGAACACATTTTAACATGCATAAGTGGTGATGGGAAAAGAGGTAGTTAGGTTGAGTGATTGTGAATCTTTATGATAATACGTTATCGATTAGCGCTTGGCAAAATCGGTGAAAGCTCGGCAAATCCCCCAGTGGAATATAGGGCTTTCTTAGCGGTGATCTATCAACTTCAGCATGAGGAAACAGCACCTTGGCGCAGCGGAAGCGCGCCGGGCTCATAACCCGGAGGTCCTCCGATCGAAACGGAGAGGTGCTAGCATGCTTCAATTTTTCTTTTTCCCACACCATTAGCCCATTCATATTTTCATTATGTAATATTTCTTTTTATGCAATATGTGGCTCATGTGGCTATGCTTTAGGCAAACGCGACGCGTGAGTTAAAGCCGTATTTCCCTTCAAACTTCATTGTATTTTTTTCCTCTTCCAATCAACAGATTTGGATGTTGCCCTGAGATTTGAGCTCAGAACCATGTGTGGTATTCATGCAATAATCTCTACAGATGCTGCGCGAAGCATTTCTCATGAATTGAGAACGCTGCTGTCAAATCGTGGACCAGACCATTTTGGCCAACTTCATCGGGAACTTCCTATCGAGAATGGGGACTCGGCGGTTCACATCAGTTTTACTTCTACCGTCTTAGCTTTGCGAGGGGACCATATTGCAAAACAGCCTTTGGTATCACCTACAACTGGATCTGTTCTTTGCTGGAACGGGGAAGCCTGGAGGATCAGTGGTCAATTCATTAGGAGTAAAAATGATGGGGAGCTGATCATAGCCAAACTTGATGCAACGGATGCACTTTCGAACGAAGCCCGAGAGTCGCACATTCTAGACGTCTTGCGCAATATTGATGGACCCTTCGCATTTCTCTTTTATGATACTCAGATCAAACGTCTCTACTTTGGCCGAGACCGTCTTGGGCGACGATCGCTATTATTTAATCAAGCAGACGATGGCAACTCGATCTCATTCTCGAGCGTCGCGGACGTGCCCACCGCTGGTTGGATGGAAGTCAACGCAGATGGAGTCTATTCCTTGAACCTGGACACCCGCCGAGCTACACCTCATGGACTGAAGCTCGACACCCATGCTATCAAACACGATTGGATACCGTCTGGAGGAGACGACATGGTAAGTTTCGGCCGAAGAGCATTAAATACCTATTACATACGACCCTTGCTATAAACTTATATTTACAGGTTTCGAGTATTGGCATTTTCAATACGACTTTGCCTCCACCCGAACACAAGTTAGATTTCAGCTCATTATCAGTCGAAAATCTTAGGTACTGGCTATGCGGATCCCTCAAGCTGCGGGTATTGGACATCCCAGAGCCGCCCAATCCATCCAATGATGTTGATATTCGTGTCGCCATCCTATTCTCTGGCGGCATAGACTGCACTGTTCTCGCGAGGCTGGCTCACGACTTTGTCCCAGCGAACCAAGGAATTGATTTGATTAATGTTGCTTTCGAAAACCCGCGCCAGGTTTCGATAGGCAAAACTCTGCCACACCTAGATGCGTCGGATATTTATGAGGCCTGTCCAGATAGGGTGACTGGCCGCAAGGCTTTTGCTGAACTGAAGTCTGCGTGTCCGGATCGGCATTGGCGCTTCATCGCAGTGCGTTTTCAGCCTGTCATACATGGCTAACGATAGACTGACCTGACTCAATAGGTTAATGTACCCTTTGAAGAGGCCATGAGCCACAAGTCAAAGATCGTTTCACTACTCCATCCCCACCACACGGAGATGGACCTCTCAATCGCCTTAGCACTTTACTTTGCTGCACGGGGTATAGGCCACTCCTATATACACAAGTGTGAATGGGAGCCAACACCGCCAATCGTAACTTCACCAGCTAGGGTTCTCTTGTCTGGCCTAGGTGCCGATGAACTTTTCGGTGGTTACGCACGACATGAGGCTGCCTTTAAAAACGGAGGATATCCCCGTCTTATTGACGAGTTGAAATTAGATATTAGTCGTATCGGGCAAAGGAACTTGGGCCGTGACGATCGGATCATGTCACACTGGGGGAAGGAGGTGCGCTTTCCTTATTTAGATGAGGAACTTGTCAGGTTTGCGATCAGCTCTCCAGTATGGGAGAAGTGTGATTTTCAAAACCAGTTCCATCCAGCTATCATCGACCCAGCAAAGAGGATACTTAGGCTTCTAGCTGATAAGCTCGGCCTTCCCATTATTGCAAGGGAAAAGAAAAGAGCAGTGAGTCAAGGTTGTGGGTATGAGACAGGTATGCGGCTAACAATTTGATAGATACAATTCGGGTCAAGGACAGCGAAGATTGAGAGCACCACGGGTAGACGCCGAGGCACGGCACCCATCACCTCAACTTAGTACCGTTGATTTTTGATATGAGAATCGGATAATCGAAAGTTCGATGGTCTGGCGGTGATGATTCATCAGATACTTCCGAGTTGGATTGCAATGCATTCGTTTTAAACCCCAGTGTGTGTTTCTGTATTACAGTAACCCTCTTGGCAAGTTTTTATCGAACAGCTACCAACAATGACGCCCAAAAGGCATGTCTGAGCCAGACTTCTCTATTTGCTCCCATTGGAGCATTATGCATTAACTGAAGGCGATCTGTAGGGTCTCTTTCTTACTATGCAGCGATCCTCGCCTTGATTTTTCCCCCCTTTATATGAATTGAAGAATTTCGCGCAGTGAAGAGTCTATTTCAAGGCCAATTTGTTGCAGGAATTGTAGCGTTTACAAGGATCTAGTACCCCTTTATGCCATGTTAAATGACATCACGATAATGCAATGCGGGGTTCGAATGTCACAGACCTCGACATGAATAATTGTCCACGATACTTTTTCTTCCTACAATAAACGAAGTTGTAGATTTCAATCTTCAATTGAGTACGATGACGATTTTATCTATTTGGATTTACTCTTTCCTGTTGGCTACGCTAGCTGGAGCCACTGAGCACGAGCAGATTGTCATCTCGCCTTTCAAACCACACCTGCTGGACTCAGATGTGAACGAGGTCCAACGTGAGTATGTGATAGCAAAAGTACCACTCATGATTACCATGGAGAAGGGGTATCTAAAAACTTCATTCTAGGTTGGAAAAGGCCGAGATCTTCCCAACAGGTAAGATCGCTTAGTAATGATTACTAACTGCTAACTAATATCCTAAGTCCCCCCTTAAACGCTGAGATGTTCATAGCTAACCACCATAGTCATCGATAAATTCCTCCCGTCGTTTCTCCTAAATGCTGAATGGTCGTCTGGAGAACGGACGGAACTTGGAAATACCGTAAAGGTAGACAAAGTTCAGAACGAACCAACCATCACTGTACGTAGAGGCGGCTCTGCTTCTTCGTCAGGGGTTAGGGGGAACTCCAACGTGACATATACCATCATTATTACCGACCCGGACGCCCCGTCCCGGGAAAACCCAGAGTGGTCCGAGTTCTGCCACTTCATCGCTACTGATGTGGAGATCTCATCGTCAGAAACCTCTGCTGCCGTGCGATCATCTAGTTTGAAGGATATCGTGCCGTATAAACCGCCAGGACCGCCTCCTAAGACGGGAAAGCATAGATATGTCTTCTTACTTCTTGCACCTGTGAATGGCACTACGGGTTCGTTAGACCTAAGTAAGCCGAGCGACAGGAAGCATTGGGGCACAGGAAAGGCGAGACATGGGGTAAGGGACTGGGCGGAGGAAAATGGGCTGGAACCTGTGGGTGAGTATTGTGGTTCGCCATGATTTATTTAGCTGCGCATGGGGTTAGTCTCGTAAGGCTAATAAGTGAACAGCAGCGAACTTTGTCTACGCTCAGAATGAGGAACAATAGTGTTCATAACTCATAGGAGGAACTTGAGAACCTCGCTATTGTGGAATCTACGGAAGGGGTTTAAATACGAATAAAGAATTCAATTGCAGCGCCAAGAAGCATTCCTCTTTTAAGATTTTCGCACCAAAGTTACCCTTGTGTTCGCTCCAATTGTCAATCTTTATTTCACCACAATTATCATGAAGTCATGGCTTAAGAAAAGTCCGAATTCATAATCTAAATAACTTCGTTTCTAGGATGTCTCAAGTATCTAGGTTAGGTATACAGTGTGAACTTATCCCGATTGGAATCCTGGAGTGATAGCACAAAATCCTTCCTGCTCATCGATGATCTTATCCTTACCGCGCGCGCTGTAAATATCGCTCGACTCGCTCCGGCACGCGGCGGCGGCGCTGTCGCTGGCCTCGTCGGGACGGCATACCACGCACCATCACCACCACCCCTACGACCAGGGGAGCGCACGGCGCTCCGGCGAGGAGGCGTCAGGCGAGAAGAAGGCGGAGAGCCGCGTGGGACTGCGGCCCGGTACCGGAGGCAGGAAGTCACTGGGGCAGAACTCTGCTTACAGTGCGGAGGTCATCGAGATGTATGATATGGGATCGGATAGGACGGGCGATGATGCGGTGTAGGATAGGATAGGGTGGCTGGAGGTATCATCGGAAGAGGATCTTTTGGTGGAGTGATAGTGAGCGAGAAGGATATACCCTGAGAGTGGTTGGTGGTGGTTTGGAATAACCTTATTAGAGCTTAAACCAACCTATGTACTTACTATGTAATAGTAACAGATAGAAGATGTCGTTATATCCTCATTCTTAGACCATATTTCCGGGTGAAATAGCTAAGAGACGGTATATGAGGTTATGTTGTTTGTTTTGATGCGTCTAACTAGCTGGAAGGACTAAAAAAATTGAAAGGACCGTCGAGGGAATCGAACCCTCGAGCGACAGCTTACTAGGAAAGCTATAGCTAGGTATAGCATTAGAATCGGTTGTAAGCATTGCCATGCCACTCCGGCCATTGGGTACAGTCAAACTGGTCATCCTTGTTAATTTGGGACCTTGTGATACTAGGTAGTTTATATGTCCTGCTACCTGTTGAGAAAATCACTAGAGATCGGAGCACCCTTTGTGCGTATTGACAAAGCCAACACTGCAGGCCTTCCATCTCTCTTGTATACACATTCATGCCAAGATTTCATGTGTAAGTCTGATGATACTCGCTTATTAACAGTATCTGTCCCGTCAATCTGCCTGTGGTGTTTCATAGTTGGCCACTGAGGCAGGTCCTTAGGTAGGCTTGATCACCCATCGCAAGTTTGGCCATCCAGCAGTCACGAAATATTCATTTAGCCCAATAAGCCTTCAGACATTGATTTCGTTGTACTCGGTCCACTCCTTTCCACGCCAGAATTTCTGGCCACCTCTAAAAGAGTGCTCGATCTTTTCTTTTGCCTTTTTCTCCATCCTCACCTCAAAGTCTGTGATACTCCTCTTCGTAATGCCTTCTTTAGCAATCGTCTGCGCTAGATCTGCGGCATTCCAAATAGCTGTATCGCCACCAGAACCGCCCATGGGACTCATCGCATGCGCTGCATCACCGACAAGAGTAACTAGCTTATTAGCCTGACCAGCTGAGCTAAGTTCGATGTCTGGTTTGCTTGATAAAACAGGTGCGCAGGATGTCAGATTGTGCGCAGCTGAGTCAAGTAAAAGCTTTAAAGCAGGATGCCAGGTCTTAGTCACTTCCTCCAAAAACAACTTTTTCTCCTCCACTGATTGCGGTAGATACTCTGAGTATTGCAAAGATGCCGTACAGACAACCCAGAATATGTAATCCGGGATTTCAGGTAACATGTCCTCCGATTCTTCTTGCTGCGAGATCTTTGGGAAAATCATTGGCTCAACGACAAGCTGGACATTAGCCTCCTGATCTTGGTACATACACCAGCTCATCATATCTTGCGGCAGATTCTTCTTTAAATCTTGCGTTATTAAGGTCCGACCCCACATGACCCAGCGTTCCAAATCAAGCAGTTTGCGATTTGGCTGTAGCTGTTTCCGCACACGGCTTCTAATACCATCCGCGCCGACAAGAAGCCGTCCGCGTGCGACTGAGCCATCCGTAAATCTAACGTGAACATGCCCGTTCACGATGTCGTAAGAACTAAACTCCTTCCCGTATTCGATAGCATGCTCGATGCCCAGCATAGTTAACATACGGATCCACGTCCTGTCGATGGCCATCGAATCCGAATCCGCCGGGCTCAAGCTTGCGAAGTTGAGGCTCTTAGCGTCAACATATCGGGGCTTGAAGAGAAATGGGTCGGCCGCGGTGCGTTTGAGCAGGCCCCGGAGCTGAGGCGACAGGATGCTGTTGAGCGCGGCCTGGCCATCTTTCGAGATACGGAAACGGTGGCCTTGCGAGCTGTGCGACACGGCGTGGCGCTCAAAGAGGCGGAATGGGATTGAGCGGAGGCGTAGGCCTTGCGCCAGCATGAGACCGGCGACGCCGGCGCCGATGATTAGGACAGGTTGATCGGATGTTTTCATGGCTTGAATAGGTAATTAGATACCTACCCCTACCAAACTCGGCAGTAAGAATCTAGTCCCAATATCTTACAAGCAGTATCGAGAACATTCACCCAACCTTCGACGGCACCGTGGGCTGTCATCAGGCTCATCCACGTTTGTTGGTTGTAAGAGTTGTCTGGTAGCAATACGTACCAGGTACCGCAATGCGATCGTCAGATCTTTTCCTACGGTATTATGTAATCAGAGGCTGAGCGCTGTCGGTTCAATAATTTATGGGAGCTGTGGGAATTGGTCCCTTGTAACAGTGAGCCGGGTACGGAACGCACTGGGCGGGGTAGTGTAACTACCTGTATCTTACGCTAAACAAGTTACACTAAACCTTATAATAACGAGCAATGATACCCTGTTTGCCTACCTAAAAGTGTTAATCGACCGACGGTAACATTTCGGAAGAGCCGCCGAGACATTTTTCTTTAAACCTTCCTCCTAAGCACCCATCCGGTCCTGCTCACCCGTGCCGCCGCCAGAAACCCTGCTCCTAGCAGCATGCTACTAGCCGCCTACATCTGAGCCCCTAAGTAACTCTCTCCGCTCGCCTGCACGATCGCGCCCGCGATCGGGCTGCCTGTCAGACACGCGAACGCTACCACGCTGAACACCATCCCCATCCTCGTGCCGAGCTGGCTCAGGTCGTCCGTCAGCGCCGCGAGCGAGACGGCGAACAGCGACTGGATCGCGCTGGCTACGAGGCCGTATACCGCCGCGAACGCGTATAGCGCGACGGCGGGCCAGCAGTACAGCACGATCGCGACCGACACGGTCGTGGGGATCGCCGTGTTCAGGGGCCCGAGGAGGCGCGCTGCGACGAAGCCGGGTAGGACGCGACCAGGCATGCCGAGGCCGTTGGTGATCAAAAGGAGATTGATCGAGTCAAGGGAAGTGAATGAGGCGTAAGTGTAGCCGTAGAGATCGATCTGTCAGCTTCAGGTTAAGATTGCGACAGAACAGGACAATGAGTGGGGGGGTGGGGGCACGAACGTAGTAAAAGGCGAAGTACACTGCCCAGTAAATGAGAAAGAAGCCGACGACGAAGAAAATGTAGGGCAGTTCTGTGAAGGCGTGGAGGTCGGCGATCAGACCGGATCTGCGGGCTGGAACGCGCACTCGCAGGAGAAGATTGATGAGAACGCAGACGAAAAGGGACACGAAGGCCATGCTGCGGATCGTCCAGCCGAATCCTGTTTGAACCCACAATGAGTTTTTGTTTGCATGAGAAGAACAAAATTAAAGGCTCAAAGGAGGAGGGCAGAGACTTGCTCATCGACGAGAGGAAGCAGTTGCTGCGTCATTGCTGGATAGACAAAACCGCCCGAACCTGCCCCTGATGCGATGATAGCAATTGCTAGAGGCTTTTTCGCCATGAAGTACGACGATGGCACCGAGAGGCCGGGCATATATAGGATGCCCATTCCAAGTCCAATACAGATACCCTGCGCGAGAAGGAGTTGGTAATACTGCGTGGCCAGGCTGGTCATGAACGTGCCGAAGACGATCAACAGCGTCCCCGCAAGAACGGCTTCATACACGAGGTCTGCGTCGCTCGAGCAGGCGGTGAAAGTCCCCGATAATTTCCGGTGGACACAGCCCGAGGACGCTATTTCGCTGGGCTGGAACTCGTAGGTGAATAGAGGTATTGATCACATAATAGGTAGTGCGAAGATTTTATGTAGGTAGTACCTCCTACCCAGACCTAGGTTCTAGGTAGCGTGGACTTTGCCAGCGAACTACTCTCAGCAATTGTTATAATAAATTTAAATGCTATGATCAACGCAACGCTACTGACTCCTTGACAAAAAAAAAAAAACCATTTGGATGTGTTCAACTCATTTACGACTCAACGTCTTCCATAAGCTCGTGTTACAGGAAAACCTAGACCCCTGATAACTGTTTTACCCCTATTATCATAAATAGAATTAGTCATGTGTGTAGCCCAAAGAGTTCCGCCCAACTGCGCTAGTCACCGCGTCATGGCTCGACAATTCAGAGACCTGATGGTCGTCAAGGGTTCCCGAGTTCCAACTGGAGCTTATTACACTCCGAGGTTCATCACCGGATAACTCCGACTTGAAGGTTGAATTGGCCGCTAGCTCAGGCTTATACCCGTACCAGCCCGGGCTCGGTGGTTCAGGGGTAGTAGCCATGTCCTTCTCAGGGCTAGACGTCTTTTCTCTGACCGCGGCAGCGGTGTCATCTTGGTCGTTTGGAGGTGGTGTGGTATCTGGAGGTGCCGGTCCAGAAGCCGGCGCTGCTGTGTCTGCTGCCCCCTTCTTGCGTTGGAGGATGAAGGCGAGGAAGGCAAGGGCGGCTACTAAGGGTACGCCAATGCCTATCCCCACGCCGATGCCTACTCTCACACCCGATGAGAGCCCTTGCGAAGTGCTCGCGACGGCAGTGGGTGATGTCGTGGATGTTGGAGGCGTCGCAGGGGATGAATATGGATTGCTAGAAGTAGCTTCCAATGTAGGGATTGCAGTAGGGTTGAATGAGATAGTTCCTCCCGGAGTAGTTGGCAGGAGTCCAATTTCATCAAGCGTAGATTTACCATTCGAATTCCGGATTAATGGTCTTGAAGCATTGCACTTGCAATCCGGCTCCTTGTGTATCGTGATCCAGTCTGTGTGGTTGTAACACCCTGACCATATGTCCACATCGGCGCCATCACATCGCGCCATGGCGACATATTGTTGGTCAGGATAATCGAACTTGTTAGTGCATTCAGCAGCGCTGAAGGTTGTGTCCGTACAACCGGCAACATACGTCACCACGACTGTTACTGGCATTAGTTATGATCACTTAACATTACAAGACTGGGTGATGTCATGTCATAACAGAGACGCACATTGTTTGTTCCAACAGGCAGTGCTCGACAGGCAGTAGTCGCCGGCGTAACAGCAAGACTGGGGCCCCGCAAGTGCAGCATTGCCACAGGGGATATAGTTCGGGTCAGCAACTTGGCCTGGACCGAAGAAGCAGGTACCATTTGAGACGTAAAGAGCAGTGTCGTTCATTGTGCTGCTTGGCAGAGCAGAACCAGGAACCAGACAAGAGACTGGAGGTGTAGTCGAACAAGCAAAGAAGGGAGAGGTGGGGAGGAGCGATTCCCTGAGAATTTGAATGGCATAGGCAGCCTTCTCTTCGTAAGACTTATACGACCTCACATAAGGCTATGTTAGTGACCATTTTCCCTCCACGTTCTATTCACCTTCGCATCACACAACATGATGTCCATGCACGTCAGCATCCATATCGAGCATTTCTACGACAGCCCCCGACGATCTGCAGTAACCACATGCGTTTCACGGCATAAGTCGCCCCTCGCGGAGCGAAGCCTTGCTGACATGCACTATAAGTTCGGCTGTGATGATCGGGTTAACTATCTTCAGCCGGAATTTCATCATCGCGGTCCAGACACCAACGGGAGAGTGCATGAGGCTAGGCTGAATGTATCTGAAGAAATATTTTCGGTCTTCTTCATTGGTTTTGCTGTATGCACGTTGGTGCATAATTCCTGACGCAGATTAGTCTTTCATAAGGAGATGTAAGACGTTGGTGCTATATGAATTTTGCACTTCCCAGTGGAATGGTATCGGCTATTTGTTGAATAAGCGACTACCTATCAGATCACAGTAAGGAGTCGATCTACACCGGAAAGGGGTATAAAGGCTGAAAGGTCTAATATGGCTTCTTTGGGGGTGGGTAGTTACGATGCATCAGATGACTTGCTGATGAAAATCCCGCCCCTTTCTATCCGTCTCCTCCAATGTGACATGCAACTTTTTATATACACTAAGGACATGGGGTAACCCACAGAATGACGTGCCCAAAAACTCCAGGGCTACCGCATATAATGAACTATCCCCGCATTACCAAGTCAACGTTTCTCACCGGCCATAATTACTAAGTTATGAAGATACCTAGGGCATGCTAAGGATACTTAGTTTGTCACATGTCATCACCATTACACGGAACACCAAAGTGGTGCCATTACGATTTATGTAATTAGAAGGCTGTTCCTGATTGGCATTTCACCACCCATTCATATTAAGGTTGTAATTATTTCTGTAACTCCGATATCCTGTCTCCAAATATCTAATATTTTCACAGGCATGCTATTTGTAGTCCGAGTATTCCTCGATAACACTACAGCCAGCATTTTTTAATTAGCTGTAAGCACTTGGGTGCTCATGCGTTCCAGAACATGATGATACCAGGCGTTATTAGAAGATATAAGACATAAGAGTCGGCAACCAGCCTACTCTGTGCAATCCAGTGACTACCTGACCAATAGCAATCCATGAGTTATGGTAAGGATGTCTATGAATGTGCAAAGGCTTTTGCCACTGCTGTCACACTACTGAGACATCTATATATGACAAGGAGCCCCACTGTGGTCAGAAGCCTTCTCAATTTACTCACCATACAATTACTGAGATATGTCGAAGTGCTAGGTGTTTTAGCCGAGAAGTGCAATGAAAGAAATTGAGCTATTGAATTTGAAGATGACCAATACTAGGAACCAAAATATATGCTTTCATAATAAGAAAAAGAAAAGTACACGAGTGACAGGTCAAGGTAAGGAGGGACTAGGAGATACAGAAAGGATAAGTTCATACTGGGTTTTCTTTCTGGTTTTGCGAAATACTTTACATTCATATTTTCTTCTATCTGAGATGGAAGTAGATACCTAAGGTCCACTGGCGGTGAGACCAAATACCTATGGTTTCGACGTACCCAATGATTATCTTATGCCACAATTAAAAACATTTATGACTTCTGTGCCTTATATATACTAGACCTATGATGTGTCTTTCTGTTGACGTTTTTAGTTGAATGTATCTCGGGATTGCTCATTGGGGTAAGGGAAAAGGGGTAAAGGGTCAAAGCGACTAAGTGGTACCTATCAACGTCTTGTATATGCCCGCCAGAGTGTTTTGATGTTTGCTTTTCCCCTTCTTTTCGTTCTTTGAAGAAACTAGACATTGTCACCTTTAGTATAGGACTTTGAGGTTGGCTCCAATCGATCTACTGTGATCTATTGTTATCAAGCCTGATAAGTCATAGCATCTAAGTGTCTAAAGAACTATTTGTATTCTTTGGAACTATGCCTTACAGACAAGCAATTCCACTAGCTCAGTCGACGCTACTATCATATGCCGTTTGATTAAGTACAACCAAACACCTCTTTCAAGAGGGTGTCGCTCATTTTGATATATTTCCAAATATCCATTGAGGATCTAGTTTTTCTCAACTGTCTCTCCCTCATCTTCGGCAGCCACAATTGTGTAGATGACTAGAAAGCTGTTAGTGCCTAACCACCAGAAATATGAAGCATACGACTCTCACATTCGGCACGCTTTTGCTTTTGTACAGGCTCTGGAGCGGCCGTCGGAGCTGGGGCTGGTGCTGCGTTAGGAGCAGCAAAACCGATAGCCGCAAGAGCAAGAGTGAGGAAGAGTGAGTACTTCATTGTAGTGACGACTCTGTAGTTTGGATTCTGAGGTTGACGTATGTGATTGGAAGCTTGTGTTTGCAGATTAATTGGAAGGTTGACTCGGGGTTTTAAAAATGGTTCAGGGCTACTTATAGCCGTGGAAAGTCAAATGCCAAGAGCGATTACATAGGACGCAACTCAGTCAAGACTGTGATAAGTTTACGCTTCCTTGCCTGATGTGTGTTGTGATAACCCTCTACCTACCTAGCTTGTCTGAAACCGTAGATGCGGAAGTGTAGACGCAAGTTGCCGTAACTTTCATCCACAGCCTATCAGTTATTGAAGGATTCATAGCAGTTATCATAATTCGTATTAACTTCCTATCTGGGTTCTAGTAATCCTTCTATCCGTTCTAAACCCCGGGATCTAGAATCTTACGTGTGGCACAGTATTTAGGCCCCTTGCAACATCTAAGTGGGATCTGGCTGCCGAGAAAGCGATATATCATCAATTGTAACTTTATCAAATATACTCTTATGAAGTTTCTACTCGTTCTGTTTTCGTAGTCTTTTGGCGAAGACCAAGCTTCCAAAGAAATCACTCTAAATTGCTTTAGCAATGTCGTCCAGACAGAATGATGCAGAACGTTTCCAAAATGTCAGATACGACCAGCTACAAGACCTCAATAATTTACCACGGTCTAAGATACAAGAGTTACGTTCGAAGATATGGCCATTTGCAGCTGGCATCATTACGGTTTTGATTGCCTTTTTAATCTTTCTACTAGTCCATTCATCCTCTATTCAGAAAACAAAGACCTCCCAAGAGATTGAGGACGAGGAATGGAACCATTGCGGCCGCTCCAGCGCTGATGCTATGTCCCGCGGTTGTCTCATGGAACCGAACTTCTATGGATGGTTTCCCTCTCGCTGTATGTTTCCAGAGCTTACCGAGAAGTATCCCGTTTTCGAAGATAGGACGTGGTACTCCGACGTAAACCTGACTCAGGAGATACCAGTCAAAGATCTCTGGGAGGGGAAGCACATCAAAATCTACACCAAGCGGTTAGTAAGGCCCTGACAACTCATCCAACCCCCTTGTAATCTGACTATCGGATACTTAGGATGCATGGGGAACATTGCTTATTCCAATGGAGAAAGCTCCGCTATGGAATGGAAAACCAGAAAGAATTCCTAGACACCAAAACATTTAGCGCCCATCACGCAAAACATTGCGCTGACCAGTTATCGGAACGTTGCGAGGGCTTACAAGATAAGACAGAGGTTGAACTAGGGTTCTATCATTGTAAGAAAACAATTTGGTAGTGGATTTTCAGGGGTTTGTCTTGGCTTTCAGCTTGGGGTTATGTGGATTATACGAATCTATACAGCTTGGTGCGATACTGTGGATCGAAAAGAATTATTACCATGGTAAGCAATAGTAGATAATGCGATGTATCGAATTTGCTTTTACTGCGTGTCGTGAGTAAAGGTCTTACTGAGCCTGCTCACCTGCATAATGACCTTCCCTATCTAGAAGTGAGTGGCCCTGCTCGTGTGCGGCGTCACAGGGAGATGAATAATAGGTAAGCTTCGGAGCATAACTTCGCATGTCCCAGAAATCATTCAGCTAGAGAAACGTCTCTGAATATCATGTGAGTTCAATGGGTATTTCCGTGTAATACCATGCATGTATGAAAGGAGGCGTCATAGCACACATCTACACTTCATTTCTCAGACTTATCCTAATTCCTGTCACCGACATCTTTACCTTAAATTGGGGGTGAGTAGGGAGAGGGAAACCATTCATGGCGGCGTCATCTGAATACCCAGACATCAAGGATGAGTCGTCATCAACCAGGCTCCTCCCCTCCGATGACGACTCCTACGACTCCGAGTCCTCGGAAACAGCACATACGCAATTTTGGAGTACAACACGATGGATATCAGTATTGATTCTCTCCATATTAGCTACCAATGCGATAAGCATAATAGTGACCCTTCAAGTCGCCCGCAACCCTCAACGATGCCAGAGCGTATCGGAGCCCCCAACTGGCGTGGCACCACTTCTGCGTAGTCTGCCATCGGGAGTAAAGCCCACGAGGGTAAATACGCCATTCTATAACAGAGAGAACAGCACATATCGAGAACATGAATCACCCTCTACAGAGAAGGCTTGGTTAGAGCTCACGCAGATTCGTACGTAAACAGACCTAAGCTTAGTTAGGAGTTGATGTTTATAAACAGCCACTAATAAATATTTACATAGATGCCGGTATTCTCCTAGTACCTAAGGAAGAAGCAAAAGAGTCCGGAATCGATCCGGAAATTCATGCCTATTTTGACAATCCTGAGAAGGGACTTGTTGGTCACCCGGTTCTTATTGAGGCGACTCATCAGTTGCACTGTCTGGTTCGTAAACTGTCCTAGCCACTACCTTGAGTAGTGTTTGCATTATATTAACGACCCTCAGAACTTGCTCAGACGGTATTCCTATTTCAACTTCAATTACACCAGTGAGGCAGAGCATGAGGCTCTCTCAGGAACCACGGCGTATTACCAGAGCCTCCACGTTGGTATGTTACAGATAACTTCCCACAAGACTCATTAGTACAAGCGTTGGTATTGAACTCCTCGGCAGATCATTGTGTCGAATACCTGCGGTATCGGCTCATGTGCACCGCGGATGTTGGGATTGTCCCGTTCGTGTGGGCAGGCAAGAAGGGACGCTTAACGGCTGACATGGATCGGATGCACACATGCAGAGATTATGAGGAGATCCGGCAGTTCGTGAAGCGTAATTCGATTCCTCGTCCCGTAGACGGAGAAGTCAAACCTAAGCCGGGAGATCATATTGTGGATGACTATATCTAGGCGTGCTTGGTTTAATTTATGGGGCATGTACGGTAATTCTAAAGTTACTATATTGATAGAGGAGCCAACTCCATATCTATGAGAATAAGGGGCTTGTACCTAGAATCCACGAAATTATTCAAACATACAAGACGATATTCCTCCATCAAACGCAACATTGTAGTTGCATAGCTCTCTTAAGTCACCAACCCAAGCCAAGGAAAGGTTCTCTATTCCTTAATCCTCATTGAGGTAGACGTAACTGCGTTCTTAGGAATTCAGTCAAGCCTCTCTCGATCGAAGCCGAGAGGGCCGCAAAAATGATCATGTTCGTTGACGAAGGCGGCGGGCAATACTGGACATCTGGTAATACCTCCAACTCCTCAATCCCCTTGACGCGGATTAACTCTCCAACCCAGTCCAGGCTCTCGTGCTTGATGTCAAACAAGAGCTTCAGGTCCTCGACGGAGAATTCCTTCGGCCCCTCCCAAGTCGTGTTGGGACGACCGCCTTGCACCATCAGCCGGAGCTTCCTGATGGACGCCTGGTTCTGGAGGAACCGGCACACATTCCTCCACTCGCTGCGGTCATAGTCATAGGGCGGTACCGGTCCCCGCTTGTACAAAGAGATCTCCCGGATTAGTTGGCGGCTTGGCGGTGTGAGATCCGAGAGGAAGGGCTCCACGGCTTCGATGTCGCTTCCGAAGTCGAACGTATGCCCGCCGTAGATCAGGTACGCCGTTTCTTCGTATATCTTCCTGTTGACTCGCATAAATGAGGCGCAGAAGCTGACACCCTTCGTGTCGAGCAGGTACGTTGTCACGTAACAGCGACGGTGGAATGATCGCTCCAGTACGTAATATGTACTCCTGGTTCGGCCGTCTGTCTTTTGCAGTTTGCCGGGTCCTGCATTCTGTATGCGCAATTGCTTATTTCCACCGTCGTCGAAAAGATAATCGTAGATCATCATCCGCACCTCCGCCGGGGCGCGCATGAGCGGTGAGGTATGCATCTGGTTTTCGTTGATCACGAATGTTCTCTTCAAGAGGTTTCTTAATGTCCCGGACTGATGTTCAAGAACACATGCTCTATCGTATGTTTATATGAGTAAACCAGAGGATCTTTGGGAGGAAGAGCTGAAGATAGAAGCCCAAAGATCATAATCCCGACTTTTACACTGGTGTTGGAAACTTGATTATTATGTATTCGACCAACCGGGTTCTCAATTGGGTCAACAAGGTCCTCCACCAATGTCGACGCCCGTCATTGGCCCACAGCTATCAACTGCTACCGAATTTGGCAAACGTACGACATTAACACATGATAGATGTATTGGTTGGCGATACTGTTGCAGGACGTCGTTGGTTGTTTCACTGTGGCCACGTCAAAGATTATGTAAGCCCCTCATATGTCAGCCACCCCCTATTTCCTCAATGCAAATCCCTATTTAAACGCCAAAATTTTTACAGCATAGCGCACTGGTCGCCTTATTCTCTCCATGCAACAAGCTGTTATTATCCCCGGACCAACTCGAACACATTCTCAACGTTGAACTGGAGATTTATTCACCCGCAACTTAGAGTCTTACACAACGAGATCAGTAATGATATCAATAACGTAATCAATAATCAGTAATGACGGGATGATACTGGCCCCACTGTACCTGCATATAAAACATGCAGCAATATAAGGTGATGCTATTTACCTTGGTAGTAAAGCTATCATATAGTTCGCTGTCGCCGTCGAGGGCGGACGGAAGGATGTATGTAGTCATCATACGTTAGCTGATTTGTTCCTGTATCAGTGGGGAACGAGAAGGGAAATTCCGTAGAAAGGTCCCATAGACTTTCATGCACCTCTGATACATGACTTATCGAGAACAAGATTAGCTACTGCTATCTAATCTATGGCGGTAACTTAGCGGATACTTAATCTGAGTACCTTAACTCGACTTCTTATCCTGTGGAAAGGATGAGTCAGTATTTGTAGCTGTGTGTAAGTTACAATAGAGGACCCGCAACTTGCCCCTTAAAGCATGATGGCTCGTAGGAAAATATCGGAATGCAAGTGAGAATTGACTGGAAGATAGCACCATCATAGATTATCTCTCATGACGCCTTAGATTATATCTTAGGTATTCAGAAAAAATAATGCTGGATTTATCGGTACACATGTGTTTTTTTTTTTTAAGAACCGACCTCGTATCCATGACGCCTTCTGATTCCTTCCAGAAAGATTAGGGCATGTGACTTTAATGTCTCACATAACCGGGGAAGACTAGAAAGTTGCGCGAAGCTTTGTAGAATCTGTGGCTTGTTGCTATATATCTGATTGGTACTTGTCAAAGGCGGTACCTGCGCCATAGACTTTATTTAGCATCACCTAAGGACCAACCTGTACCTATGCCGGCTCGACCCGGATGCGCATCTTGCATGGAATGGCTAAAGCCTTGAAGAAAATGGAATCTCCGATCAGCCCTATGCTGCGAGGTTATGGCAAAAAATATGATCTTGTTTTCATATGGAGAAAAATATAGGTACCTACACTTAGATCAGCATAGATCTCAATGAGTTATGGAGCTATACTAATCTCCAATGTTTTATCAGGTATTAAAGAATGACTTTAAATATACACCAAGAGACTTCACACCACAGTTTAGAAAACTAAACAGAATGCGGATAGTTGCAAACAAGCTAACAATTTCTCCAAGACGCCTATTTGATCCTCTAATAAAAAGGGACTGCCTGCGGTAAAGTCCGTCGATAAATGCGCTTCTTGAATTTGGTGGAGGCTGTTATTCGCTCCAGTATATTAAACAGCCCGGCCTACCATTCCTGCCCAGCCACCGAAAAGGAAACGCGTCGGCGTCTCGCTCAAGAGAGCATGCACGAAAACAGTCCAGATAGCATCTCGTGACCTCTTTTCAATTCCGCTCGAGGATGATTCGCCTCGTCGCAAACGCCATTTATAGCTTCTGCGTCTTGACTAAGCCCGATGGTGATGGCCTTGCAACCTTACTATCTATGTAGTGACGTTGGGCACACGGCTTTGTTCCGCTCCCCCTGGGGTATCCGTCTTGAAGGGCAGGTTCGCCAGGATATTTGTGTGACATGCGCGGGAGCGGCAGACTAACCGTCGACTACCCCGGCAAGCCTGCACTGACTGACGCAGCCTAACTTTCAGCTGTGGCGTCCGAACCAAGCCTTCGACCCCCAAGACGCGCGACGTGGCCAATGGTCGCGTCCCCCTAAGCGCACTCGCATTGAGCTAAGGCCGCACCCCGGGCAGCGGCTGAACGTTGGCTATCTTGTCCTGCCCTGCAAGCCCGTAGTAAGGCGCACAGATGGGCAGACCCCCAAGGCAAAACGGGAGACGTTGCGAACCGCGCGAACAAGAACATAGGGAATTTTGCGCGTTGCAGACGCGGAGATTACTTATGTATCTAGGCAAGGGCGTGGTTCGCGACACTCGGATCCTGGCTTCTTCCCCCCTTATCCCACGGAATCGAGAGGAAGTTTATAACTACAGATCTCCGCAGCTCTTCCAATCAAGTCTGATCTTCCCTTTATTTTGCCATGTAAGTCTTTCTTTCTCGCGATGCCCGCGATGTCGATCAAGACCCTTATTCGCAAGCTTTTTAGGGCCACAATAATTATCCGTGTTGAGACGATGGCCGCTAAGGAGCGCGAGGTTATCGATTTGACAGTGCCGTCTAGGGAGACGTCGGTTCAACCTGTGTCGGGTCCAAAGTCGTCGTCTACTACGCTTGGTACTGATCGGTGCGAGCGCGAGAGCTCTAGGACCTTATCAAGAGAGACGACACCGGCTCCACTTGGGGAACTTTCGGGAGAAAGGGAAATCCAAGAACTTGACGGACCACCGGCGATATTTAAAGGGAAAGAAATCCGTCGTCGTTCACCTTCGCCAGCAATAGTATCAAGGAGCAGGGTCGAGGTCGAAGTTGTCTCGCCGTCTAGATCAAGAACGACAGTTGCAGAGGCCGGCAACAGTACATCCGTCTCCGAATTATCCGCCACCGCAGAGCGCGGAAGGAGGCCCGCTCCAACGGCGACCAACGGCAACAGCAGTAACAACAACAGCCCAACCCAACGCAAGCGCCGTTACGATTCCCCGGAAATCACCGTAATCGTCAAAGAGGAGTCCGGGGACTACGACGCGCCATCATCCCCAATAGACGAATACCCACGCTTCATCAAGGCCGACGATTCCGACGACGACGACAAATTCGTGATCTCGCCCAAGAAGCAGCGAGGATGCACGCCGGAATTCGACTTATCCCCGATCCCCTTCTACCGCTCGTCGACGCCATCTCCTAGCCCTCTGCCCGTTCCCTTCCACCACCCGGAGTACCCGGATCGCCCGGCCCTCTGCTGTCCGAAGAAGAACCCGGTGCATCGGGTGATCGAGCGCGAGGTGTCGACGTCGGGCCGCAACCTAGATAGGTTATACTATAAATGCCGCGACGTAAGTACCTACCTAACCTTCTACCCCCTTGATCCGTTTTAGGAGATCCCTATAATGGAACCCATCTCCCCTCCCCCCGATCCTGCGTCCGCACTCCCACTAACACCACACCCCAGTGCCCCGGCTACGGCTCCTTCATCTGCTGGGCCGACTCGCGCCTGACCTGGGCGGCGGGGCGGACGGGCCTGACGCCCAAGGACCGGCTGTGGCCGCGGTGCTGGTGCGGGCACCCGGCGCGCGAGGACGTGACGGGCGAGATGGCCAAGTACCCCAACACGCTGTGGTACAAGTGCGCCACCGACGCCTGCAAGTTCCGCCGCTACGACTCCGACGACCCGCTCAGCCCCGAGGAGATCAACCAGTACAGCGGGAACCAGGTCTACTACTTAGGGTAGCGGTGATATATATGTGTACATATAAGACACTACCTCTCCTCCGCCTATCTAGACAGACTTGCTTACCATTGGTCGAACTTTTCTTTTGTATTGATTTAAGGTTGTTGCGCGGGAGTCAGGGAGCATGTCGCGCTGGGCATCGGTAACGAGTTCCGGGATCTTGCTGGTATTTTAGGAGATATGCGTGTCTGGTGATCGGGCTGTCGTGTTTACGGTTAGAAAACTTGGCTGGGTGGCTGGATGTCTGTATGTTTGTATTTAAAACGGATTGTTACTAGCTTGTGAGGATAACATACCTGTTAAAAGTGCGGCTTCGCTTCGATGACAGGTCAGCTTGTAGACACTTGCATAGACCGGGAATATATTAGAATATGTTGAATTGAAAAGGTAGTAAATAGGTGATACATGTGAACAACATGACAGGTTTATAAGAAATATTCACAATTCGTATGATCAGTATCATGTGATATCGGTATGTGACGCCTGTACACGTTAATAGTTCCCAGGTTCACGACCGTATTCTCAAATATACTATTCTCAGCCGGCTTCCGAGCCGGCTATCAAGCTATGTGACGATACCCTGAAATAATCTAGGTAGAAGCATAGGAGTCGACCACCTACATCTACATGTACAATACACACAATGACGAAAACCACCCCTAACCCCGTTGACGCCGAACAATGCATCCCATTATAAACCCGCAAGGAGCTTCCTTGAAAGTAGGACACCCGCGTCCAGCAGTCCATTATTCCAACAGCGCTTTAGCCGCCTTCGTTATGATGTCTGCGGTTTTGTCGATGAGCTTTTGGGTCAGCGACCAATCTTCCGCGTCCACGGCGTCCCGGATAGCCGGGAAGAATGCCTCATCGTACCCGGACCACAGCTGCGGACCGAAGACGACATGCTTGAATTGCGTTCGGTTTGGAATCTATGAGTGAACGTCAATATGAGATCAAGTTGTTTGGATGTATAAGTGAAAGTAGACTTACCCCGCCACCAAACTCCAAATCAAGCAGACCAGTCTCAAAGTTCGCCATGCGACTATTGTAATCGCCTCGCTTTTGGCCTAAACCTACCGGCTCCCAACCGTTTGACGATAGAACGGCCGATTGCCAGCTGGATTCCCACCTCTCGAATTCCGAGACTGCCTTCTCAACCTCATTGACCGCATCCTTGATTGGGTCGAGATTATAATGCTCGTTGACACCCTTGTCTTCGCCCCACTGCCATAGGTTTCCTAGATAGCGGCCGAGAGACAGCGCATAGTTGCCCATATCGAAAGGTAAAACTGGTCGGTCGGCTAATTCGAGAATGAGAAGCCCAAGAACTTGGCCGAGGAGGTTATGATATATGAAGCCCGGGTCACTAACACGATCCATCCAGTCAAAATTGTCGTATGAAGAATGGTAAGGATGTGCCGCTCCATCAAATCGAATATCGATAGAGCTGGTGCCCGCGATGTCCTGGAATGCGACGTAGTCGCTACCAGCACCGAGGCCCTCAAGTTCTGCATTGCGACCATCCCACAATGCACGCAATGTAGTGTTGAAATTGGGGTCAATGACTCTGTCAAGCACCTTGTATAGGACCTTCCGGAACACCGGAGACGCAGCAGCATGGAACTCCTGGCCAGAAACTGCAGTATCTAGGTTGATATAGGCGAATGCGTCTTTTTGTAGAGCCTCTAGGTTGTTTTCGACGTACTCCGTGCTGCCAATTAAGTTGTACTCCTCGGCATCCCAACTCATAAATTCAATTGTGCGAAGTGGTCGCCAGCCTCTGCCTAAGAGATCGCCAAAAATGCGTGCGACTTCGAGCATGATAGCTGTTCCTGAATTAGGATCGGTTGCGCCAAAGGCCCAAGCATCGCGGTGGTTGCCGATAATGATCGACTTCTCATTTTGCTCGATGCCTGTAATTCTACCATAGATGTTCCAGATCTTCTGCCGTTCATTCTCGTCTTGTTCGTTCTTCAACCGTACGATAGGCGACGACGAATTCCCTGACCACCACTCGACATCAGGTACCCCTCCTTGCCAGTCATTAGGGCACGGCTCGCCAAAACCCTGAATATGCTGTAGGAGCACCTGGGCATCGCGCCACGCCAGCGGTAAACTTGGAATACCGACAAGACCTACAGCTTTGCTCTTTTCCATCCGAGGCTGGCCCTCCTTGCTTTCCCAACCAGGAGTGAGGACGTCACCTACTACCCAGCTCATCAAACTCACGCCACCTCTCTGGACACCATCAGCTGGCATATATCGTCCATTAGGAGCCGGCTCCCCTTTTACAAAGCCGTCATCCGCCGGGTCGCTGTATATAATGCATCCAGCAAACCCGGCCAGTTCTGCCGCTTTGATTTTGAGAGCTCTGTCGCCTTGGGTGCCATAATAACGGACGAGCGCGATGGCGCCTTTTGTATCGATTCCCTTATCCGCTAGCATCTTGAAGTCCTCCCTCGATCCATAATTAGCATAGATTAGCGGACCCCTCACATCGCCAGCTTTCGAATGACCGTGAAATACAAGTGTTTGGTGGCCGGCCGTCTCTTCGCCAACTTCCTTCTCTTCCAGGGCAGCCGTCCATGCAGCTTCCTTGCCATCCTCGGACATGATCTGTACAGCTCTACCTCCTGGAATCGGAAAGTTCAGGTAAACTTGGTATTCGTCGACGGTCACATCCTCCAAGCCATAATTCATGAAGTCGTTCCGTACGTCCATTGCCAGTGCATAGTCGCCTTCGGTTCCTGCAATGTGTGCGTAGCTCGTAAAGTGCTTGAGAGTGGTCCTCATCGAGTCCGAGTTAATTTCGGCTTGTACATATTGTCGCACGGCTTCAGGGTCAAACATGTGCCCTCCGATACGCCGTGTCATTTTTGTGAAAAGATCACTCATGAAGAGAATATATAGGAAGCCCAGGATCAAGAAAATGGCTAGCAATCGGCCGACCAGAAGTATGGCGGCGGCGCTGTTAATCTTCGGCCACCTAAACCTCCTCGTCTCTGTTGGTTCACCATCCTGACTGTTTGTCGCTTCATTCTGACGAGGTAGTCGGACAGTAAATCTAGGAAGTCGCCATCGCCATTGCCATTTCCACTGGGGTAGAGAAGAGGCTATCCGTTTTGTCCATGATGATGTGGATGACCTAGAACTTGCATCATCTAGTGGATCTTCAACTTCCAGCTCTTGCATTTCGCGCCGCACGCGCGCATTTTCGCCATCATCACTATCATCATCTTCGAGCGTCCACTGCGATCCTTCGTCGTCTGACTCCACGTAGGGAGGTCGATATCCGTCGGGCGCGCGTCTCGATGAATCAGCCTGCCGAGATCGTGAGAAGAGAAGAGACTGCGCTTCGGTTTCGTGGTCGGGTCGCGTATCTATTGGCGAATGGGGCCGGTGGCCTGATGGATGGCCGCCGGTCGCCTCATCGTAAGTTGGTATTGGAGGCGGCGGTATATACTGGGATTTTTCGGAAGGCATTGTGGTTACACGACGTCATGGATATGCTGTAACATATGAGATTTGTATCAGTTTTCTCGATGGGGTCGGTCGGATGAAGGAAAATGCATCGGATCGTTGGTAGTTGGTAGGAGTAGTTCGAACGAGTGATTACGAGTCGAGTCACGATAAAGGAGTGGATTTGACAAGAAAGTTCAATCAAGGGAACAAGGCAAGAACAGATTCAATGCCACCGAGGTGGTCATTGAAAGGGGGAAAACGAGGATAATTGATATATTAGGGTATCATTTAAAAAGAAACATGAGGCCGAAAAAATAAAGTTCATAGAGGTAGATGTCTCAGCTCAAGTCTGCATTTGGATCTTGAGGCGTTGCAGGTCTTAGTTCCAGTCTTGCGGAGCACGCGGGCTACCATATGTTAGTCATCCTAGCACTGCCACAATCAGGGGTTAGGAACCCAAAATCTTGGAATGGTTCTAGCCTACATGTACTTATACATATGCGTATAAGAGGCAGGTACTTATGACTTCCAGTTCTAGATACTTTGATACGTGTTAAATCGTACCTTTCTAAGCGATATACATAACCAGTTGCCTAGACATTATCAAAACCAACGGATATCGGATGGATGGAATTAATATGTAGAAATGCATTCTGCATCTGCATCGCCTATGATAGTCAAGAAGACCTTCGTATCTGCGAATCCGGCTTCTCTACGAACTGGTACAAGAGGGGTTGGGCGACCATCGGCACTAACTAAAAAGGAACTCTCAAAAAGGACGCAAGGACGCCGAGACTCCTACAAGAAGCCAAGCGCATCCCTTCAAATCGTCAAGAATATACATATGTACACGGTAATCTATAACTAAACCGGTGGCCACGGTCACTGTCCCCTTTCTCGTAAACACGCAGGCTCCTTATCCTTGGTATAATATCATCAGGGCAACTCGTACATGCCGCGATCGTGTGATTTGAAAGCATTACGACACACAGCTTCGAAGAAGTTTGGTTATTTTTGCGGCGGCTGGAGAACAACCCCTTCGTACTGTCTAGAGGCGATATTGTCTAGTGTGTGCTTGAAATGCCGTTTGCTGCTCTCTATGCTGGCAGAGTCCTGCTGGTTTGTTGCTAAGTTTGAGTGGATGAGCTCAATAAGACCATTGATGTATTTAGTAGTGACCTATCAATGGTAAGTTTAATCATCTCTTTACAGGATAGTAAGATGGGTATGCTCCTCACTGATTCATTCTGCTGGTCAAAATAATAGACATAGCGATCCAGGATTTCAACAAATAATTCGATTGACGTTGCCTGCTCCATACAGGAGTCCGCAACACGTAGAGCTCGCTGCAGGCATTCTAAGACTCGTTTTCCGTCCCGATAGAGCTGCCGAGGATTAGTTACACTCCGCAAACTGGCGCTACCAATAAAACTTACACCTTCATCCGATTCTTCCACGGCAGCAATCGGCGTTGCCCACCAAAGGTGACTTGCTAGATATACAGCTCTGCACTGATCTGGCTTTCGCAGAAGCTTACTTCCATGCAGGGCGCACTTCGTGATAAGGGTATCGTAGTTCTCTTTGCCGAAATTCCTCGTCTGATGCAAAGCGTTGGCGATGACACATACTGCCTGAAACTGCGCCTTCGAGTCGGAGATCGCCTCCTCATACACCGTAAACGCCTGTGCAAAGAATTCGTACGAAACCTCTTCGAAGCTGGTCATGTCGGCGGTTTGACCACAAGCGCAGAACAATCGTAGGGAGAGTTCGGCAGCACCTGACCCGTTGACTCTTGTATAAATACTTGAGATTGCGGAGTGCAAGAATTTGTAGAGGGCACTTAATTGCGTTTCCCAGTTATCGTCGTAGTGTTCTCTAGCCTTGAAGCGGCGTGCCAGCTTCATGCCTGCGGTGATGAGAGGTGGGGTGGTCGTACGAATCCTCTCATTTCCTTCAGCAAACGCCTTACGGACCATTTGAAGAAGGCGAAATTGGGTATCGTTATTTTCGCCGTCGAGCAAGTGGATGATTCGGGCCAACCAACCTTGCTCTTCCATCGTTTCGTCAGTCTCGAGAGCTCTCCGTTGGGGGCCCCCAGGATATCCTGCCGGAGGTTGAGATCCTTCTTTAATTAAGACCTTCAAGATCTCGAGGACGTTCTCGAGCTGGGTAGTAGTAGATATCATGGTTTGGTTACGCAATAGAGTTCTCGCAACTTCACCGGCGACAGCCCTCCTTGTAGGATAAGTTTGAGACTGGAAGAGAGGCACATAGGTAGGAAGAGAAAGTGCTGTGAAGATAGATACATATCTCTTGAGTGGAGCTTGTAGCAGTCCAAGTAGGCTCTGCTGCGCCGGGACGGAGTGAAGATCAGCACTATTAGCATGCTCCTTGACCTTCTGATTCGCATAGTCAAGAATCTGATCGACGTAGTCAAGTCGGCCGGGATATATGTTCAATGCGAGATTAGCAAGAGAGACTAACAAGGCAATCGTATCCTGGATAGGTAGGTGTTGCGCATTGACAAGATTATTGACCTGCTCGAAGAAAACCTCGTACAGCTTAACGTTGGGAGGGATTCCACGCTGCTTCTTAGTGGCCTGAGAAGACCCGTCGGTCTCCTTCTCAACCGCTGTCGCCTCTGTATCCGCGACTGATGGTGCCGGTTCGGAGTCAGCCGGTGCGTGAGGTTCAGCAAAATTGGTAGCCTCGCCATTGGCATGATCCCCATTTGCATCCGCGGATACGTCATCTGCACTTGGTTTCGCCTCCTGCTGTTCCTTGCTTAACCGAACCTTTTCTAAAAGGCTTGCTAACGCATCTTCTTCCAGCTTTGCTCTGTCTTCTGCAACCTCTTCCTGTGATTCCCGCTCGGCATAGGCAGATAGCCTGTCCATCAAGCCAATGACGATAGCCTTGACATTGACGTGGGGGTTCAGCCGTGATACTGCCGCAAGGAATTGGTCGAGAGTGTGTAGATGGAACTCGTCCGGGAAAACTTGAGTGATTATCTCCAAGAGATACTCTTGGGCTAGGACGTCGCGACATTGCACCACCTGCTCAAGTAAGGGGCCTAGGATACCGTCTTGGTAGGCCTCGAGATCCACTAATTGGCTTAGCCGTACGATATTGCTACCTACGAGGAGTTGTAGCTCTTTGCGTTCCTTGGTCCTCTGCTCGCGCTCTCGCGAATGGCCTTGATGCTGTAGCCGTACCCAGAGCTTGTTCATTTCGACAAAGTTTGTTAGGATAAAGTTGATCGAATCCTGGAGATTGCCTTCGGGGCCGTCGCCGTCGCCGGTGGGTAGGTAGTCTCTAGCTTGTCCAGATAAGTAGTAACGCAGAAATAGACCACGAATGGGATGTTGAACACCGCGGCTCATATCCATCATATCTTTCATCAACTCTTTTACTGGCGCCCCAGGTATAGACATGTATGCAGTGCCGACGGTTATCATCAGATACAGACGCGGAATAATGTTGCCAGCGTATTGGACAAGTTCATAGAGGTCGGCGAGATGGTTGGTAGGGTGGTTCTCCCGAAGATGCATCGAAAGGTAGCGCATGGCATCGAATACAGCCATGTATAATTCGTAGTATTGCTTTGGACCCAGGCTGCTTGTCCGCAGCTCGGCGACTAGGGTAGAGCTACGTAATCTATAGTTAGCAAGCTAGGAAGACGAGAGAAGCCGGATACGGGGGACGTTGCGTAACAATTGAATCACATTTCGACTCACCAGCATTTAAGAGCATCCATAAGCTTTCCAGGAGTGTCGAGACATTTGCGCATGAGCGCAGTCTGCTGGCGCACGGCAATCAAGGCATCTTCCAATAATCTTGCCTGGTCCTCAGGCGGAGCAGGAGTTGTTGACATTTTCGAGCGTTATATCGATGGTAATAGCCGGATTCGCAGGAGGAATATATACCATAAGGAAGTTTAGCAATATCTCGCACAAGTCATTGGGTTGCCGTTTGCTGAATTTGATGACCGGATGCAGGAAGAGCCTGCGGCAAGCAAAGATCTTTGAGAATTCGGATGCCTGCGACGGTTCCAAAGGTTGACGTGAGCGGGACGAAATTCAGAGCAGCAAACTAAAAAGTCCAGCTATTGGAAAGCTACGGAACCTAGCCTTAAGCCACACTAAGTATGCCTAAGTCAGGTAGGACAGCAGCCACACCCCTGTACATAGGTACTTAGCGCTTGACCCAGTGCTAAGGCACGGTCCACTTTTTAGTAACCGTTGGACGCTCCTTTGTTACACCTACCCCTTTTTATGTTTTTCAATTATTCATATTCTCATCTTCTTGTCGTGGTTTGTTGAAAATAGCTTCAAGTTCGAAGCTCATATATCAATGGCCATGCTCTTCTGATCCTTGTCCATAACGTCAAATTTCATCTTAAATAATTATCACGTTTCTTAGGGACACAAGGTTACACTCCTCCAAGGACCGGAATCCCCTTAAACAGATGAAAGTCTTCAATCGATAGAGGGGAGAAGGCAACCCTTATATTCTCAATTCCAAATAACTAGCTAGGTAGGTATACGAAAATACTCGACTCCTCATAAATCATTTGGCCTATGTACCTTCATATCTATCTTTAGATCCACTCATGCAAGTCTATAATGACTAATCACCACCGACGCTGCCGTTGAAAGAAGCAAGATGCTGAAAATTCCAAGAAATGACGACGTTGAGCTACGCCCAACATTCTTTGCTGCACGGCCCGGAATAGGGTGCTTCCAAGGAATAGTCGCAGTTGGGATCGGCTCCTCATCGTCCAAGAAGTCAAGCACGTGTCCTTTACGAACACGCTCCGAAACGACGTTCTTCAACACAAGAAGATGGAAAAGTCGGGGCAGATAGGGTTGGATCCAATAGTCGAACCCCCAATACAACGGATTAGACCAAGCAGACATTCGCGTCTCTAAACTCGAGAGTTTCCAATCATCTTTAACCTCGTTTATGCGCAAATTCTGGTAACGCTCGAACGCGGCAGACAATGTCTCAAGTCTTGGGTCGTTCTTGTTCTTCTTACCACCGTGCTCTCGCGAAGGGGTATGTAAAGCCCGGTAAAGCTCATTGGTAAGGACCATCGCGTCCTGAAGGCCGTTGATATACCCGAGCCCTTGATTTGGTGTGAATTTGTGCGCGGCATCGCCGGTAAGTACTATCCGCCCCCAAGACCAGCGTTTCAGGATACCCTCCTCAAGGGCCGCCATGCCGACAGAATATCGCTGCGGGAACACGTCTTTTACTGTCAGTGTCTCGCTGATAGCCATATCGCCCCATTTTCTAGCCAGCTCGATAGCATCCTGTTCCGTGTAGCGAGTTCCCATCCTCACCGGTGCGTTGGGGAGACGCTCATATAAGAAGATCCAGGCCCTCTCCCGCCCTACGATGTACTGAGTTGAGTGGTCTCTGGCGTGCGCAGCCCACGTTGTTCCTGGGGGGCCACCGTTCTTATCCCCCTGTAGGGGGAAAGAGCACCACAACGTCTTGTAATGACACGTGAAAGGCTTGTCTTCATCGATATCGATGGTTGGCGATGCCTTCAATGCAAGTGAACGCATTCGTTCCCGTGTTCGGCTATGTACGCCATCAGCACCGATGACAATAGATCCTTCGTATTTTGTCCCGTCCGCGCAGCTAACAGTGACACCCGAATCATCAGATACGATATCCACCACCTTCTTATTACTCAGAACGCGAGACTTGTGTGTCTTGCTCAGGCCGTCATACAACGTCTTGACCAGGTGAGCTCGGTGGAATATATACGACCCAACGCCATGGCTAGTTAAGAAGATCTATGTCAGCATTACGTAGGTTTAAGGGGATATTATAAGAAACCTACGCCTTTGCGAGTACACCCTCAATTTGAAAGCTCTTTAACATGCGGCCGTCGCTGGTTGTGCACCGCATATCGGATGCCTCTACGCTGATCTTGAGAAGACTATCCAGGAGTCCGAGCTGTGCCAGGGCACGCATTCCGTGAGGTGAAAGAACCAGACTCGCGCCTTCATCTTCCGCGACTCCCCGGCGGCCCTCCAGGATGAGATAGTCAATGCCGGCTTTAGCAAGCGAGTGTGCCAAAGTCAAGCCTACCGGGCCTCCACCAACGACTATGACTTTGAAATTTTCGTTTGCCATTGTGGACTCGTCGAGTGATATAAGGGAGCTGTTTTGTTCCCGAGTCCTTATTTACCCAGGAAGGTATCGGGATGTTCCTAGGTCTTTATCTTGATCTGGAGTCCCTTCCCAATCCTCGGCCCCCGCGCGCAACCGTTGGTTTATGTGCAGACCAGGGACAGTATCCAATCTGCGGCTTCGTCCGCCATTATGGCAGAACCAAGCATGGCACGAACAATTAACCTAACCCATGCTTAGCAAACGGCAAATGCGGCGTATACGTCGAGGGATCGTATCTACCAATACTTGGCCGCGTCATCACGGCACAGTTTGTACGTTGTCAAGCCGCCCAGAGGTCCAGAGTGCTCCACGCCGGATAGTTTCATACTTCCGCAAATGCTGAATCAGCTAATTGTTATATAAATTGTGGTTTTTGACATTTCAATTGCCATATTCCGGCCGATAACACGGACAATACGTAGTACCATTATATAGTGTTTCTCTAAAATAGATTGGAGCTAATGCTGGGTCGTAACTCCAATCATATAAACACGTCTAAAATTGAGGCCTACTCGTGTCTCGAACTATCGTGCATACCTACCTAGCAGTAAATATGGTATTCCTTGTTACATAAGTCGCAATACCCAGAAATCAGGGTCTCCTGCATCTTGGTCTCCACATTAAGAGCTTGAAATGACCGGGAATATTAAGTGGTGAACTCGGAAGTCGTCGACTGGAACGGAAACTCGGGTTACTGGGGAACTTATAGAGTCCGAAAGGGTAACGTGTCGGTAGTATTTTCTCTAAAAAGGTTACAAAATTAGGAAATTTCAAAGACCCCTGAAGGCGTAAATCCATACAAGTTAGAAATCTCAAAGTAATTACCTAGGTAGGTAAGCCATATTGTTATCATGTAGTATTTAACCCAGTCGCGGAGAATACCTGCGGAATATGCCTTCAATACAGTATAGACCAACTATAAAGTCACTCAACTCAATTAAAACTACCTTGTCGTGTATCGGGTATAAGCGAAGTCATACGTTGTTACATTTTATACCTAGGTCCTTCGATTACCCTCTGTATGATTACTGCACCTGGATATCGAAGCACTCTTGCAACCTTTACCAGTGTTTCTCCCATAATAGAAGCTTAACATGAATCACACCGTACTGTTTATAATCCGGAAACTTTTTAGCCCACCGGGATGTGGATCTTCTCCGGAAACACGGTGATTACGAGATCCCGTAAATACTACTTGACAAATAATCGGTCCGTCCCGAGTATCCCCCTCAACGCAAGCATCTACCGGTATCGTTGAATGCCTAAATACTATCACGTCCAGGTTCATGGTAGCGGAGCAAGTCCCCGGCGTTATCGACCCCTATCCCTTGGCAATGCCGGGGCTCTCAACATCAAATGGCATCAGCAGACCCACATCGACGAACCGGAATATGATCCGACCCGCAACCGTATGAGGCTCCCGCCATCTGAGCCCTTTTTTCATGTACGTAGCTATATTAAACGGCTAGACTCAATGCCGACTCGCGCTCCGATCGCGTCGCGCGTCGGACATTACTCTTAGTACGTAGAACTTGTGGTAGCTGCGCCGCAACCATGGGCTACCCCTAAGTAAGTGGCCGTAACCGCTCTCTTTTACGTCATCGTTGACAGCTTAGAGGTCATGGAGTTGTAGACAGTATATGTAAATACCAGAATGCTGATAAACTATGAGCTTCACTTTGACTTTTAGACAACCCTGAGAAACCTTAGAAGCGGGTTTAAGCTTTAAGTAGGTATGTTTGATTTCACTCATACCTAAACTGCTTATATTTATATCGAAACATGAAAAATAAAGAGTTTCGGGTGCTTAGATGTGTCTTTGCTCGTTAATGATTTCGAAGATTATCTGCGTGTCATCCCTTTGGTTGGCATAAGACGACAGTTTCCATAAAACTGGTAACTGTACATTGGCGATAGAGCAGGCCTGGTGAATCTGTAAGCGTTGAGGTTGTCACAGTAACCTTCAGGTGTCTAACCAACTAGAAGTTAGCTTTTGTGGGTGCTAAGGGAGCTTAGTCTTATGCAAACCAAAAGGATATTATAGAAGATGTAAGAGTTCACTGATTTTATTAGATGATACTTAGAATGGGGAAAAAGAAAGACTTAAAACTAACTTTTCTTTTTAGATACCTAGGTATATTCTAACGAGGATCAAGTGAACTTAACCGAGGTATAATTGGGATATTCTAGCTGATGCCGTTGTTTTGGACTACCGCGGAAATTACCCAGTCATATAGTTCATCTATATTCAATGAAATTTCTGCCGTGGAAGGTAGGTAGTTCTATATCTTATAGGAATAATGGAAGTAATATACTTATAAAGAGAACTCAGTCGACTTATAGTTGTGGGTGAACACTTCACGCACAGTTTTCAAACTGTGCACTATGCCCTTAAGGGAAGGTCTTATAAGGTTATCTGAGTTTTGATTGGCTATTATCAACCTACCGCAACTCATTGAAACTGTGTAAAGGACGTGCAGACTAATAGCAACTGACGAAGTAGAAGATTGAATAAAACATAGTCGTCTAAGATGAATTAAGTGTATAGATTCTATATCTCATTAACGAGGTATTGTCTAAGAAAAGTGCTTTCAACACAGCGGGGAATATCCATAATCGAGTCACACCGAGAACTTGGAAGAGTTGATCGGTACGTACCTTTTTTTAGCCAATCTCCTTCCTATTTCTACTGTACACCTAACCTATCAGCTTTATTTATCCTAACCTCTACCTCAACATCACTGAATATCAGGTAGGGACATAGACGTCTATCTGAAGAGATCGAAGACACCGATATTTGTCTCAAGTTCTTATCTACGATTAACTTTTCAGCTTGTCATCAGCATGTCGAACGCTGACGTTGTCTTAAACCCCGCAGAACCCACCACTAATGCGCCGCCTGGCAAGATTGAACCCGACACGGCGGAATTTGGCTCGTGCGAACCGGATCCGAGAAGGATCATTAGTGTGGACCACTTTGACTACCTTGCACACGAATGTACTCAGTTGAGCGACATAGGCAAGTTATTTGCCGGTGCGCTGAAGTTGCCATCTGTAGTTACATCCAAAGGGAGGGCGAAGTATTTCATCGACGAAGTAGAAAAGCTCGCATCTACACAAACACAAGATTCCCCTAGTACCTTCGCGTGGGAATTCACTGAGAAACTCATACGGATTGCCGCTCAAATCCCACCTCGCAACTTAGCACAAGCCGTCCTTGTGAAAACCATAGCCTCACTATACGCCACTGAGGAAAAGGATGAGGTACGAAATGAGAGATAACTTCCATATGACAGTCATTAACCTGGCTTAGGTCAATCAGTGGAGGAGTCTAAAGTCTTTTAGCATGTCCATGAGAGAAGCCTGGAATCTTTGTAAGAATTATATCTAAGGTCCTCGTAATCCGGGGTTTGTGTATCGCTGACTTCGCGAGGCTAGCCCCAAACATTGGAACCGGTCCATCGTCTAAACACAACTTTACCGGATATCAGTGGATAGACCTCAACTCTTTTCTCGCCAAGCTTCATCAAAAACAAATTGTGCAATTGGAAAACTATCCAATTTGGGAACTTAGATCTAGCCTCGAGACCCCACTGTCAAGCGATGGTGAACCAGCAACAGACATCAGGATACGAGTGGTGGAGGAATGGCTTCGCCAAACGGCACCTCGACTCCTACAAGACTCACTCCTAAGCACTTTTTCGGATTTCCCTGAAGGAGGGAATCGTGGTCGTCCGTATCGCGGAGGGCCACTATACACCGGCGAAAGCGGGTATAGTCTTGAGCGATGGTGTTTTTGGAAGCGTCGTCTCCGGGAAATAAGAACCGAAGTCGACGAGGACCTGCGCGTTGTGGTTGATGAGGCTACTGAGTATATGACCCGGGCTGAGAAGAATCAAGGGATGCTTGCTAAGCGTTCAGCCAATCTGGCTGGGTGCAAGTCCGATGGCGATCAACCTGAATATGAGGACAGCGTGGTTAGCGATTCATTCTAGGACTGACCCTTCCGTGGAGCCTCAGGATGATGTACGGTGCGATATCCCTGTGGAGCATGATAATTATCAGAAGATCAAGTGGCTATTCCATCCTGAAATATGGTATAAAACTAGTTACCTTTTATTAACCATAAATAAAGCATATTAGGTGTATAACTCAGAATTCTTAATCCAATTAGATGGTCTCACGGTGTCGAGGTGTCGTTAGTAAAGATTTTGCTCATTACCCATTTTGAAGAGACATCATTTCATATGTGTCTCTGTGATTATTGCTGTAAACGATGCTACTCGAATGTGATATGTTTATATAACTATCGTAAGAGCCATCTATTAGTTCAGATTTCTAGATTTAACCCTCACGGGGAGGCCATCTTTGATATGGGCCGCGGCGACAACATCGGGGTTAAAGATCTGATATGCTTTATCACCCATCCATTCTGGCGCGTCCTTGGCATAGGCCTCCTCGACTTGGAACTCGCGCGTCGTTAAGGCGAGGATGAGTCTAATCTCCACGGAAACCAATTCTTGGCCGATACACGCTCGTGGTCCCATCTCAAATGGCCGCCAGGTGTTCTTTATGGGGTACAAAGGATCGCTATCGTCATGCGTCATGAATCGCTCCGGAATGAACGAGTCGGCATCGGGCCAGTAATCTGAGTCGCGTTGTAGGGTCGACGCAGAGGAATGTAGCATAAAACCATGGGTCGGATAACGAACTCCAGTTTCGGGATGTGTAAGGAAGTGTCCCGGCGGGGACTGGCGAATCGAACCACCTACGGGAGGGTATAGGCGCAATGTCTCTCGGAGGACAGCGATCGTGTAGGGCATCTTGTTGAGCAATGTAGGGTCGGCTCTAATGCGGTCAGCAGCGATTGTTGGGTCGACACCTAAAACCTCATCGTGCTCAGTCCGTATCTTAGCTAATTTATCAGGATGCTTGCCGAGCAGGTAATATACGTATGCAAGGACAGTAGCGGTCGTATCGTGTCCGGCGAACATGAAAATCTTGATGTGTTTAACGACTCGCTCAATGAACTCACGCGGAATATCCCCTCTGGCAGAGTAATCCTGTGTTTCGTTGACATATGAATTTAAAGCCAGGGCGATAACGGTTTTGGGTCCTTCAATTTTTTCATAATTCTGAGCTGTATTCAAAATATAAGGGACTAACTCGTCCCGAATGATGCGATTGTATATCAAGTTTTTGAATACTCGAACTGGGTTCAACAGCTTCATAATATCAAGCTCGAAAAACATGAGGCTAATCTGGGATTTCATTGTTGTCATTAATCGACTTGGCTTAACTTGTGTTTGCAGGCGTGCTCCCCTATCTTCATGTTAGATATAGGCATAATTTTGCCACTGGGCTCCTAGGCTTGAGCTTACAATACAGCGCACCCAACAATGTCTACGGCTATATCTGTCGTATAATCTTCGAGCCGCACAACTTGGTCAGATAACACGGCTTTTCGGAGTCGCTCCCGGAAGACTAAGACTTCCTCTATCATATTCGGAACGAGCGATAAAAGGTTCCTAGCTGAAAAGCCAGGATTGAATATGCTCCGAGCTTTCTTCCACTCTGGGCCATCCAGATTCAACAAGTCCTCACCTTCTGTGAAGGCCTTGAATTCAACTTGCCCCATGGCCCAGTATTTAGGGAGACTATTCTCCTGGATGAACTGGGCCATCAAATCCGGATGATAGACTGCTATCATAGGATATCCAATTGGCCATACATCCATATACATTATACCTTTATTCAGAATATCAGGATATTCCCGCTTGAGGTGATAGAACGTCCAATGACCATGGGCGTCTCGCGGGATTCCGTATTTCATGCTGGCTCTAGCGATCGTCACCAGATGGCCAAATATAAAGGAGTGTGGGAGAATCGGCTATGAATGGTTAGTATCGTAAAAGGAATAGCTGTTCTCGGACTAGATGTCTAGATCTGGAATTGGACCTGACGCCGAGACAAATGTTGTAACGCGTCTGGTACCAGGGGACACCATGATGCTGTGATGTAGCAGCTCAGAATCAGCGGGATGGCCATATTGGGTGACCTACGATGCCGTAATCCTTCTGGATCCGTCGAAACAACATTCGAACTTGATATAGGCGATAAAAGAAAGCGGCCAGGCAAATCAAGGCCAGGTAACCGAGGCCCTTCCTGACGAGCGAGGCGGTATTGGGGCCCCAAGGTTCCGACATCGTGTTCTAGCTTTAAAAATCGCTTCGCATATGAGAATGAAGATAATTTAGTTTTTATCCATCGCACAAAGCCGTCAATTTGGGTGATCAGTTGGGTTGATGTCGAGGGGATGAATGCCAAGCTTATATGGGGCAATGGAACCGTGATTATTTCACAGTGTGAGAAACGAGTCTTGAAGATCGAATATCTGTGTAGATACTGACTTAAGCAAATCTCAATCTACATAGATTGAGCCTTTACCGTCGACGTAGTCCTGAAGAAATCAGCAGTGCTCAAATTTACCTATATGACTGGTCCTACTGTGTTTGTCGAGCCTCGTTGTTAGTAGTAGTCCCTTACGTCAAGCTAGATAGTAAATCCTGATTAGATGTTGACCTACCAACATGCGATTTCTTTTATTACCTACTACATAGTAGGTACCTAGGTATCAATTTAGGTAGTACTGTGTAAAAGGGTGTGGATGTTCTCAGATGGTTGGCTGCCGTTAGCTTTCCTCTGATTTATGGAATTTTATAGCGGCATAAAAGCATTCATTTTCGTAGGGAATCGTTGCGTCAGAAAGAGTCTGGTAACGGTCCTGTAACTACGATGCGAATGTTTCCAATCCATTCTATTGGGACGTGAAACCACGAAACAATGCAGGTTGTGCTGCCACCGAAGGTCTGCTCATGATTTTTGAAGAGGGTAGGTAGGTATGTATCGGAGATGGTTAGATGGTTAGATGATTAGATGGTTGGATAATTGGTACAAAGTTGAATCGCTGCAATCGCATAATTATTACTTCGTAAAGACATGGGTCAGAGAGATGCATCGTAACTGCGATCCCTTTCAAGTGCATTGAATGAATGTTTAATGTTCCAATGCTCCTGCTTTATCTTTTGAAGGCACGCATGTACTAGGTATTTACCCCTGACGGCGCGCTTTTCGGTACTAAAGTACGCGTAATCTTTGTACACCCGGACTTGTATATGGCCTGTGCGCATCCGATTCTACGGTTTAGTGAAAATCAAGAAAATCTCGCTTTAGCACATCCTGCACATCCTTGGTTCAACTCCGTAGCACCCGTAGCATCGTGCATCATTCTCAGCCAACCACGGACCCCTGAGCAAGATCAATCCCAAAATTAGATACCTAGTCCGTACACTAAACCTCCTAACCCCCGCATGTTGCGAACTCGATTACTTGATTGCTTCTCAACTCTACTCTAACTAAGTTCCAAGGAGGAAAAGTTCTCAATTCTCATTTTCCTTTTCATCCCTTTCTTCAGTCTACCTATTCCGGCCTATCTAGGTACCTATCTCCTAGGTGCTCGTCACCTTAGTTTGTCCTACATCCCGGCCATCTACGATCTATCCACACGATCTTTTCGAAAATCCCACCTCCTGTCCTTCGTACGCATGTTCCACGTCTTCTCGGTCGGCATCTTATGGTTGTTGGTTTCGGTTGCAGAACCCCATCGGTAGATCAACGACAGCAGTGAACCACAACAATGGGGATCGCCGAGCGAAGGTCCATTCGCTCTTGTATTACACGCCTGTCTCGTCCGCAGAAGATAATATTAGGCGTGCTAGCTTTTCTCTTTATTATTTATAATTTGACACCATACGACAGCCGACCAAGGTCGTTCTTTAGATTTCAACACAATATCATTCAAGACTATTACCAAAACGTCCACCCCACCGATTCCTGGCTCTTCAAACCGCAGCGTTATCCGATCGATCCTAATAATGACATCGCCATAATAGTTAAGACTGGATTTGGGACGAAGCACCGGGTTCCAGCAGCGTTACGAGCGTTGAACAACGAATCTTTTTATGCCGACACTATAGTCACCCAGGATTTCCCACTACTTCCAGATCAAAGAAACTACACTTTCGCAAATGGCAAGGAGGTGCCAGTCATTGATATCATTGGATGGAACTTGGAACGAGGGGCTCTCAAGGGCCAAGAGCAGCAGGAACGTGTGATGAAATACGCGAACCTTGCCGATGCCGTTGATGGTGAAGAGTGGATGCTCGCCGATGGGCTAGGTAAAGACATGGGATGGGAACTCGATGCGATGAAGGTTAGACCTTCACAACGGATATTAAACAAGCGAGTATTTGCTAATTTCAGTGTAGTTCCTCCCCAGTCTTGAGTATGCCTGGCAAACCTTACCGAAGAAGAAGTGGTACATCATGGCAGACGATGACACGTACATCATCAAGTCGTCTTTGAATCTGGTTCTGGGACATTTGAACTATGCCAAACCACAATTCCTTGGGAACCCGGTAGGCGATTACAAAGGCCGTTTTCCGCATGGCGGGTCGTCTGTGGTCATGTCTGGTGCTGCTCTTAGCAAGCTATACGATCAACACCCCGAAGTCGTTGCTGAAGGTCATCAGGAGTCCCCTACAGCGATCTATGGTGACAAGCTTCTTTCTACGACATTCATGAAGATCGGGATTTACCTAGACGAAACGTATCGACGCCTATTCAATGGCGAGCCTCCATGGATGACGCGGATGTGGGTTGATCGGTTCTGTTTGCCTCTCGTTTCCTTCCACGGTCTTGGAAACAGCGACGCTATGATACACGTAGGCGAAACCTTCAAGAACATGACAGAACCTGTATTCTGGGGACAGATGGGCAAGATTTATGGCGCGCCGGACTTCTCGACATTCATCGCCGAACCGATTCGACCCAATGTGGATTACGTCGGGCGACTCGACGAGTATAGTACGACCGTGGATAAAATCACGGAAGTTGACGAGTGTGTCAGAATCTGCCATGAACACCCTGTCGGATGCCTTGCTTGGACATTTGATCCAGGGCGGCAACAGTGTCACTTTGCGCGATGGGCCATTGTTGGCGATCATGTTGAGGGACGATTTTCAGGCATAAATGGGAAGCTAGCCGAGAAGCTAGAAAACTCATGCCACTCTCCACGATAGGACGATTACGTCTCTGCATTCTATTTTAAGATTTTATTCTGTATATATACTAGGCGGGTATGATATACGCGGGGTGTCTCATTCGGCAAGGACATGCTGGTCGGACGGACGAAATCATAGACTTCGCACGGGGGAAGCACATGAATTGGAACGATACCCGGGACGGACTGTAATTTGTAATGGATCGTAGATGAGCATCTTAATCCTAATAGGACTCAACAGTCTTCCTACACATACATATTGGCCGCAAGCTTGGAGGGGTGATGTTCCTGACTGTAAAACATAGTAGGACTGCTGGATGAGTTTCCTCACTCGTGCGTACAGCTTTGGTATGTACTACATAGGCAGTCGAGGCAATCTCTACATGTGATGAATGCGGGTTGAGAGTACAGTGTGTTGCCGCACGCTAAATTTGAGCCTATGTAGTACTTATAATACTCCAACATTCCGTACTTGCTTTCACGACTCGGCAAAAATCTGACACATGTATTTCTTACATAACTTCAATTAATATCGTATCTGGTAGAGCTAATACACATGCGAGTAAGAAGCTTATTAGCTACCGGTAGGTGCCTCCCTACTTAGGAGGTATGTCATCTCATGCCTCTCTGTCCGGTATAGGCAGGTGTTGTGGCCTAAACCTTAGATTCCCAAGTTGGGCACGCAATTTTAGACCGATTTCAGATCGCGCTAATCCGTAGCCAAGCAAGCCAAGCAACCCCAACAGGACTAGCTACCAAAGGTACTAGTTGAGCTGTACGGGGCTGATGACGTGTGGGGAAGTTTATTTTCTGACGTCAAATTCAAAAGTGGTGCAGCCGCCTTCACGCTCTTGCTTTACTCAAACCTTAGCATTGTCTCTTACTCATTCAGTCCGATAGCCGCCGACCTAGCGCCTCAGCTGAAAGAGGGAGCCATATTTTGATTCAGTTTTGGTGATACCAATCCTTTTCCGTTTCATCCGAAAACAAGAAGTACAAGAAGCACAAGAAGCTTTGTTTACCCCCTACACGCGACCCAACCTTGGAAACAGAGCTTGTCGATCTATCGAATAAAACAACTCGTATTCTTAGATCCAGATCCCGTTGTGGAACTTCCCCGCCAAGATAATATTAAGAAATCTTCTTGTCGGTGCTGTGCCTCGTCCATTTCCACGAAATTCGAAAGCCAGCTTTCGGACTTCAAGTTGGGGGGTCTGGCCGACCACTTAGGGTATCATCCGAACCCCGCGGTGTCCGTGAATCTGTAGGCGATTAGTTGGAAACGTCATCATGGCCGAAGCCACGCCAAATGCCCAGGCCGCTGGTTCTAGTTGGACCGCATTCCTCAAAGTCAGTTAATTGTTATCAATCATCTTCCAACCTCTATCTTGCTCCTTGCTGACGACGCATCATTTGGATCAGTCCATCGCATCTTTCAATGGCGATCTCTCCTCCTTGACCGCTCCGCCCTTCATCCTCTCCTCTACGAGTCTCACCGAGTTCAGTTCATACTGGGCCGAGCACCCCAGCGTGTTCGCTGCGCCCGCCAAAGAAACTGATCCCGCGAAGAGGGCCTTGCTAGTGCTGAAGTGGTTCTTGACTACTCTTAAGCAGCAATATGCAAGCAGAAGCGAGCAATATGGTAATGAGAAGAAGCCTCTGAATCCCTTCTTGGGCGAGCTATTCTTGGGCAAATGGGAAGATAAGGCTGGTACAACCGAGTTGATCAGCGAGCAGGTGAAGTATGTCTACGAAACTCGACTTGTCCATACATTCAGAGATATTTGTTAACCAATAACTTAGCCACCACCCGCCAGCCACTGCCTACAGCATCATCAACCATCCTTCCGGTGTTCACCTCCAAGGGTACAATGCCCAGAAGGCTAGCTTTTCCAAAACCATCAATATCAAGCAAATAGGACATGCGATACTTGCGGTTCCCGACCCTTCCAATCCCGATGGAAAAGATACCTTCTTGATCACGCTACCCTCACTCCACGTCGAAGGGTTGATATTTGGTGCGCCCTTCATAGAGCTTGATGGCGCATCATACATCACCTCCTCAACGGGATACACCGCCAAGGTCGACTACAGTGGCAAGGGTTGGTTAAGCGGCAAGAAGAACTCGTTTACGGCAACTCTATATCCAACAGGCAAGGAAAAGGAAGTGATCTACAACTGCTCCGGTCAGTGGACGAAAGCATTCGAGATTTATACCGGACCAGTGAAGAGTAATTCTTCGAAAACCCTCCTTGAGAGTTGGGATCCCGCCAACAACCCTATCGCCGAGCTTATGGTCGCCCCTCCCGAAAAGCAACATCCCCTTGAATCTCGGCGCGCATGGGCCAATGTCGCCGCAGGTATCGCGAAGGGAGACATGGATTACGTCGGCAAAGAGAAGGCGAGGATCGAACAGGCGCAGCGTATGATGCGGAAGAAGGAGCAATCCGAGGGTCGTGAGTGGGAGCGCAGGTACTTCACCGCTGCAACTGAGCCGGATGCGGCGCTTGAAGCATTGGCTACGCATGTCGGGTTAAGTGCGAACGGTGATGCTGACAAAACGGGAGGTCTGTGGCGCTTTGATGCCGCCAAGGCCGAGAAAGTTAAGGGCCAGGAACTGAGCGAAGATGAAATGACTCAACTCGCTCATGAATTACTCGGCCTTTGAATCCGGACCGACGTCTGGACGCTGCAGTGTTCGGAGTAATCATATGAGGAGGACCCGATATTTATTTGTGAATGAATAAGATGAATAATATTATCGAGAAGAAATATTGGCGTGCGGGTTGGAGGGACGGCTGGTGATTCTTTGGGTTGGTTATCGTGCGTGTAGTATTGGTTTAAGAAGCATAGTATAATAAAGCGAATCACTCGTTGATGTTAGCTGATTTTGATGAGTGGTAGGCATTCAGTGATATGCGCAAGATCAATATTAATCAGACTACCGTCGAGTCTTACATACAACTATTGCATTCCCAGACGTAACTAGGTAAATTGTGCCGACTTCTAAAATATGAAAGTAGCTAGCAGCTCAAATAAACTGACGTTTAGTTCTACTGTAACAAGTCACGAATGCCTCGCAAGTTAGGGATCCAGTTGTTGAGACGGCATCAGCCGTAAGAAAACTTCTATCTTAGCCTCTCATGATCCTCAGCTCCGCTAGGCAAGCCCCAAATTTTCTTCTTTGATCCCTTATTGTCGATTAATTTGGCAAGGTCCTATCTAGAAGGTAATTAACGATTGCAATATTCCCTTGATATGCTTTTAACTATAGCCAACACGGGATTATCTGAGACATTCGTGCAATATCACTTTTTGCTATATGCGACATCGCCCCGGAGTTCAGGTGTTCAGATGTTTCAATTCCTAGGTAATGGATGTAAGCGACAATCAAGGCTTTCTACGAGACTAAGGTCCCTGAACGAGTAGGCAACTTATCCAGATTAGCAAGAAGCTGGGGAGTTACTTACCCCTTAAAGAGTGCCACTCAACTATAAAACCAATCCATAAGTTCTCCTATAAACACTTCCTCGTTGGTTCATCTACCCAATTCCACGCTTGATCATCAAGCCTCTTAGCCAGTCTTTCGTGTGCCGCAAAGACACCGCAGTTCTTCGACTCCAAACTCTCACATCATCTCATCCCTCATCCCAATACACGGAGCTTAGCAAACCCAAACCCCAAAGTTTCCAATCTACCTACCTGTCCTAACCAACCAATCATGAAGTTCACCATCTCAATCCTCATCACCGCCGCTCTCTACGGCTTTACGGCAGCCGCCCCGAAACCGGACGTCCCACCCCTCCGATTCAGACGCGACGAGTGCGTCTCCGGGGGCGGCACGTGGGCTTCCTGCGAGTACGCCGACCTCTTCCTACGGTGCGACGCCGGCGACGCGAGCTTGTACGCGTGCGATGGGGGCTGCCAGAACTCATGGTACGATCGGGGTGATGGCTCGTACGTTCCCGTACCCAAATGTGATAATCCTCGGCCTACGGAGTGGCCTCCCTATTGAGCTTGGTTGCGAGGGGGAGGTTTATCGTGAGATGAACAAGCTGAGGTTGACTAGGAGGTTAGGTTTAGAGAAAAGAAGACGGGTGAGAGGGAATTCACGAGGGTTTGGAGAGAGGTCTCTGTTGACGACGTGAGGACTGATAGTAAGGTAGGTTCGCGATAGCCTGCCGGATACGGACTCCATAAAATTTGGCTAGATTGAGGCGGCTACTGAGGTACCTAACAGTTGTGACTTCCACAGGGGTTATATCTAAGAGCCTTACGGCTTTATTTCGTCAAATGTAAGCATATCTTGATAATTCATGATCATTCGGCGGGGAAATATATATAGTGAGGTATCGTCGTGTTTCGGCCTAGTTGCGTTTGAGTCTGATTATCTCTTATACAAGATAGATGGTGTGAGGGAGGTACATCTGAGCTCTAATACACTTGTAGAAAAACTTTTCTATGAGGAATAAGTGATTCAGATGAAGTCTTGTAGATGGCAAGGCTGATGAACCACTTCCGTTACTTCCTTCGTCGATAAAAGGGGCACAATGTGCCATTTGGCAAGCAACATCTAATATATCAGCGTGACCTGAACGGTATTTCCGCGAGTAATCACTCATAAATCCTAAGTAACATTTGGTATTAGAGTTACGTACACATACATCCTCTCAAGGTCCTATTTTTATGTATGATTTACTCTGATAGGTTTGTTTACGACTTATGGAATGTTAGCGTGGAAGAAACACCTATTGTGAAACTGACGATGCGTAAATCTAGTTGAAAAGAAAGAAATAAAAATTAATTAAAAGGGGGCAATGAATCATGCAAACTTTCAATTGTAACCAATAAAAAGCTGGACGAGCAGGGAGTCGAACCCTGGGCTTCTCGCAAACAAAGCACTATTTAGACATTAAATCTGGTGCAAAGCGAGCACTCTACCACTGAGTTACACGCCCCTCACATCAAAGCAAAGAAGATCTTGCCTATAGAACAATCGATTTACTGCGCATTATAAGCAAGCTAGACGTATGTGAAAACAGCAAGATAACTAACTCATCATGCTAAGATCCGATGCTTTATTCCCCGCTGATTTAGATCTGGTTCTATTCTATCAGTAAAATATAGTGAGATGTTAATTAAATGTTTTGCCGCAATGGTTGTCAATTGATCATGGCTCTAAATGGTAAATTCCGCAGGCTTGGAGCTCTGCGGTACATAACGTCACAATGCATTCCCGAGATATGGACCTCGCATCGGGATTTTCCTTCTCTTTCTATACTTCACGTGAAGATTTCAAGAAACACTCCCACCTATCTCTCTGCATCAGATCGTGAACCCCAATCGTGGCAGGTCAAGCCCCAAAGTCGAGGTCATGGAGTGCTAGGTTGTTCGCTCCTTGTTTCTTCATGCGGCCGCCCCGTCTACGACAGAGCAGCCACTAAGAATGTTTCGGTAACAAATCGGTTATCGCCTGATAGGCCGATACCAAACCTTGGGTTTCCATGCTTCGACTATCTCTCCGTCTCCGTCTCTGTCTCATACCTGCTGCTAAACTTAGGTAGATCAAGTAATTGAAATCTCCGTTCATCCATTCATCCATCGCAAATGCTCGGAAGCTGAGGTAATATCATATTCGTCACCAACATACCAACACATGTAAAGCACCTCTAGTGAGTGAGATCCTATGTGGTGTTGGTGCACATATACCTTCAGCTTCGACTTTGGTCTAGGTGTCAAGTAAGAGATTTGCTAAAATAGAGACCTCTCTCACCAATCTTGGGCTAAGGGCATGCCTTCTAATTACTTGTTTCTTTCCATCCGGGCGTACAGCTAGACTCATAAAACTCTATCGCAATGGCCCCCCACAATGTCCAGGACGAAGGCCCTGCCGACCTCGAAAACGAGCCTGCAGGGACCGAAGTCAGGCCCCCAACGCCACCCCCTCTATCCGCCAAACCGCCGCGCATCCTAATCATCGGCGCCGGTTCTCGGGGTCGCGTCTACGGCCGGTGCACCCTGCAATCCAGCAACGGCGTCGTCACCACCGTCTGCGAGCCAGACGTTTATAAACGGGAGGAGTACGTCCGCACCTTCATCTCGTCCGACGCCAAGAACCCGCCGCCGGAGGGCTCGAGTTTTGCCGACTGGCGTGACTTTATCGAGTGGGAGGTGCGGCGCCGCCAGCGCGAGGCCGCCGGAGAGCCGGTTCCCGAGGGTGTAGACGCTGCATTCGTGTGCGTCCGCGATGAGATGCACCACGACGTCGTGGTTGCGCTCGCGCCATTAGACCTGCATATCATGTGCGAGAAGCCGCTCGCCACGACACTAGACGACTGCGTCGACATGTACCGGGCCGTGGCGCCCTTACAACCCACCAAGGTATTCTCGGTGGGCCACGTAATGCGGTACTCGCCGCACAACATGCTCCTGCGCAAGCTGCTCCTGGAAGACCGCGCCATCGGCGACATCCTGAGCATCGTGCACACGGAACCCGTCGGGTTCTGGCACTTCGCGCACTCGTACGTGCGCGGGAACTGGCGCAAAGAATCCACGACGGCGCCCTCGCTCCTGACTAAGAGCTGCCACGACATCGACATCATCCTCTGGCTCCTTTGCTCGCCCGCGCACCCCGAGTCGGACGTGGCCCCGCACATCCCTTCCGAAGTATCCTCAACGGGCTCGTTGCAGTTCTTCAAGCGCAGCCGCAAACCCAAGGCCGCGGGCGCCGCGACCAACTGCCTGAGCTGCGCGGCCGAGCCCTCGTGCATGTACTCGAGCCGGCGCGTGTACGAGAGCGCGCGGCACCAGGGGCTCGAGACGGGAAACATCCGCTGGCCGATGAGCGTCGTGCTGCCGGACATCGAGAGCTTCGGCGACGACGTCGAGGCGGCGCGGTCGAAGCTGCTACAGAACTTATCCGAGGACTACGACGCCTCGACGCCGCAGGAGGACATCGACGCGCGGAACTGGTTCGGGCGGTGCGTGTTCGAGTCCGACAACGACGTGTGCGACGAGCAAACGGTGACGATAAAGTGGGACGAGGAGCCGCTCGCCTCGGAGCAGAGCACGTACGCGGACTCGGTCGGCCACCGCGGCGCCAAGCAGGCGACCTTCCACATGGTGGCGCAGACGAAGCGGCAGTGCCACCGCTTCACGTACGTGTATGGGACGGCGGGCGAGATCTACGCGGACTCGCGGACGATCACGGTCGAGGACTTCCGGACGGGTGGCCAGGCGTCGTATCACCCGAAGCTGGAGAGCCTGGGACACGGCGGCGGCGACCACGGCATCACGCGCAACTTCGTGCTCGCCGTCGACCGCGTCAAGAACCACGGCTGGGCGGCCCCGCGCGCCCAGCGCGAGTTCATCGGCTGCGGCCTCGAGGAGATCATCCGCAGCCATGCGATGGTGTTCGCGGCCGAGGAGGCGAGGAGGGAAAGGAAGTACGTCGATTGGAAGGCTTGGTGGGAGGAGAAGGTCGGTGCGATATCGTGATATAGGTCGCGAGATCGGCTTCCCCCCCCTTTTCTTGTTTGCTCTTATTTGACCGTGGTTACTCTATAATATCTAACTTTGTTGCATGCATGGTATTACTGGTACGGGGAAGGCTGAGAGAAGCATGTGGTATTGTCACGTTCTTGTTTGCTCTGACATTGTTGCTTGGCTCATCATGTGTTGATGGTTGTAGACTGGGTGGCCAAATTGTGGTAAGGAGGATATATAGAATATAATGATTCGATTCGCTACGTACGGAAAGCGCTTTATCGTTCCGGGATCATAGCAACTCTAGTGGCTTGAATCCTTATAATGCGAACTTGTCCTTCTATACCTAAGTAGGACGGACGTGCAGTGTCTGATGGTTATGATAGAATTGCAGTTCTCATCCATGTCGATCAAGAAAATCGGCACACATGTCAGAAATGGCTAGACTTTTCATCTCAAACTTTGTCTTTGGAAATTTTCCGTTTTACGATCTTGTTGTAATGACTGGAAATAATCGTTCAAGCCCTTCTCTCTCCACAGCCGTGCTGCTTGCTTCTGTGCCGTGTCCCCTGCTTCGCGATGCCAGCTTTCCAGAGTCTGCATGCTCTCGAATATTTGCAATTCGCTAAACCCGCGCCTGGCCTCGGCGGCATCCATAGCTTACTGGGCCAGCCCATGTCGTGGATGATCCATCACCGCGGAGCCGTTTGCGTCGTACCGGCTTTGATGGAAATGGGCGATAACACGCCACGATACCTGGTACGTCCAATTGGACTGACTTTACACCTCATCTACAAGTTGAAGATATGAGCAAGCGAGCTGAGAAGAATGCTCATCGTAGGGTCCATTTTGCAAGAGATACCCTTCCGACTCAATGAACCTCATCACACTTGCGCAGGTGTCCTTCTCCTAGGAAGAGGGCATTGATGTAGACGCCACCACCCTCTGAAGAGATAAAAGTTGGTCTTTGACGAGTCAACGAGAATTAAGTCTCCTAATAAGAAGAAGCCGATGGCGGGAATCACGGTTTGTGCGACGTTAGTCGTCTCTAGCAACATGCCGATTATACTCTCCATATAATTAGCTGAAGATGAATCCTGATTAAGTAACACGTTTATTTTGTTTTTTTTTTAACGCGACTCAACTTAGGGTACACCTAGCACTAGCACAAGGCATAACGAGATCCATCATGTTTATCCATGCCTCTATGTCATGGTCTCATCTATCAGGTCTTACTAGTCTATGGGCTATCATCCCGGTCCACGTATATTTCGGCCCAAGAATCAGTAAAACTAGCCCTCTCAATCATTGATGCCCTGTCGTATATGTCCATGTTCATAAAATAGCCCTCGCACACGTCTTGAGCGATAGGACAGACAAAGTCGGAATTTGGGAACCACCCGCAAGGTGAGTGTTCCTTCATCATCTTTGTTTCCACCAATGGAATACTAAAGTCGTCAGATTCCCCAGTCAGCCAGATTTTGAGAGCACCCATTGAAAAATTGTCGGAGACCCAAGGTGCGTTATCTGTGACTCTGCGGTAGGTGAGGAGCTCTACCTGGATGGTCGCCCAGAGAAGCCCAAGCTCTGGATTCCCGCAGGGTAGCTTCAACCAGATACCGTGCACACCCTTATAACCTGTGTCTGTTTCCAAGGTACATCTGTTGTGCTCTGAACCCGTGTCTGCCGCTTCTTCTGGCTCCTCATCAGACTCTTCTTCAGGCGTTTGGTGTACCCACTGCCCAAAATTCCTTTCAAATTCCTGTTTCTTTCTGATTTTGCCTCTCTTGGCCAAGTAAAGTGTATGAAGAATGCATGACCACCCTATTTGACAGTCCATGGGCCATCGGTTAATCTCGCCTTGGGAAATTTCTTGCATCAGATCGCAAGCATCTAGTTTCTTATGGTAGCATGTCTCTGGATCCCCTTCACCAATAATATCCTCGACTGACATTGTTACGCTTAAGGAAGCATCAGCTCCTAGGCGAAGCAGACAGACGAGAATCGCCAAGGGACCGAACATGGTCTCCCCTCGCATTCCCCTATGTGCAAGATAGTATGCCACGATGACGAGAGTGTGCAATGGGCCGAGCTTTAGCTCCAGCCCACAGCAACTACAACGTCGGAGGAACAGCCCGCTCAGAGTATTAATATCTGGGGAAAGGGGTGAGCCAAAGATACCAATCACACTATGACAAATAGCCTGGACAGATGTGTGACAGAAGGGGTGTTTCCATGGTCCAGGAATGCGAGGGTGACCATGCTGAAAGAGCTTTCGGACAGCCGGCGTGTCAGCATCCCATCTACCGCAAATGTCCCTTTCTTCTCCGGGGTATCTATTCGGGGAACTGAACCCAATGCTCACTTTCTCCGGTTTGACCTTCGTGTGTGATCGAAGAATAGATACCATTAGGGAATCCAGTATGGTGTGTCCTAAATCGTTTATATTGTGTTTAAAGACATGATCGCCACCGAGGCTGTAAGCAAGCTCGTCGATCACCGTGCAACAGCCGTGACCACCGTCTAGGAAAGCAGCTGCGAGATGGAATGGGTATATTTCGTCGATCTCGCGAGGTTTATCCTGCTCCCCAAGTTGATACAAAAGCTCCGCATTTCCTGCCATAATTGCAAATTTCCAGGCTTCAGCAACTAGCGTCTCTGGTTGTTTGCTCAAGGACTGTTCAACCAGTTCCATGGAGATTGGTAAGTCTTGAGACGGGCTGGTAGTGAAAGCGTTGGTAGTGATCGACTGTAACATCGATTTTGGAAGCGAATGATTGGACAGCTCCGTTTCTCGCCATTGTGGCCATGATGAAGGATCATTCAAAATGAATTCATCTTGCGCACTTGTTTCAGGTTCCTTGATAGCCATATATTGTATGTTAGGTACGTGAATCGACCATCGGCAAAGCATCGTCGGCGCTTCGATTCTTTCTGGTTTATTGTGAGATATGGATGGCGATATCCCGGACATAGGGCTTCCGACAGGGCTAAGCGCCACGGGCGTCGCGGGGTTGAAAACACTCAAGCCATTGAGCGTTAGGGCAGCTATCATCTCTGCCGTCCAAGCCCGAGGTCCTTTGCCCCAGTACTTTGCTGTGACGAAGGTGTGGATATGAAAGTCATGTAAATAGTTTATCAACTGACTACAATTGATTAGCCATAGACATAAACGAGTAAACTAAGTAGTGGGCTTTCATACATTCGATCTTCTCTTCCACAATTGATTAGGAGGTCTTTATAGCGTCCTTGCAAGAATAAACTCGACCGGGTTTGGGTGGCCTTCTGACGGATCAGCTGCATATTTGGTGATGGACCAGCTGCTCGTCCCCCTGGTGTCACAGCTTCAGGACTATCGATATTCAAGTAGTTCGGAGTTGTGCCCGCTGTTCCGAATGGAGATGGTTCGTCAGGATATTGAGGCAAGGATGCTGCGTACGCTGCATAAGGAAGATTCCACGATGAGAGCCTAATAGAGTCGAATGGTTAGTCCAATGTACCATCATGCCATTAATAGTAATTTACGCACGCTCTTGGTACCATAGCTTCTACCTTATAGCGGTGTATCGCGTCTTTCGCATATCGCTTCAACTGTTTCGTATCCAGTGGTTTCTCCCGTTCACCATGGTTGAGTTTCACATCCGATGTGCTCGTTCCGGGGTGCTTCCGTTTCCCGAGATGGTTCACAATTTCATCCTTCTCAGAAGAGAGAATTCTTCTACGAACATCCCATTTACGGAATCGTGTTTGATACTGGTTGACACTACATTAGAAAGCGGAAATGTTAGTCAGATGTGAACATGTTAGCTACTTGGGAAGCCATTGAAACCAACACGGCATAGAAATTATAGTGAGACTTCATGAACTCAGCAACTTGGCGTATTGTCATCGATTTCCCGTTTGAGCCGTATTTTCCTAGGTACAATCTCACTATAACATCCCGAAGCTTCTCCCATCGTTCATCGTAGGAGTCGTTGAGGAACTTTTCTGCCTCGGAGCGAGGTGCTAAGTCGGCAGGATCCATAGTGACTTAGTAGGTGCAGAGGGTGCGCTCGATAGGAAATAGATGGTTGTTGTTGAGGCTTAGATAACGCTTGATTTTAAAAGTTCTGAATACCTAGGTAGGTACCTAGCCAGGTAAATGACAGACGTTAAATGTTGCCTTCTAGCCCTAGCACGAAACTCCTGTTTCGCGAACCAGCGAAACGAGGCAAGTAATATTGAAATGCTTCCACTAGTAAGCGACCGATTACCCCTCTTACGCCTCTTTGAACAAAACTTCAGCGACCAATTACTTGTCGCCAACATTGCCCATGCTTCCCCATTGCCTCGCATGAATCAACCTCCTAGGGCTGCTCGGGGTCACACAAGTAGGATTCTACCTACTTGCCTACCGGTAGTCACGTCATCCTACCATTCTGACAAAACGCCACAGGCCAATTAGCATCCCTCTTCTTCTCTATATATACACACCGTAGAGATTTGGCTCCGAGGTCCGATTTGTCGATCGTATAGGCGAGGTACAGTGATCGACTGCGGCTGGTCCTAGCCGCGCATACATAAAACTCAAAAACGTATAACAATACCTTATTATAGGTGTGAAGTGGATCCTACATCTAATCGAACAAAAGTGAGCCATCCAATTAGAACGTATTAATGTTTCGGAAGGCAGATCGCTAATCCAATAAGATCATTTGACTTTAAACCTGCGGCAGTGTTTCTCCCCAAGACGGCCGCTTCTGGACAGACAATTATCGCAAAATTGTCCTACTCTTCAGCCAGATGATCTGTCATAGATGCATAATAGGTAGGTATCTTGCACCGAATGTGAGTGATGGCAGGAAACCCCCACTGCTGCTTGAAAGCCACGCAGATAATGTACTTTTCGATCAAGGTAAGTGATAGGTGCATGGATATGTAGCTATTGTTGGAATTTATGATCTTAGATGGCGGTACAACTCGTGTTCCATCTCATTGTTGGTACAATGCTCAAGCTACACAGCTCTCCTCGATGAGCTTGCCTGATATAGGTATAGCTTTTTCGAGGAGGTTGAAATCCCATGACCCACGCCTAGAGCTCATGAAATGCTGTATATAAAGCCAATTCTACCCATCCGTTTCTATCTACTTCCTCTTGCCATCCATCACTCCTACCTTCCTTACCTGAATCAAGTTCATATATCTACTTGCCGTGGGACAAAACTGCTCTACTATCAAGCGCCCTATCCAATATTATCAGATAGACATCACAAGCCGTCTTAAGAGCCTAAGACTTGGAAACTTCCACCGATCTATAATGCCTTCAAGGTATGTGTGTTGGTCAGTCTATAGTGCCCTGCTCGAGTATCCATGGCCGTTTTCCTAATCCTTCCCTTCAATCTTACAATGAGGTAGAAATTTTCGTCTGTTGCCCAGGACCTGGAAATTCTATAACAGTCTATTTGGTCTAAGCTCGACAGAAAACGACTTGACTAAGATATGCCTGCTAACATTCTAAATAGAAGTAATCTAGACAATTCGAGTACCACTGCAAGGCATGGGTCTCCTAAGCCGACCGAAGAGAAAAAGAGTGCTCATGGAACAACACCAAAGACCGCCAATCTGCACAAGGGCAGGGAAGAAAGAAAGAAGACTGAAACAAGCGACCTGATCGGCATTGGTGCCCAGTTTCTTACCGCACAAACAGGTAAGCTTCCCATGAATCGATGTTCGTATGGCCTCGCATCGCAGCAAGGGCTAACACATTATTAAGATATGCTTCATAAGTGATAGTTACTGATTAGGGAAGACGTGCGGGTTATTGTTCCACTCAAATATACCTAAGCTTGCTAATCCCTCAGTCTACTATTGGAGTTGTATGAAGTGATGGTATGGAATACCTAACAAGGTAGTTAAAGGGATGATAGATATGTATCTCCTTCAGACATCATCAGGAAACTACTTACAGTTTTACCTATGAGAGATCGCAATTCAGATAACTACCTGTAGTTTTGCTTTTCTTAAACAACTAGATTATGTGGTATGACATGGACTTATGACGCCTCCCCTTGCCTCTAAAATCATGTTTTAATTACTTAGGAACTTTAACGCGCAGCAGTATACTATTTAGGAGGTAAGTAATGTGTATACTTGTGTTAACTGTTCGCGTAATTTCCATTTAATTATCCTTATTTGCTTAATATGAATGAGCTTAGAAAGTAATATACGATCGATTGAATCTCGCCTACGGGCTCAGCTCCCAAGACACTGCCGTTATTACAGCTTTGATACAACTTTCACGGCTTCTTCGGCCTGGAAGCCTCGAGGAAGTCAGGTACTAGGCATCCACTCTCGGCTAAGGTGGTGTGTATCTCGTGTTGAAATAATGGGTGGCTGAAATCAGGTAGCTAGATATCTACCCCCCATCTTATAACATATATGTATAACCTAGATGTCCTACTACTTATTCCCTAGAGTTCTTACCTTCTCATATAAGTAACAAATATAACATTCATAAGTAGGTAACCTGCGTATATCTTAACATCTCGTACTTTTATCACGACTTGCTAGCTTTCCTATCCCAACTTCCATAATCACTTTAAACTGGAGGCCACCCTTGGTGGTACAATAACCCTGAGTTCAGCCGATCCGAGCCGAGGATTCGATTCCCCGATCTCGCACTTTTACAGCTTTTAAACCTTTGCAATGGTTAATTAAGCTTATCAACCAAAAAACGCAAACTATAAGCCGCGCGCTTTGCATCATCGGTAAGCGTATGGTATCCCCCTTTAAACAACCTATTAATTATCCCTGGACTAAGTCAACTGCTAAAATAGCTTCAAGTAAGTAAGTCGTCAATTAAGTCAGCACCCTCGTAGCTTTGACCACTGCGAAGCTGAGCTCTTGAAGCTACCTAATTGGCTGCATGCTAATAATAGATGGGTCCACCCTTCCAGTCCTTCCAGGCTCTCCCTCCAGTCTCTTATACTTGGCTTAGTCACCTTGATTTAGGGGTTGACTGATTAGGTGCCTATATAGAGTAGCCACCGTCCTGCTCTAGGTCAGGTCCCTGACCTATGTTAAAGAATAGACCCGAGAGCTGATTAAGTAAACTCCTTAGGTAGGTAATCTCTCCTGGACTTGGTCCGTACGTGAGACCCATTTTCTACTAGCACCACGCGTTCTCCCGCTTCACTATTTCCTATCATTATATAACCTATTTTACCTTTTTCTCCTAATTTTTTAAATTGATACGATTGTATGGATATGCGGGCCGTAGCACCTTAATAGACTACAGTGACCGGTAATCTGCAAAGTTTTAACAGGTGCGCTTAGATTTAACTCCCTTCTTCGCTTTACGTACGTAAACACCCCGTACAGGGAGGCCACCTACTAATTTACCTTTTATAATTATCGCTAGGTATTGTCACGACAGGGACAAAGAACCTGCGGGTGGAAGCTATCACCTGCCAATTGAGCCAAACAACCACCAAAAGACGAGAATCGCAAGTCGGACAGCCTCGCGATATTACAGGTAATAAGGCTGATCCGTCACAGCTATATAATAAGGGGCGGAAGGATATAATAATAGGAGAGGAACCGAAATATAAAGGCTGGGGGAAATGTTATAGCGGTTAACTGGATTAAGGATAAAATAATCAAATAAAAAACATTAAGCTCGAAACCTATTTTCTACTGTCGTTCTGAAAATCCGAATCTTATCTAAAACCCATTGTTCGCAAACGGATCACCTTAAAAGTCACTGTTCCTACATTTGATTACCTAGTTAAGCCCCCTTAATAATCAATCTTTGTCAATTACCTAATAATCAAATTTTTGGACCACTTCAGTGTCTGCTAACTTGAAGATCCCGTACACCCCGTATCATCGGATTTCGGACGGCGGACGGCTGTTGGTTGGAAATATAAACCCGGACCCCTATTCCGATTGTATCACCAACAACATGCACGGATGACCGGTAACACAGCCTTGTGTCAGGGGCCAAATACCTTCGTATTATGATAAGCAATTCTCCTGTAGAGGAAGTATGTAGGCATCTCGGAGAGTCTCATGTAGGCCCTTATCATTAATTAATAGGTCAGTAATATCCATTTGCACGTAATTCAAAGTTAGACAGTAGCTGACTGGCCCAGTTGCAGATCAACTGGTCTCCTCCATGGACGCCAGTGGATGTACCTGAGACAGTACATGCTGCATTCCTTCATTCACACCAACAGCTGCAGCTTTGTAAGAACGAAGGTAGCGACGCTTGTACGATAACACATTTGAGAATTTCAAAGCGAAAAGGCGCTTGAATAATCAGGCAAGGCTGGGAGGTACCTAGTCACGACTATTCCAGGTTATATCCGAATTTGCAGACTTGACTTGTGCTTCTTGTACTGCTTTGAATCGCTCATGCACCTTCATCTGCTGCATTAGACTGCTCAACAATGGCCACTAGAAAATCTAGTATATCAGGTATATCGTCTCGGCGTTCTGCCTGCGATAAATGTCGAGTTTCAAAGGCCAGGTGCCTGCGCGCAAATCCCGATCAGGCGCGGTGTGATCGTTGCTCCCGCATCGACTCCGAGTGCATCACGAGCCCTATCTTTAGGCTACGGAGCTGGCAGCCTCCTGCTGCTGGTAATGATATGCCTGACATGCTCAATAGTACCAATGAACCACACAAGCGACAGAGACGCAATAGCCAGCCACAGCAACAACCTACTCCGAGAGAATCAAGCACATGTTTGGATGCTAACCTCTTGAGTGCTGGCGAAATACACCCCTATATCAGCGATATTTCAACATATCAAAGCCTTGACTGGAAAAAGCAGTCTCGTGTACCCGATCCGCCCAACGTATTGTACGGAGATGAAACACGGACCCAAATGGATACAACATTTGGCCATGTTGAAAGCGACTTCGACATAAACCTATCCGAGAACTTCTTCGCGACAACTCCTCCTGCATCATCCGGAGCAGAGCCCATAACGCCCTTAGCCTCACTTCCATCCTTGAGCACAGAATTGGTTAGCGGGTTTGCTACTCAATTTAGTCAAGATTTTTCACCTCAGACCTCGGACAATAATGCTCTTAGGTGTAATGGCAAAGCGCTTGTGGATACTAAGCAGACTCCTTTGCAACGGTTATCGAAACTTGACTATGATTTAATCACATTTCTCATTCGACTTGATCGAGAACCGCCTAGAGTGATATTGAAAACTCTCTTCGAGGGACAAGGAAACCCATCATCTCCAACGGTTGTGGATGATATACTCAACAGTACAACAGAGTATCTCATTATATTGAAGCTTCTGAACAGTTGTTATCTACAGTCGTCTGGCTCTCCATCTGTAGATGCCAGTAACGACTCAAGACATAGCTCTCATGGTTCAAGGAGAAGTAGCATTTCGAGCATCTACTCCGATCACGATAGCACCGCAGATTCGCCTCATCAATCGCAGCCTCTGGCGTCTACTCCACCGTCTTATCATGACCTTGACACGCCGTCTTTACTTCTAGTACTATCTGTTTATATTCATTTACTTCGGCTCCATTTGATTGTGTTTACAAACATCTACGGCTGCCTAAGAGAACTTTCCGAAAGCGAGAACCCACAGTTACGTCCAATCTTACGACTCAGTATCAGCGCATTACCAATAGGTAAGCTCAGCACTGCATTACTACCAATTTATATACTAAATTTTTCTACAGAATCGGGGAACCTGCAGACTCTTGTCCTCATTCAAACAGTTACAAGCCTTCTTGAAAGAATAGGGGTTTTACTAGGCCTTCCTCAAGAATTCCGAATAAGTAGGCGCCGAGGAGAAGAAAGGGGCTTACTTAGTGCGCCAGGTTTCCTAAGTTTGACGAAGTTAGCTCTTGAGAAAGAGGATGCTGGCACAGGCCTAAACGGGAAAGGAGGCATGAAGGCCTTACGGAAGAACATTGCCAAGGCGAAACAATTGCTAAGAGAGCGCATCGACCCTTGATACCCATTTAGATTTTATCACTAGTCCCATAGGCACTTAATGCGATATCTCTATTAAAGAGGCTATCGGTTCCGAGCTATTACCAACAAATTCTTAGGTTAGATGGGATAAAAGGGAGGCACCAACAGGCCTAATAGGAGTTGATCCTAAACTACCTTTCATCCCTCCACCCAGTATCTATGGGTGTAGATAGTAGCATATCCCTAGAACCGGCGGTTGTTATTAGCTAAGGACTATAGCACCAAAGGAAGCTTCTTTCTACGACCGGAATTATCACCCCTAGGTACGAAATTACCTATCTACCTAGGTAGGTATGTACTGTTTATATTCTATGTCTTATCTACCAGCTCAGATGAAACTCTCTTCTGCTTTCTAATCTTCGCCTGGCAATCACTGCTATTCAAAGTGATACGATGCTAAGATGAGCTTTTCGAGAGCACCAACTCACCGTATCTAAAACGAAATATTAGATATGTCCAGAGCTTACGTACGTGGATAAATATCAAAGGACTTAACCACATAGACATCGGGTAAGCGGCTTATATAAGACCATCCATGGACGCTGTAGCGTTGTAGGAAGTGGCGTATCTGGGAGGATTAGAATTTGTGAATGAAGTTGTGTAGCACGAATATCAATGGCCGTAGCTCGAAATTAGCACTAACGACCAAAGCGACCTACTGTAATTCCGACTTATCAGGTAGGCACCTCTTTCGTCAACGGCCGAGCCCTTGAATGAGGTCGCACCAACACATATTGTTCAAATGCCGCATCTTTATTTAATAACGTACTATTAACCCCTATTTGTAGTGGTTATGTATTTCTAACATCGACCTTCGTGTGCATTGGCTAACAGGGACAGGAAGCTGTAGGTCTACTATCGGTGAACCAACATTGCTTACGCCCCTAATATCTAAGAGTCAAGAAACAGTATGACTCTACTTTATCTCAATAATATTTACTATAGTTACTCCCCTTGCGTGAAACTTCTAGCCCTTGTCCTCTAAGCGAGGTCGCTTTCCAACCATCCTCACTAACTACGGCTCCAATACGATATCACATGTAGATACACCAAGACGAGTATTTAAGCAGGTAGTGTTTTTAGTTTATACAGACTTAACTTCCTATTAGATTGAGAAAAGTGTGCTCTTACTGACAGCCAAGCTTTTCAAGCTGTTACTTCCGCTTTATACCTAGCAAGTTACATATCACCAAGCTTTGTACGAAGCTTTCATTATCATCGTACAAAGAACACTTTCAATGTAACGCCGCGTTCCAACTCGGCAGTATGTCTATTATCGGAGAGCCCATTGCCATCATTGGCACAAGTTGTCGCTTTCCTGGAAATTCAGATACGCCATTAAAGCTTTGGGACCTCCTCCGCGAGCCCTGTGATCTATTAGAGCCGCTTCTAGAACGGTTTAACGGAGAGGGATGGCATCATAGCAATGGCAAGTATCATGGGCATTGTAACGTCAAGCAGTCATATCAGCTAGCAGGGGAAGGGTCCATCCGTCGATTCGATGCCCAGTTCTTTGGCGTAAACGCTGTCGAGGCTAACACTATAGACCCCCAAATGCGCCTCCTACTAGAAACTGTATATGAAGGCTTGGAAGCTGCCGGCCAGTCTATTGAGAGGCTTCGGGGATCGAATACAGCAGTATATACAGGGGTAAGCAAGTTTCCTTATCTTTTAAGTTGTCACTTCATATGGTCATCCTACATACACAAGTATTGAGCACAATATAATAATGTTGTACTAAAATAATCTCTAGATGATGACAAACAGCTATAAAGCAGCTTTGGATCGCGATCTGGACAGCATGGGAACCTATCAAGTTAGTGGCACAAGCCGTTGTATGCTATCTAATAGGCTATCCTACTTCTTCGACTGGCATGGTCCTTCGATGTATGTAGACCTATGACCACCTTTCCATTTGAAATAATACTGGTCTTTTGGCCTTTGGTTAACTAACCACTTACAGGACCATTGACACTGCTTGTAGCTCCAGCCTTATTGCTGTTCACCAAGCAGTCCAGCAACTTCGCAGCGGCCAATCACCTGTGGCTATTGTTGCTGGTTCGAATCTCCTGCTTGACCCTTCGGATTATGTATCTATGAGCAAGCTGGAGATGTTATCCCCTGACAGCCGTTCCCGGATGTGGGACAAGGACGCTAATGGGTATGCTCGGGGAGAAGGAGTGGCGGCCGTGGTCCTCAAAACGCTGAGTTCTGCTGAAGCTGATGGAGACCACATTGAGTGTATCATTCGAGAAACGGCTACTAACCAAGATGGAAAGACTTCGGGGATCACGATGTGAAACTACTCAACCTGATCGTGTGGAAAATTGCTAACATATGCTATAGGCCGAGCGCTAGAGCTCAAACACAACTCATCCGCGATTGCTATGCTCGTGCTGGACTAGATCCAGCCGACCCCTTGCAAAGACCCCAGTATTTTGAGGCTCACGGTATGAGATACAGCCTTGATAAAAATGAAACATATATTGCTAGTTGAAACTTTCTCATCACAAACATAGGTACCGGAACACCCGCAGGTGACCCTATAGAGGCCGAAGCGATCAAGACAGCTTTCTTTCCCAATGATGGCGTCGTACAGGGTAGCCCGGATCCCCTTTTCGTCGGTGGTATCAAAACTATCATTGGCCACTCCGAGAGTGTTGCCGGGCTGGCGGGACTGATAAAAACTTCCTTAGCTTTGCAGTACTCCACAGTGCCCCCAAACTTACTGTTCTCTGTGATAAACCCCAAGGTGGAACCTTTCTATGGAAACTTACGAATTCCTACCTCAGCTATCCCTTGGCCGGATGTTCATGACGGATCCCCTCGAAGGGCTAGTGTTAATAGGTAAGTGCCGCGCACCGAGATGAAATGTTGTCGTATGCCGATATTAACAATGCGTTTACTAGCTTTGGCTTCGGTGGCGCAAATGCCCACGCAATTCTCGAAAGCTATATGCCTAACAAGCCGTCAGTGTGCACTGAAAATGCTTGTTTCATCCCTTTTGTTTTCTCTGCTGCCTCGGAGGCTTCTCTTTCTCTGAATATGGTCTCTATGCGCGATTATCTGCAAGCCAACGGAACCAACGTGAATTTGCGAGACTTGGCTATGACACTTCATTCTCGACGGTCACGACTCCCTTTCGGAAGTTTTGTTGCTGCTAGCACCGTTCAAGAACTCAGTCAGGAAATTGATCAACTATGCCAGGAAAAAGGTGATAACACTAAACAACCTCACAGCATACAACATTCAGTACGACAATCCAGCGATCACAGTAGGAAGCCAAGGGTCCTTAGTATATTCACAGGTCAAGGGGCACAGTCGGTGCGTATGGGAGCTGCCCTCATCGAACAATCCGAATCATGCCAACGGATCATTGACAACCTCGAAACCCGACTTGCTCAGCTTCCACGGGCAGATCGCCCATCCTGGTCACTCAAGCAAGAGCTACTGAGGGATTCTAATGAGAAAATCAGCCAGGCTGCCTTATCTCAACCATTGTGCACAGCTTTGCAGATATTGCAGGTAGATCTTCTGCGTGAGGCAGGTATAGACTTCGCCGCCGTCGTGGGCCATTCCTCCGGAGAGATTGGCGCCGCTTACTCCGCAGGCATGATCTCGGCTGAAGATGCCATTTGCATCGCTTACTATCGAGGACTCCTTTCTGACCTAGCGATAGGCCCTAAAGGACAACGAGGCGCGATGCTAGCTATCGGAACCTCATTTGAGGACGCAAACGAAATTTGCAGCGAAGAAGAGTTCCAAGGCAGGGTCTCCGTGGCGGCTGTTAACTCTTCGGCTAGCGTGACTCTGTCTGGCGACGAGGACGCAATTGATGAGATAAAGCTAATTCTTGAAGACGAGGGTAAATTCGCAAGACGCCTCAAGGTCGATAAAGCATACCATTCCTCTCATATGGTTCCTTGCTCCAGCCTCTATCTCCGTGCTCTTCGTGGTCTTGGCATTCAGTCTCACAAACCAACAACACCCTGGTTTTCTAGCGTCAACGAAGGCAAGCTTATGGTAGCTGAGGAGGCTACTGGCCTTACAGCTACGTATTGGAACGATAACATGACGAGGCCAGTCATGTTCATGCAAGCTATTAAGGAGGCTTGGAGATCCCTGGGTCCATTCGACCTGGTTGTTGAGATTGGACCCCATCCTGCCCTGAGAGGCCCGGCGCTTCAAATTATTCAAGAATTGTCCATGCAAGAAATCCCATATACTGGAATTCACGCTAGAGGACAGAATGCAGTGAAGTCTTTCGCCAACGCGCTAGGTTTTATTTGGACTCACCTGGGTACCGTGGATTTGCCAAGTTACGACAAGTACATAACTGGCTGTAATGGTTATAATCTCGTCACAGGACTGCCACCATATGCTTGGGATCACGAGAAAGAGTACTGGCACGAGTCTAGATATATGAAGGCAATTCGCGCACGACCTGAACCAGTAAACGAATTGTTGGGCCACCTCACTCCGGAGAGCACTGACCAAGATATGCGGTGGAGAAATATTCTTTGCCCCAAGGAGCTGCCCTGGTTAAAGGACCACGCGCTACAGCAGCAAGCAGTATTCCCTGCTGCCGGGTACGTTGTTGCTGCGATTGAGGCTGCCGCAGCAATGGCAAGAGCAAGAGGCCTCTCAGTTTCTCTCATTGAGATTCTGCACCTTGATATTGGTAATGCTTTGGCCTTTGATTCCGATGATTCACGCATCGAGACAATCAACTCTTTGACAGATATTCGGCAGCATGGCAAGAAAATCGAGGCTCACTTCAAGTTCAACGCGGCACCAACTTTTCGGGGAACTGTGCCCGCTCTCCTTGCTCGGTGTCATGTAAGAGTTACATTAGGTCACAAAGACGAAGCTGTCCTTCCAGCTCGGGGCCCTCCTGAGTTTGGTTTATCTAAAGTTGATACGGAGGACTTTTACAGGTCGCTTTCGAGACTTGAGTACCAATATACAGGTCCATTCCATGCGCTGTCCCAACTCCAGAGGAAATATGGGTTTGCGACTGGATACATCACCAACGAGCAGTCACAGTTACTTATTCACCCCGCCGTCCTAGATGCTGCTTTCCAATCAGTTCTCCTTGCGCACTGTGCACCCAACAGTGGTGGTATCTGGTCTCTTCACGCCCCAAAGACAATTCGAGCCATTAGGGTGGATACTCTTCTCTGCGCTGCTCACATGGCAAAGAATATTCCCGTTGCATTTGATTGCGTGAAGCCAGCAGGAGTATCGACTCTCGAGGGCGATGTCGACTTGGTGGCCGACATTGATGGCTCCCAGCATATCATGGTCCAGGTAGAGGCACTTAATTGCGTGCCTTTCTCCCAACCAAGTGCAAAGGAAGACAAAGAGATGTTCTCGATGACAGTCTGGGACGTGGCGAATCCCGATGCGCAACGGATTGCATACGACGGCGAGCCATCAAAAGAAGAAGTAGAGCTTGCTCTCTTGCTGGAGCGTATGGCCGTCTTCTACCTGCGACGTCTAGACAGGGAAGTGCCGAAGGAGCATCCAGCTAGGTCTGCAGGACCTTATCAGCATTATTTCTCCTTTGCAACACATATTGTGTCCCGTGCTAAGGAAGGCAAGCTTTCTCACTGGTCCTCGCAGTGGGACCATGACTCTCCAAATAACCTGGCTACAGCATATGGGCCTTACATAAACAATGTCGAAGTCAAGTTGCTCAAAGCTATCGGGGATAACATCATTGACATTGCCACGGGACGGACATTAGCAATCGAATTAGGTATGGAAGACGACATGCTGTCACAAATATACCAGCAGGGCCTAGCTTTTGAAAAACATGCCAAGTTCCTAGGCCGCCTAGTGAAGCAAATTTCTCACAGGTATCCGCGGATGAATATCCTCGAGGTCGGCGCAGGTACGGGTACTGCGGCGAAGGAGATCTTTCTCGAGATTGGGCAGAAGTTCGCCTCATACACATACACCGACATATCTTCTGGCTTTTTCGAGTCTGCGCAGAGGAGGTTTGCCTCCCAACAATACAAAATGGTCTATAAGGTACTAGATATCAGTAAAGACGCAAGGCAACAAGGATATAAAGAGCACTCATATGATCTCATAGTTGCCTTTGCAGTTCTTCACGCAAGTGAGTATAATATCATGTATCCTATCATGTATTATTCGGAGGGACTAACGGTTTGTGTGTAGCCCCTAAACTCCAGGATACACTAAGAAATATTCGACAACTACTCAAGCCGGGTGGGTTCCTAGTTGTGCATGAACTCCAACCTGATAACATTGCGAGAGGAGGTGCTCTTTTTGGAGCATTTCCTGGCTGGTGGCTGGGTGCTGACGAAGGACGTACCCTATCTCCTTGCATCAACATTGCAGATTGGGACAAATTGCTTCGTGCGACAGGGTTCTCAGGTTGTGATACTATTATTCCTATTCAGAATGATCTAGTAACACCGGTGAGCGTGTTTGTTTCACAAGCTGTTGACAGTCGTGTTGGATTTTTAAGAGATCCTTTATCCGCACCCATACCACTTTTCAAGGACAAGAGCTCAGCGACGACGCAAGACCTCATATTACTAGGCGGAAGTAGCTCACTAGTATCGAAGACCATAATTCAGCTCAAGTCCAAACTGGATCATCAATGGGGACACAATATCAAGATAGCTCAATCCCTGGCCGACATAACTTCTCTTGCTATCACTTCTAACACGACCATCTTGAGTCTCCTCGAGATAGATGGACCCGTCTTCAGAGGCCTTAATACTAGCGACTGGGAAGCATTGAAACTATTGCTACAAGAAGCAGGTACAATTCTGTGGGTATCATCGGGTCGTCGGGCAGAAAATCCATTTGCGAATATTATGGTCGGCCTACTTCGCTCTGCAAGGCAAGAGATCCCAACGCTCGATATCCAGTCCTTCGACATTGAGGGTAGCCAATCATTGGACGCGCGTGAACTCGCAAAGACGCTTTTACGATTGAAAGCAACAACGATGTGGCAGAGACAAGAAAGTCAAGGTAGCCTTCTTGTGACAATCGAGCCAGAGCTGATCCTTGAGCAAAATGGGACACTCGTTATCCCTCGAGTAGTCCCTAGCCATGAGATGAACAACAGATACAACTCCTCACGGCGTTCCATATTCACTCCTATGAGCTCTTATGAGAAAAATAAGAATATCGGAATTATGAATTCTGACTGGCAGAATATCTGCTTGCACGAAGTCCCGGAGCCGGAGGGTGGGGATGGGTCCATCGCCCAGGTTACTCACTCATTGTGCTCAGCTATCCGCGCTTCTAAATTCGGGTTCATGCATGTCATCTTAGGGTACAACTGTTCCTCGGGTGACCAGGTAGTGGCTCTAACCAGTCAACATACTCTAAAGGTTCCTCTCGGACTTTCAATTCCAGTCGAGGTCACGGCTGGCAAAGAAGCTACTTTCCTGACCTTTCTTGCGTATCACTTACTCGCAAGTCAGTTTTTCGAGGGCCTGCCTAAAGGAGCGGCCGCGATTATTCATGAGCCAAGTGAAACATTTGCAGCTGTCCTAGCAGATGAGGCAGAGCACCACAGCATACATATCACATTCACAACAACAGTGACCGCGCCCAAATCTGGTTGGCTCACAATCCATCCAATGATTCCAGAACGCGCTATGCGTGCATTGATCCCCACAAATACGATCGCATTGCTTGATATGAGCTCAGAAAGTGATACAGCATCAATTGGATCTCGCCTACGGGCTCAGCTCCCAAGTCACTGCCGTTATTACAGCTTTGATACAGCTTTCATGGCTTCTTCAACCTGGCAGCCCCAAGGAAGTCAGGTACCAGGCATTCACTCTCGGCTAAAGGGGTGTGTATCACGTACTTTATCACGACTTGCTAGCCTTCCTGTCCCAACTTCCATAGTGACCTTGGATAAATTGACTGTGCTTAACCGTCAACATCCAGATGTTGTCATCGACTGGTCAAATCCTGCATCGGATCTCACCATCCTAGTGCATCCTGCAGATTCGCAGGTTCAGTTCTCTAACTGCAGAACATATTGGCTGGCTGGTCTCAGTGGAAGCCTCGGTCTCCTGCTTTGCGAGTGGATGATTCGCCATGGAGCAAAATATGTTGTCATATCTAGCCGCAACCCAAACATTGATGAGGCTTGGCTTGAAAAGATGCATGCTTCCGGGGCCACTGTGAAGGTTTTCTGCTGGTTTGTGACTTCTCCTTAAACCCATCTTGTCCCCGTTGAGAATGCTAATCTGATTGGAACCTACGCAGTGATGTCACCGATAAATTTGCGGTATCGAAACTGTACAGGAACTTACAGTCAACACTTCCCCCCGTTGCTGGAGTCTGCCAAGGTGCAAGTAAGTGTAAATTTCATTCCGGAACTAGTGGCACGATGTTATGTTCGTTATGATGCTTACCTGCTTTTCCGTGTAGTGGTCCTCGAGGATATCTTGATTCGTGACATGTCTCTAGACGCCTTGCTGAAGGTTACGAGACCGAAAGTAGAGGGTAGTCTACACCTGGACCAACTTTTCCAGTCTCAAGATTCAGACCTTGACTTCTTCATATTCTTTTCCTCTGTTGGGTCCGTGGCGGGACGAGCGGGTCAAAGCAATTATGCAGCTGCCAATCTATTTATGACGGCAGTTGCAGAACAGCGCCGGCGACGTGGCCAAGCTGCTTCTGTGATGCATATTGGCCCCATATTTGGTGCTGGTTATATAACCCAACAAGGACTCGACTCAAGTTCCATGTTTGCGCCGACCTTGAAGACGATGTTTCCTATCTCAGAACAAGACTTTTGCCAGCACTTCGCCGAAGCCTTTATCGCAGGACGTTCCAAATATCAAACAGGAGCTTTGGAAGTGACAACTGGCTTGGCCAAGTTCAAATCGGTACACGAGGCGGGACCGTTCCTGAGCCACTTCACGCAAGATCGGACTGAGATAGCCACGGATTTATCGACTAGCAAATCAAAAATGTCCCTTATGTCGCAACTCGCCATTGCAAAGGGGCGAATAGAAGTGACACGCATCGTTTGGGAAGCACTCATTATCAAGCTAAGCGTTTTATTCCAGATTGAACTTTCCAAACTTGAGCAGTCAGACCCGAAACAACTGCGCCTCGACGAAATGGGCATCGACTCCCTGATGGCAGTGGAGATCCGTGGCTGGTTCTTCAAAACCTTCCAGGCCAATATACCAGTGCTGAAGATATTGAGCGGAGGTGTAGTAGCCGATCTCATCGATACAGCAGCAGAGACGATACCTCGTCAGCTCGTTCCGGGGATTGGTGATGAAGGTCCAGGTCCTCAGAATGAGCAAGGTCAGTCCCTACCGACAGAAGTCAAGCAATCATTGCAGCATTTGCATGAAGCTGACGACTGGCCTTCCCAACCCAACATATCAACACAACATAAGCCGGCGGACAAGCTGGTTCTAGAAAAGGGGTTGCTTTCATCCAAGGATGGAAAAGAACTGATCCCACGCTCAGATTTCACAGAACAAGCCACGTCTACTGTAGCTGAGCATCAGCAACAGCTGGAACTTGCGGGTGAAGATCCTGTCGAACTTTCCAAGTACGATGAAGATGACGACAGTAACAACACTCATTCCCACATTCAATCCCCAAACACGACTCCTAGTGATGATGTCGTAGAGACCGGCGAACTGCTCAGGAGAACAGGCACCCATATTACAACGTCTCAGTGCCCAGAACACGAAAAGGTGCAGGTTGATGGGCCGTCAATATCACTCGATGAGAGATACTTCAAGTTATCTTTCAGCCAAAGTCTGTTCTGGTTTTCTGCTGCTTTTTCGGACGACCCAACAAATCTCAACCTTACCGGAACGTTTCGTTTGACTGCTGAGATCAACATTGAGAATCTGAAGTGCGCCTTTATAGCACTAGGGAAACAGCACGAATCTCTTAGGACCCGCTTCATCGTTAAGGATGGCCAACCAATGCAAGGAATCATGAATTCTACTGCACTTAGCCTCGAGCACTATTCTATCCAACGCGAAAGCGAACTTGATAAGTACACAAGCATGATACATAATCATGTCTATGACCTCGAAAGGGGCAAGACAATGCGTCTTGCGGTGATATCTATGTCCTCAAATCAACACTTTTTCATCATTGGTATGCACCATCTTGCCATGGATGGTCAGTCATTTTTCCCATTGATACAGGACATGCTGCAACACTACACACATAGCTATCAAGGCATGATAGCAAGGCAATACACGGAATTTAGTGAGAAGCAACATGCAGAACACGCGTCTGGAGGATTCAAAAATGAACTCGCTTTCTGGAAGACCGAGTTGGCAGAGATGCCCCCACCTCTTCCAATGTTACGGATGTCAACCTTTACATCCCGGCCATTGCTACAGGCTTACGGTAACAAACATGTGGATGTGAGAATTGGTCCAGACACCAAAGGATTAATACAGGCTCTTTGTCGCAGGTGCAGAGCAACCCCCTTTCACTTCCATCTCGCGATTTTCAGGGTGCTTCTCCATAGATATACTGGATCTGGGAACTTCTCAATCGGTATCGGAGATGCAAACAGAACTGAAGAAGATCTCATGGGAACTATTGGCGATTTTGTCAATTTATTGCCACTGGTATTCCGCACTGAGTCGTCTCTTCAATTCGATATAATGTTACAAGAGACTCGCTCCAAGGCACTTGCAGCACTAGCCAATTCCCGAGTGCCATTCCAACTTCTCCTGAACGAGTAAGTCCCTTTTCAGTATAACCACGCTGGCGAGTATCAGAGACAACTACTAAGAATGCTTTTCTATTCAGACTGGGAGTTGAGCGATCAGCAGTAACTACGCCTATTTTCCAGACCTTCATGGACTATCGCTTGACCGGCGGTGAAAAAATGAGCTGGGGAGACTTCCAATTTGAGTTGCTTTCATTTCAACGATCCAAGATGGCATATGATGTAGCAGTTGATATTCTTGACAATGCCGACGGTGATTGTCTTCTCACATTTATAGTTCGCGACGATATATACACTCAGGAAGACGTGGAACAACTGGCCGGAAGTTACGTCTTCCTCGCCGAAGCATTTGCCTCAAAGCCAAGTACTACCCTGGGCGATACAGACATGTTTGATGATGCCAAGATCAACGAGGCGCTAAACTTAGGCAGAGGTCAGTTCTGTTTTACTGTACTGGTGAGGAGATGCTTGAAACAATGATTTTTGACTAACTCCCTTGTCTGTATCAAAGGTTCTATATACCAGTCACGGCAGTGGGGAAGCACCGTAATCCATCGAATCGACGAAATTGCCAAAAGGCACCCGAAACGAACAACAGTAGTCTCCGGTGACGGAAATGTTACATCGTATGACGATGTCGTCCATAGAAACGTCGACGCAATAGTTGCAGACCTTGAAGCCATCGGGATCACGACTGGGTCACGGGTAGCAGTTCTACAAGAAGCAACGCCTAATTGGGTATCGTCAATACTTGCCGTGATGAGGATTGGCGCTACATACTTGCCACTCGACTTGGGAACGCCATGGGCTCGACTAGCCGCCATAGTCGCAGACTGCCGGCCTGAGGCAGTCCTTGTGGATGAGCATACCAGAGAGAATGCGCACAAACTGGGATTCAATGACATGAAAGCCATCGAAGTTGGTAGAACTTCGCATAGACGTGAGGGGTATCGAACACCAATTTATGCCACGCCGGAGAACGATTCCATGATTCTTTATACCAGCGGTTCTTCGGGAACGCCCAAGGGCATTGTTCTCACGCACCAGGGAATACAGTCATGGCTCGAACCCTGCAAGTTTCTGTACGGCATGGGAGGAAGTTAAGTCGTCCTGCAGCAAAGCTCTCAGGGGTTTGACATGTCCCTCATGCAGATTTGCACCGCTCTATGCTTCGGCGGAAGCGTTTGTCTCCTCCCGCGGAAGCTTCGTGGTGACGCCCGCGCGATCAGTGCGATTATCACGCGACACAAAGTAACGCATACTTACGGGACACCGTCCGAGTACCTAAGCTGGCTCAAGTATGGCAACTCAGAAGCACTGAGGAAGTCGTCATGGAAAACAGCCTTAGTTGGGGGTGAGCCGCTTGCTGCCTCCGTGCTCAAGGAGTTCGCTGCTTTGGGAAAGGATGACCTTCGTTTCAACCATATGTACGGGACTACCGAATCGACCTTCTGCGCCGCCGTAATGGAATTGGACTACCTAAAGGAGGCTTCGGAAGAGAATTCCTTTCAATTTCAACCCAACTATCCTGCTGGCATAGCACTACCCAACTACAACGTGTATATCCTCGACGAACATAGGAGACCTTTGCCTCCAGGTATGCAAGGAGAAATATATATCGGAGGTGCTGGTGTTGCCCGGGAGTACTTGAATAATCCGTCATTGACCCGGCAGACATTCGTTCATGATCCTTTTGCCACGGCCTGTGACCGCGACAGGGGTTGGAACACGATGCAGCGGACCGGCGATCTAGGCCGATGGTCTCGAGTCGATCACGGTGCTATTCTTATCGAAGGCCGCATCTCCGGTGACACTATGGTCAAGCTACGTGGCCTTCGTGTGGACTTAAGAGAGGTTGAGGTCGCGATACTGCGTGCTGGTGCTGGCTTGCTGAGTGAAGCTATCGTCTCGATCCGCCGAAGCTCATCTGAATCCCCCGAGTTTTTGGTCGCTCACGTCGTCTTCGAACAGAAATTTTCACCGTGGAAAGGAGTTCATGAACGTCGTCTACAGGAGCTTCGTACGCAGTTAGAGCTTCCACTGTACATGCGACCTGCGTTTATCGTCGCATTGGACGCGTTACCAACGACGGCTTCCGGGAAGCTTGATCGCCAAGCTGTTAACTTGTTACCCATCTCCAAAGTTAATACAGACGTCAGTGATGTCATTTGGACTCGGACAGAGGAAAGGTTGAAAGCGATTTGGGACGATATTCTCTCCCATGATTCTACAAATGCGCTGGAAATCACACCAGAGACAGATTTCTTTCACATTGGCGGCACCTCGCTGAGTCTTCTAGGTCTACGTGACAAGATCAGAACACAGTTCGAGATTGAGCTTCCGCTGGTGGATCTCTTTGAGGCAAGTGTGCTGTCCAACATGGCACATCGAATTGAAGGTCACATCAATACGCTAGATGCCATTGACTGGAATGAGGAGACAAAGTTACGACCATCTATGATCGAATTACAAAGTAGCATCCTCCAACGAGTCCAATACTCCCAGTCCAGGATAATCGTCCTTACCGGAGGCTCGGGCTACCTTGGCAAAGCCCTCATCCACGCCATGATTAAAGACCCAACAGTCAAAGAGATCCATTGCCTCGGAGTGCGCAACGTTTCCTCCCGAACCGACTTGAAAAGTCTCGACAAGGTCACTCTTTACGAGGGAGACCTAAGCCATCCTAATATTGGACTACCGCTGTCTATCATCGCCGACTTATTCAGCAGGGCAGATGCAATTATCCACAACGGCGCTGACATCTCCTACATGAAGACGTACCAGACGATGCGACAGTCCAACTTCCTGACTACTAAAGATCTCATTGAGTGGAGCATGCCCAGGATGATCCCATTCCACTATATCTCGACGGCCGGGGTCGGAAGTTTCGCACCGGGTTCACGTTTATGGGAGACCTCGGTAGCCTCAACACCGCCGCCCACGGATGGCTCAATGGGATACACAGCGTGTAAATGGGCAAGCGAGAATTTTCTCGAGAAACTAGTCGAGCGACACCCGCGCTGGCCCATATGTGTGCACAGACCCACGCTCATCAGCCGCGATGATGTTCCCGAGCTTGATGGAATGCACAATATTCTTGGGTACGCGCGTAAGTTAGGGGCCGTGCCCGTATCTCAGGGCGTAGCCCGAGGCGTGGTAAACGTGGTTCAACTAAACGCCGTAGTCAAGGGCGTGTTAGACTGCGTGCTGAATCAAGATGACGAAGGTTGGCCAGATGGCCATCACCAACTCGGCAAGGTGCACTTCGTCAACCTTTCTGGCAATCTTGATTTGCCACTGAACGATATGCGGAAATGGGCCCTGGAACGGACTACTGATGGAAATGTTGGGTTTTCAGATATCGACTTGGTTGAGATTCCTATGGGTGAATGGATTCGCAGGGCGAGCGAGGTTGGCATGCATCCGACTATGGGGGCGTTGCTGGCCGCCTTTGCCCGCGATGGAGAGGTTGAATTTCCTACCGTTGCAAAAGGGGCAGGATATTAGTGAGCGTTACGGTTCTCCATTCATCCTGTATACAAGCAAGCAACACGTCCACTACGGCATCTACGCCTAGAGAAATATCTAGGTATGGTTATTAACCAACGTACGATACCTAACATATCTCTTGATTATGAGCACTAATTTTCAATGATATTTCGGACCTGGCCCATTGTCATGCTAAATGTGAAGTTATTTAGGATAGCTTCCTAATGATTATCTAGGTAGGTATGTATCTATTAGTGTAGTTTGAAAACGTACCGTACCACCTATTTTAGACAAAGCCGCGCTGTGCCTGCAAGGCGTTTTCCACTAAATGGCTTCTAAATACAGGGGCTCATAGCGTACCTAGGTACCTATCCATACCTCCCTAGCAGTTCCACGCAGCGAGGGATTAAATTACAGGTATCTGTCACCAAATCTACCTACCTAGGTACCTACTACGCAGAACAAGGTGGGCGTGGTTATTGAGATACCTAGGTAGGTACATACGTATACTAAGATCCTTCCTTTCCATTACGTGGTTAAATTGATATTAAAACCTGCATTGAAAAAATAATAATAAGCTTCATCAGTATATCCAATCTTTTTAGCCTTGATGTCCCGATTAGGAAATAATAGTGACTTTGCCTATTTAAGTCTAGTGGCTTTTGGTGTGCTTTCTTTCGTCACGATAACTTCAATATATCACCCATTCTACTTGAAGTTCTAGACGGCATACTGGGGCCGGAGGCTTTTTTCGGCGAGGCGAGCGGAGCGAACCGACAAGCAAAAACGCGGAGGCCCAAAACAAGAGGTTGGTGATGCGTTGGCGTTGCATTGAGTAAAACTCAGGCTTCTTTGCTGCCCCGGCACGGGGTGGCCTCACGTTTGAGACACCGGGATTTGATGTTAGGAGCTCTAAGTCCCAATTGGGCAAAACGACGCCGCCAGGGAGAAAGGTTTGCGAATTTGGAATGCACGAAGCCAACTAACACATGAAGCTTCAGGTCATGAACTAATCGCCAACTTCAACTACCTAGTACATGAAAACAGCAAGACCATTCATGCCCAATTTCGTAAACTAAACCGATTTCATATTTACTCAATGACAACTCTACTACAGTATCAGAGCCTCGGCTTTCATCCTGTTAAGCTTCGCGACCCAACCCCTAACACCACGAATAACACCATCCCATCCTTCATCCCTCATCGCTCATGGACATTGACCGGGATATTCAACCGGCTGGTGATAATAGGAGTCCTGCTCCAGATTCACAAATCCAAAAATCAACCGCCCAGTCAGAAACGGCTGCTACGCTGCTAAGCAGCGATACCGAACCCGACCAAAGCAGTAATGCGCCGTTAGATGTCAGATCAGGAGAAGATGACTTCCGCCCTGGATTGCGTCTATGGGTTATCATCATCGGATTGGGTGTTACGCTATTGCTAACAGCATTAGAAAACACGGTTATCACTATCGCAATACCAACAATCATCTCTGATCTCAACATGGGAGAAAACTACATCTGGATAACGAACGCCTTCTTCATATGCAGGTGCGTAGTGACTACTTACCTACCTACCTAAGTACCAAGGATTCTTATCCACTAAAATTGATGCTCACAGCGCAGCCATTCAGCCTTTTGTCGGCCAATTATGCAATGTTTTCGGTCGAAGATGGAATATGTTAATCAGCGTCGCCGTTTTCATTATGGGCAGTGGTCTCTGCGGTGGTGCGAGAAATGCCGCCATGATGATCGCTGGCCGAACAATTCAAGGATTAGGATCAGGAGGCATTACTTTGCTCAACGGTCGGTCCCTCCTGAGAGTCATCAAATACCTACATGTCTTACTGATATCGTCACACCCATTATTCAGACATCATCGTATCCGACTTAGTTCCTCTACGTTATCGTGGCAACTACATCGGAGTTATTTTGACCATCTATGGGGTTGGTACGACTCTTGGCCCCTTCATCGGCGGTTCCATCGTCGCCAACACAACGTGGCGTTGGATCTTCTATCTCAACCTCCCCATAGGCGGAGTCTCGCTTATGATTCTTTTCTTCTTCTTACATGTCAACTACAGTGACCAGTCAACATTTACGCAAAAGATAAAACGGATCGACTTTCTGGGCAACGCTGTACTAGTAGCTTCCACTATTTCAGTACTTTACGCCTTAGCATACGCCGGTGCTAATTACAGCTGGGCTTCGTGGAATATACTTGTGCCATTCCTCCTCGGCTTCCTCGGCTTCTTCATTTTCGGATATACACAAGGCGGTCGGTTCGCGGCTGCAGAACCGGTGATGCCTCCTCGCCTCTTCAAAACTCGCACGTCCATCATTGTTAGCATCAACACGTTCTTTAACTCTGCACTAACGTTCTGGAGTGTATTTTTCCTTGTAGGTTAAACCCTTAGTTATGAGCGTGGCTGTGTTTTTGAGGCCTAGCTACAGCACTAAGTCATATTTCTCGAACTCGCTAACGTAGAGGTTATTAGCCTGTTTACTTCCAAGCGGTCAAGCTTTATGGACCACAGTATTCTGGAGTGGCTCTCCTACCTATGTCTCTGGTTGCAATCCCAGGGGCAGCTATCGCCGCAGTGGCGATCAGCAGATGGGGCCGTTACAAGCCAGTTCATATCGGTGGATTCGCCCTCTTCAGTCTCGGTCTCGGACTTTTCACACTTCAGAGTCCCGATAGCACCATCGCTCAATGGGCGAGTTACCAGTGTGTGGCTGCTCTGGGTGGAGGCGTATTACTCAATTCTCAACTACCTGCGTTTCAGAGTGCTGTGCCTGAGAGTGATCAAGCAGCCGCCTCCGCAGCTTGGGGCTTCATACGAAGTTTCGGTTGGGTCTGGGGTGTGGCAATTCCAGCGAGCGTCTTCAACAACCGAATCGGCCAGTTAGTCGGCGAGATATCAGATCCTAAGGCTGCACAGATGTTGGCTAGCGGGGGAGCGTACGGCTCGGCATCGGCTGAGCAGGTCATGCAGTTTCCAAGCTCCATTCAGACCGAAATAAGGTCTGTTTACTCCCAAGCGATCCAACGCGTATTTCAAGTATCTATTGCATTTGCTGGAGTTGGATTTCTCTTGTCTCTGTTTGAGAGCGAGATTGTGCTGCGGAAGACATTGGATACGGAGTATGGCCTAAAGCATGAGAATGATCGATACAATCGGCCGAAAGCAACTAGGACAGCTGAAACGGTTGAGAAAGCCAATAAACGGGTAGCCGATGAAGGTAACCGAGCATGATGTTATACAGAGCATATTGTCAGGGGCTACGAGCAAGGGGCTAGATAACAGCTAGTTAGCTGCGGCCTGTATAATACTGGGACGAATATGTAAGGGGCCCGAAGGCCCCAAGGGTTTTGGGAGAGTGACAGGCATTAGTCAAGGTCTTTTACTACATATAAGCGAGCCAAAGGCGAACTAACCACTACTCTCTCTCACTGTGTCACAGTCTTTAACGACGGGCCCACCCCCTGACACATATTGGAGGCAGGAGGAATTTCTACCTGTGCACTCTCTTTGATAGGCGATGGGTAACGGGCGCAAATTAAACTTAATATGCCCAGAATGAGATTAAAACTAGGCCAAACTATAACCTGAATGGGTCTAATCAACGGCGCATACTGATAGAAATAACAAAGAGTCCATCAACATATTTGACCACTCGCTTAATCTTGTAGTTTTCCCTGGGACAAATCGAAGGGTACACGAAGAAATGAGACATCAGGCAACTAAAGGTTTGTCAAGGGATGATAGCATCGGCGTTAAATAACTAAAACAGGCAAGCCAGAGATAGGTAGGTCCCTAACCTAGGTAAGCACCTTGTTATATATGAACACATAGCTCTAGCTGGGAGGAATGTAGAGAGCAACAAACATACTAACACCAAACAAAGACGATAATGTTCACCAACACAACCTCCATCTTGCCTGTGTCACAAACTGCCATCATTCAGGATGAAAATGGTGCTCCAAAACTGGCTAACGGTGTGCCTCTCCCATTACTCAGAGATGGAACAGTTATGATCAAGACTGTCGCAGTAGCCCTTAATCCGAGTGACAATAAAATGGGCACGACCTTCCCGACTCCCGGTGCTATAATTGGCATGGATTTCTCAGGCATCATAGTATCGATACACTCCAACACTCAGACAGAACTCCGCATTGGCGACCGCGTCTGTGGCGCGGTCCACGGCTCGAACCCCAGCGAGCCGACCAACGGCGCGTTCGCGCAGTATATCCGGGCGCGCCCCGAATTGCTGTTCCACGTACCACGGGATTTAACCATGGAACAGGCCGCCACACTGGGGGTTGGTCTGATGACAAACGTGCTAGCCTTGTGGGATCCCGAAGCGCTGGGGCTCGTTGCCACTCCTGAGTCGCCCGCGGAGAAGCCATTTCCCGTGCTAGTATATGGCGGGAGCACGGCGACAGGCACTATAGCGACCCAACTCCTACGGATGTCCGGACTAGAACCCATCGTCACATGTAGCCCGCGTAACTTCGAACTCGTCCAGGCCTACGGTGCCGGGAGCGCGATAGATTACGTACGGCCTGACGTCGCCGAGGAAATCAAGAAGCGCACGAACGGCAAACTCAAGTACGCCTACGACTGCATCGCTGATTCAGTCTCGGTTCGGCATTGCTACACTGCCATCGGACGGACAGGTGGTAGGTATGTCTCGCTAGAGATCTTGCCCGAAGAGCTGCGTACACGCCGCGCAGTGCATGCAAAATTTGTCCTGGGTTACGAGGGGTTTGGTGAAGATGTAGCGCTTTCGAAAGGTTATGAAAGCTCGGCAAATCCGGAGAAATTTGCCCTTATAGTGAAATACTGCCGTATCTTCCAAAGGTTTCTGGACGAAAACGCACTGAAGACGCATCCGATACAACAACTCAACGGTGGGCTGACGGGTGTTTTGCATGGCTTGCAGTTATTGAAATCAGGGTCGGTCTCTGGGAAGAAGCTGGTAGCGACTTTATGAGAAGGATGTCATAAGTTTTCTTTCGAAATATAGGTATCTATATATTAGATCTCAAAAAAAGGTGATTAGGAGGGCTTTCCAGCTAGCTTTCCCAGTACTAGCCAACGTCAGGGCCCTAGGTATTACAAAAACATCGCCTTCCCCTAACATCTACCTGCCATGTAACCTGTACCTTAGACTTCGCCAAAATCCCCTTCTTGTTTGCACAGATTCTGCCTCCGTCAGACTCCGCATTGTAAGTTCCCTGTCAACCGTCCCTTCTGAGGACCAAATGTACTCGGTCACAGGCCGCCCATTCACTAATTGCAGAGATATGTTTCTATCATCTCCGCCATTTCTATGTCGATTTTTAATATTTCCGGAAGAAATCATCTTATAATCAGAGACTGTCCTGTATATGTGAGTCTTATTAGTCTAGGACGTGATGGACGATTTTAAATGAATCCAGGGACTGTGTAGCGGAATGAGTATCTTGAAAATTGATACGCAGGCGCAGAAGATGCTCGTCGCCATTTGCAGAATATCCCAAAAGGCAAGGGGTTTGTCAGATAGTCTCGTCTTCTCAGGTTTCTTGAGATATAAATTATCTATTCGGGTCATCTCAGCTGAAAGTGTTCAAAGTTCGTAACGAAACTCTCTGTTTTGCAAGTCTGTCAAATCCAAGAATTCGTGGTTCTCCTCTGCCTCATGAGTATTCCCCAGAGCAGCTTTCTCTTCTTCCCTTTGTTTATTTCGGCGGTCGAGCACCCATCGCATTGCGACTAAGTCGATCGTAATGAGAACGTAGATAATACAGATGGAGATTTTGGCTGGAAGGTAGCGGGGTGCATCCCGAGCTTGAAAGGTCTGTGGCGAGATGATGTTGCCGACGGTATAGGCGATTGTACCTATACAAGCCACGGTGACTTTCTTCGTTGATCCTGCTACGTTAGAGCTTTGCAACCCGAGTATCGTCGTCCAGCCGATTGGAATACCGCCGCTTGTATAGTAGCCTACTAGAGCCGGGACTCGTTCCGTCGTAGCCATTAGGATGGCACCTATTATGGCAGGAATGTGGCCCGCAATGCAGAAATACAGTCGCTGTTTCGTTTTCATCGCCCCATACGTAAGCCCAATCAGGGCTACAATCTCCCAAGCACCGAGCGGAGTGACTAAGAGTAAAGACTCCTCGTTCGTATAACCCATACCCTTCACCAAGATGTTCCCAAACGAAGTCGCGATCGAGTTAGGAACGTTGGCGGCAAATATCCAAAAAGCGTAAAGCCAAGTCATGGTATCGGTCAAAGCCTCCTTAACTTGGCTCCACTTAAACGTCTTCGACCCTATTCCCTGCTCATTATGCCTAATTCGTTCGAGATGAAGCCCCTTTTGCTCCTTATCGAGAAATCCGGCGACGGCGGGGGAATCGGGCACGATGAACCAGAAGGCGATCCCCATGACCGCGGTGAACAGGCCCAAGAATAGAAAGATGATCTGCCAACCCTCCAAGGCCGCATTCGGGTCTTTGCCCACGTGTGTTGCGACGCCGTACGCGAAAAAGCCGCCGAACATCTGCGCCATCCCACAGGTAGAGAACCATATACCTACGCGAAACGCCTGTTCCTCTTTCGTGTACCACTGCGAGGTAAACAAAACCCACGCCGGCACAATAGCAGCTTCCAATACGCCGAGGAAGAAGCGACAGACTAGGAGCCCGGCGTAGTTTTTGCAGGCTGCTAAGCAAGCCAAAGTAACACCCCAGAGAGTGACATTGACAGAGGTATATTTGGCAAGAGGAAACAGCTGTATCAGGCGGATCGTTGGGAATTCGAATGCCAATTGCCCAAAAAAGAATATCGACGCGACCCAGTTGAATTCATTTCCCTTAAGTCCTATCGACTCCGTAATACCAGTGACGCTGGCGTACGAAACCGCAGTCTTATCAATGTACTGTAGGAAGTCTCTTGTATGTTAGTAAAGATTTTCGCCCTAGAGGTACTTTCTCCGTAGGTAATGATGCCTCATTGAATGATGATGGCTAGGGAGATGAGTATGATATCAGATATTATAACATACTAATAGCACGTTAGTCTCCATATGAAGTGTTGCGATTCTGTTCAGGGGTAATTCACTGAGTACTAACCAGATAATGCAGATCAGTGGCATGATATGCGTGTCGATGCGCCGGACAAGCCTGCGATTGACTTCAGGATCTAATGGCTGGTGCAAACTACCCGTCTCCCGGAGCAACTCAAGCGCGGCATCAGCGCCAATCCGAGGGGCTTGACGCGTCCTGGCTTGAGTTGGACTCTTCACCGGCTCATCTAAGCTCGTCTTGACCGCAGTTGAACCTTCAACTATTTCTGGCGCGAGGATATCTCCTCCCTTCTCGGATAGCTCACCCATCTTATCTATGCGCACTTAGTACCGCGATCGTGAAAGTAGCTCCACCGTGTTTCGGTCTATCACACCTGTGATCGACGATCCGGGGACGCGGAGAATATTTATGGCATGAAAGCGCGGCAAAACATTTTATAGTCAAAAGACCGTTACCCAGGTGTCCAGCCTCTTATGAATTCACTGTGATATGATGGGATACCCACTCTAATCCCAGATGGTGCAATGAAGTTGCGCGATCCGCCAAGCACGTCATTTGAGGGCTGATGATGCCACAGCGCTATCAGGGACTCCAACTTCATACGCCAGAAAAGACATAGGTAAAATTTTAAGAAATATTCAGCATAGCAGTACTAAATTTTGATACCATTGCGCCATTACATATCCCAAGACGATATCAGATAAGTAGACATATGTAAGTCTTTTGGTTCGTCAGGAATTATGGTAAAGACCTCGGCAACAAATATAGTCAGTCTCCATTCAGGAGGCTCCCACATTATTTTCATGGTATACTCGCATCGTCGACTTTTAGATGTTTAACCTACTCGTCAGGTTAAGTCAATGCCTACCTCCTAATATATTAGAATCAACCCCCTCCCAACTTACCGTTTGGGTTCGCAGGCCCATTGATAGACGCGAATCTCTCATTAAAGTTATTTCGTGTAGCTGCCGAATATGTTTTGGAAATGTTGTCGATGCTACCTAGATTTATTGGACGTTTTCTCTTAGTTAAGGCCATGAAAAGTTGATATTTTTGGAGTTTTAGGGGAAACAATCCACTATAGGCCGCATATCTATTGACCCGAGCCATTTCAATTGACGCAGCGGTGATAGAGCAGTTTAGTGGGTAACATTATCAATCTTTGTGTTTACAATTGAGTTCTGGTCGCCACTATTAAGGCGAGCGGATCCCTCGAAACACGACCCAGGCATATCTGCATTCCCAAAATGTAAGCAGATTAGCAGTAGGCATGTCATTGCGATGGATTCATATTATTAATTACCGGAGCTAATTGTAACATACATGGCTAAGGGGACCCGGTAATTTCTTCGCCATCAGTCATTCAGACGGTCGAGGGTCGACGGTTATGAATTAATGATGAAGGTAATACGTAATCAGGAGAACCAGTATATATGAGTTCATACAATTATATACTCGTAATAGAAATACAATACATGTCAAAGAAATATATCTAAACACCACTCTAGTCAAGTCTTCTAACCCCTGGATCATAGGACTTTTAACTCACCTCTCCCTTGCCCATCCCTATTTCTGTACAATATAGTCGTCTCAAAAATGGTCGCCAACAAGACCCTCATCTTCAAGAAGGTCCCTACCGGACTCCCCAAACCCGGCGAGGATCTCGTAGTCGAGGAACGACCCATCGACCTCGACGCCGTACCCACCGGCGGCATCGTCGTCGAAGTACTCTCCCTCTCACTAGATCCTTACCTACGGAGCCGGATGCGGGAAGCCAGCGTCCCATCATACAAGCCAGCTTTCCCCCTCAACGAGCCCATTGAGAACGACGCCGTCGCCCGCGTCCTCAAGTCCGACAACGCCAAGTTCCGCGCCGGCGACGTGCTACGCATATTCCTGCCTTTCGCGGAATACGTCGCCGTCACGCCAGAAAGGCTGCAAGGCGCCGTCAAGCTCGAGAACCCGTACAACCTGCCCCTGGACACCTACCTCGGACCCCTCGGCATGCCCGGCCTCACCGCCTTCTCCTCGCTGTACAAGATCGGCCAGCCTAAGCGCGGCGAGACCATATTCGTCAGCTCCGCCGCGGGCGCCGTCGGCTCGCTCGTCGGCCAGCTAGCCAAGCGGGAAGGGCTCACCGTGATCGGATCCGTGGGGTCCGACGAGAAGCTGGATTTCATCCTTCACGAGCTGGGCTTCGACTCCGGTTTCAACTACAAAAAGGAGCGGCCGTGGGACGCGCTAGGACGTCTCGCGCCCAAGGGCATCGACATCTACTTCGAGAACGTGGGGGGCGCGCACCTGGAGGCGGCGCTGCGGCACCTGCGCGAGCGCGGCCGCGTCGTCGTCTGCGGCATGATCGAGGGGTACAACACCCCGCTCGAGCAGCGGTACGGCGTGCGCAACCTGCTTGAGATCTTCGCGAAGCGGCTCACGATCGCCGGGTTCCTCGTCGGCGACGAGGACTTCGGACCCGCGTACGCGGAGAAGCATCAGGAGAATGTGCAGAAGTGGCTCGCGGACGGGAGCGTCAAGGCAAGGCTGCATGTCACGCGCGGCATTGAGAACGGCGCCCGGGGCCTCGTGGAGATATTCCAGGGGAAGAATTTTGGGAAGGCGGTTTTGAAGATTAAGGAGGAGTAGGTAGGATTAGGACAAGCTTGGCTGCTGATAGCTGAGCTACGAAAAGGGACTCGCGCGTGTGTTGGAGTGTCATGAGATGGTGGTGGGTGTGATTTTGCAGCATAGCCTCATAGAGATAGCATTTTCTTGATAGCGAAGCATATGTACCTTTACGTACAGAATACATGATTTGTGATTTGGCTGATTTCCAAGTTATTAACAATGATAGCGTAATACTGGTAGAGGACTATGTCTCATCCCACGCCCATGACCGAACAGGTCAGTTCTATCTTGGTTAAAGAAACTGATGATCATAAATCGACTTCCTGAGGCTCAGGTTGAGGGGATTCAAGCAATATTGATCAATATACCGAATTCTTCCAGAGTAACGTCAAACAGTGGTCAGCTAGGTATTTCAATAATGCAGCTCTTATTAAGAAGACTCCCACATATTAGAGCCTACTTCAATCTCGATACAATACTTGTCGCAGAATCCCTATTATATTCTATTCATAAACGCTTCACACAAACCAAGATTTCTTGTTAGTTACAAACATCTCAATTGGTCATTCATAGCCTCATACATAGTAGCACGGAAAGCCTTGAATACCTATAATGACTCACCGAATAAAGCCAAAATCCTTCAACGCATTATACCAAGCCAGCCAGCTTTCTTCCACACCTTACCCCCGGACAAATGACAGGCTCGATCATAATCCAGAATATGATACGTCGCACACCACAGCGCCTTTCACCAATCAACTGTGGGACACGCGGGAACACAGACCAAGCCTTAGAAAAAGCCCTAGATAGGGCATCAACCACGTCATCGGAAACCCTTCCCGATCTTTGTCCCACGCGCCGCCCAACGCAGCACGGATGCCAGCTGTATAGGTAGATACCTACGTAGGTAGGCAATTAGCTGGTGTGTGACCTTGTTCCGCCGGTGACGCATGCCCGTCGGCGCATCTAGATGACGCGAAAAGCCGGTAGGACTTTTCACCAGCATACATGCATGTAGCCTCGTATATGACACAAGGAGAAGAAGCAAATAGCATTTTGACGGTAGCTTACTATAGACGTCCATGTACATACAGGAAGGTTAGGTATCCTACATAGTAGGTATAACGTGCTAAGAATTATAAGCAACAACAGACTGACGCCTTATGGGTATCTCTAGTCTTCATCCATCGCACTGGGTACTATCGCGCAACTCTCGCCGTAGCTGTAGTTCCACACACGTACAAGTGATTTCACAACAAGATGCTCATCGACAACCATAATGTATAGAACCATCCACGGCCGGAGTCAAACTTCAATACCTCGCCTACAACTACCCATCTGGGGAAACCAAATCTCTTGTCACCCAGAGAAAAACAGCAATTGCACAACAACGTAAGGTCACCTCATCCTGATAGTTCAGAAATATAAACGTGTATTCCCCTAAAACCTGAGTTGAAAGCCCCTAGCTGTCATTTGGGGGCTCCTCAAATCGTAACTCCCGGTCCTTAACGCCACCCCGCTTAAAAGGAGTTATTTGTGGTATAATGAATTGGTAGTACAGCGGTTGAGGCGACTCAGTCTTCTAGATCTGTCGTGTGTCGAGTTTAAAGTGCTCAAACGGCTGCAACCCCTATAGAAGTGAAAGTGCCGATCTGATATATACAGCCTGGATATCGAATTCGAGTAATTCCATTTCGATTTGTACAAAGGAATCGAAAACAGGTTGTAGAGATTGCTGCAAGAGAACGCGTTGAACGATAGTTTCTTGATGATTATTGTTTCAGCCTGATGAGTCTTCAGGGATCGTAGGGTAGACTAAATTATAGTTAGCTTGAGTATCCAATATTTCGGAAGTATAGGGATCACTTACACCATGCGCAAGTAGCTATAATGGCGTAAAGACACGTCAAAATGAGCCCTTCAAGCCAATGTGACTTTCCGTCACCGATTAGGTAGTTGACTAGAAGAACGGAAACAAACAGGACGATGACCTGGAACGTGTCGAAAGCTAGCGTCATATCTGGCTTGTCCATACCCCAGCCGATAATAACGAGCAGGGGGATTAGAAGCAAGGCAACCTGCATGGAAGAACCAATAGCGACACCAATAGCCAAATCCATCTTGTCTTTGATAGCAACGGTAACAGCAGTGGCGTGTTCGCAAGCGTTTCCGACGATAGGGAGGAGAATAAGACCGACGAATTCTTCGCTCACGGCGCCTGTCGCGGTAATGGCCTCGATGCCGCTCACCATACCTTCAGCACAGAGTGCAATGATCACCGTTGCACCAATGAGGGTAGCGAAAGCGACGACAAAGCTTAGCTGGGGCCCTTCCTCCTCTTCCTCCACCATTGCATGAGGATCCACCATCATCTTGTTCGATTCGCCGTTCTCACTGCGAATATCCAGCGCAGCCCCGGCGCCCACCCTGGCAACCCCAGAGGCAATCGCGCCCTCTGGAAGACTCTTTTTGAAGATTGGCTTCCCTTCAACTTTCTGGCTTTGCTCGTTGAACATCGTGACGTGGGTCTTCATCTGAAAGAAGAGGTAGGAGGCGTATACGATCAGTAGGATAAGGGCAACACCGTGGGACAAGCTCGGAACTGCGTTTGCGGGAAGCGCGATGGAGCCGGAGTTCAGGTCATCCGTATGCGCAAAAACAGTGGGTACGATAAGACTTCCGACAGATAGGGCCAGCAGACTAGCGGCGGTCTGGGCAACGGTCGTGTTGAAGAACTGCTCTTTGCGGTTTATGCCACCGCAGAAAAAGCACATTCCTAAGACGAGGAGAAGATTCGACAAGATACTACCAACAAGCGACGTTTGTACGACCTTGATTTGGTCCTGACTGAGGGCAATAATAGCCACAATTAATTCAACGGCGTTACTAGAGACGTTAGCTTTTCGTAAATAAATTCAGCAATGACAAAATACATACCCGAAAGATGCGTTGATAAGACCGCCTAGGACCTCTCCAGTTCGCATGGCAATCTCTTCGGTAGCATTGCTCAACATAGCAGCAAGAGGAACGATGGCTATAAAGTTCACGGCGAATACAACCTTGCCATCATACCCTATGAAATGTAGCGCAATACCCGCAGGAGCAGCCAGTATCAAAATATTGATAGGCGATCCAAAGAATACTCTTTGAATTTGGTTCCAGACGGTGAAAGGAGAGGTCGGCTCGACATGCTTGAAAAACCCCGTATTTCTTCTCTCCTTTGACTTGTCTTCCTCGGCAGCCTCCTTGATGGTGTTGGGTGTTTGAGGTTTGGAGGTAATGTCTTGAGTAGTACGTTGTCGGATACTAGCACCGTCGGGTTCATTCGGGAGTGTTGGCGCCTGAGAATCGTATACTTCACCCTGCTCCTGGTTACCATCTAGCTCCTTGCTATTCCTCGCTGATTGCTGAATAGGCGTCAGGAGACGACCTGGGGCACTCGAAGTGGGGTTAAGTTGTGCTGTGTCGCCTTCGCTACCTGATTTCCCTCGTTCTGCGGCATCCATTGTGCTCGCTCGCTTCGGAGATCCATAGGAAATGTGTCTGAAGGGATTAAATCTAGCACTTCCACCAGAATTGCGACGACCCATAGCATGGGCCTTGGCCTTCATCTTCCATGTGTTCACTATTTCCATGTTCATCATGTAAGTAAATATCCAATAATTGTGCTATGCGGTTGCCACGCGCCAGTTCAACTGGCGATGCAATGCTGGAGAAAGAGATTGATAGGGGGAATGTGAATAGAAAACGGAGGATGTTTGGCTGGTTAAAATATGTATTGCGTAATATTGATACTTCTTTGTATCAAAAAACACTGGTGTTGGATCTTGATGTGAAATGTGGCAGAGTCGCAGCCATCAAAGATGCAGAACAATAGGCAAACAATAGGCCGAGAATTGGTGAATGGAATGAAGCTGGAGCATCCATGGGTGTTTGGCGCCAATATCATAGGGCTAGAAATGACAAGAGTCATGCGTATTCTGGCCGGACAATCGTGTGGGGAGTGACGAAGTAGACTCTCCACGGTAGTCTGGTCCAACGATTTAATTGTCGCTCAATTGCTTTGTATTTCGCCCAATAATTCACATCTTCCAATACCCTGGAGCCTCGATGCCCTTGCTCTGCCATACTTCGTTTGCGCGTGGGTTGGGTGCAGTAAGGAGAGTATCGGGTTGAACCAAAGTGCAAAAATAAACCACTTACATTCGTCGCCCATCTTGATGAGCTGTATCTTAATGTGACGTGACGTTCAGCCTTATTTTGAATTATGGGACTCCGTAGAGGCAGGCTGGTAATATCTACCGCTTGTCTTGTAGGAAGTTGGGGGCCGCTTTTGATCGGTATATAATCTGCGTTGTCGCGCAGCTGTCCGGGTTCGTTCAGGTAACGGCAAGTTGCACTTTTTCAATGTGAGATTCCGTCAATCTCTCTTCTGCCAAACGCGATCCTCTTGACGCCACTCGGATTCAATTGTCCTTATATCGAAGCGTCTCTTGACAATCGAGACCTGATCTGGGGCTGTGAAAAAAGGGTGATGGTGTTAGAAAATGTTATTCAAGGAGTGAATTAGAATGATTAGGAGGCACTGTTGAATCAGGCGCTCGTTGTTGAGGGAACCACTGCTACCTATAGACTGATGGCAGGGCAGAATCAACAGGGAAGGTAGAAAACTGGAAAAACGAAGGACTCAGGTGTGATGGATGGATGGTGATGATTATTATTATTGAGTTCGCGCAAGATTCCACAAGTCACCCATCTTCCTCCTACAGTCCCTGAATTAAGTTTTGACGGCCCCAAATGCTGTTTTGACAGGGGTAGTAAAATTGACTCTCCACGTACCTGTGTAAGTGCGCATCGGGTCCATATTAATTACTAGATCGGGTTAGCTAAGAGTACGTACCTAAGTCCAAATCTCGCACAGCCATAGAAAGTTTGAGATGTCCGTACCTAGGTACTATAGAGGAGGCCTCTTTGTTCTGTAGGACTCAGCTTATTGGTCTTGCGATTCCAAATTCGCGTAAACCCGTTTGCTCTGCGCCACTTTACTATCAAAGTCTTTTTTTTTTTGAGTTGCAACGGCCTGGTTTATTTACGTATCAGGATATGGATTCGCAAGCAACTCTGGGGTCCGTGGCCCATGGGGTTAATTTCTCATCGCGCCTTTTCCTGCTCACTTTGCACCGGGTCTTGATCTCCCCGGGCGGGTATTAAGCGAAGTTGACTGGAAAGCTGCACGAGTCACTCACCATTCAGTGACCTCATTGACTCACGAACAACTTTCATGATACCTAATGGCGGTATGGTGATATGTCAATACAGGAATCGGGAGTCATCAGTTTCCAGAAGGAATCTTGTTTATGGCGTGAAACATTACCTACGTGGCACCTCGGGAAACTCCTAATTGGATCTTTTTGAATTTGTTTCACAGGTTCTGCCCTATTCGGATCCTTACCTACCTACCAACTAAACCAGCCTAACGTGGGTACCCGTGGATACACAGATAACCCGGTCGATGTAAAATGATGTCAAACTTAAAGCTAATCAAGAGCTATGACCATTGTCCAAAGGGAAAGCCCAATCTGCTCTTCTCAATTTCACCCTCTAATGCAGTTCGGTGCAGCAATCGCCAAGTTCCAAGGTTTTCATTATCTTCCCCATAGTTCGAATATTAGAAGACACCCGCTATGAAGAACTACGCCTCTCTTCGTAAACCCCTCTTAAGGTTAAAAAAAACTCCGACTGCAGATCAGAACCTGGAGGGAGACGATGGATCAGTTTTCTAGCCGCGGCGAAGGGAAGGGCAACACGTTAGGAAGCCCCTGATTAGTAGGCATGTATAATGCCACGCACGCGAGCTCGGCGGATTTCGACCAAACGGATTTACTTCGATGGCTTGGGTACTATGAGCTTACGCATCTTACTATAGCCTATATGGGGCATGTAAGAACGAGCTGGTTCAGTTATAATACGTAAGATATCCATCTGGAATATGTTGCTGAGAGCGAGAACGAACCGGTAAGAAGTTTAAATAGAAAGTGACAAAATTACATGATCGCAGAGATGCGATAGGTATTTAACCTATCTAGGCCGCGTTACACACAGTTGGAACATGGGGGCGAGCGGGTACAACCGAATCAGAAATTCAAAAGAAGCACTTCTGCCCCCGGTCGCCCTGGACCCCAATTTCTAACTGCCGTCTTATCGAGGAGAGCGATACGCCCGATTTCCTATTGCGAAAAGTCAAGGTGCGCGTCTAAAATCTACACGGATATGGCATAGGACCCCTCCGTATTGCCATTTTTAATCACCGTGAGCTGTGAAAGTGCCTGGCATGACCTCGTGCCATCCATGTGCCAACCGAACGCGCGTGTGCGGGAGAAACGCCTCCTATAGCATGCGAGGGAACAACCAGGAAAGACAGTTGGTGCATATTCCGAATATCCTACGAATCATCTTCTGACAAATTACGGTGTCGTGTACAAGACAGCCTTTCGGGCCCGGAATTAAACCTAATCCCACCTACCTACCGTAGGCTGTGTTCGTTCGCATTCGGAGGAGGCAAATACTGACCTATCGGGGCCATGCTCCACCGCTACACCTATTCTAGAAACCTAAGCCCTGCATGTAAGTAAGCATATAGTAAATGCTGTACCTAGGGATATATTGGAAAGACTCGCACGGAAAAGGAAGCGTCATCTCTCAATGTAGTATCTACATATGCAGCAGAAGTATGACCGCAGCTAAAGTCGGTCAGGGGTCTATATCTCGCAAAATGTATCTTAATACGCAGCTCATTTCAGACCAGCCGAGACATTGCGACAACCCTCATGTAGAATATACGGCGTAAAGAGCTCCGCAACAATCCTAGTCCTTGGCCGATGTATAGAATAAAGCCTTAAGTTTCTAGAAGTCTCACGTATGCATGTATGCCAAAGAATGTGTTTCATTCACCGCAAGCGCGGGTCTTTCATTGGGGATATCTGAGAGGACAATATCTGATCATCTAGCATCGTAAGTTTACACTTGCGTCGGGCTGCAATCGCCTAATTAATGCTGAATGCTTCCTCGCCTAAATAACAACGAACCAGCTAAGTTGGGCGTAGGAATTCTGGGACCGGGACTGGCACCCGATTCTGGATTAATGCTATTGCCTCCGAGAGTGAGGGTAGGGATGTTAGCTTCCGGTATGGCGTCGGGACCCGGCGCCGCTGCTCCGGCCATAGGTGTTCCCATCACACCTTTCTCGAGCGTCTCCTTATAGAATGCTTCTAGGGCGTTCGCGTCGCTACAAAACTTCTCCAGCGCGTCTTTGTGGGCTTCAGGCTCACCAAGAGCATTGACATTGGGACTTGGTGGGCAAGGTTGCGGTCCACTCGTGCTGCTGCTGGGGGACGGTTCGGGCTGTGTTCGAGAAGCGGCGGATGCAAATAGGACAGGCCTGAACATTGGGGATGATATCGGTGTGGGCTCGGCCAGCCCATAGTTAGTATACGCGCTTGTATTCATAAGCCGCGAGACGCGTTCATTGGGCATTGCCTCAGCGCGTGCTTGAGCTGGCTGGAAAGCAGCTGCTCGATTACTGCACAGCCTATTGGCTAAGACGAGGAAGTCGCCTTCATCGGTAATCTCAGCCAATATAACTCCAGAGCGGTGGACGTATTGAGAGTATTTGAAATCAGGCTTGCCCCATGAATAGCTGACGTCTACGTTGCTCGGGAAGTTGGAGGCGGCCTCAACGTCGAGTACGTAATTGAATTTCTTCAGAAGAGCCTTTTGGTAATAGTGCTTTCCTGGCTGTGCCTGTGGGCCGAAGGAAGTAGGGTCATAATATGTTACTGGGTGTTGAGCAGGAGGAGGCAGCGAAAGTTTAATGTGATAGGGTCTTCGGAATGGATTGATCTCTGTGATACGACAGGCCTCTGCGATGGGCACCTCGACAAGTCGGAGACCATGCTGAGCTGCAATTGTTGCCCAGGACTTGAGGGCGTCCTCAATGAGCCTTGCCGTGACGTTCATCCAGTCGATGCGGATATGATAACAATTATCGGGGTTGTGAAGCCGATCATAATGCAAATTAATCCTCTCAGGGCGATAAGACTTCTTGCGAGGATCGACGTCGTATTTCATCATCTTACTCAGGACGACCTTAGGCTTTCTCCCACTGGTCGTCGCCAAAGTGGGCGTCGTGCTGCCTGATATGGGCGAATTCTCTTCATGGATAGACATCGACTTCTGTATTCCCGGCTGGCTGGGTCGAGGTGAGTCTTTTGGCAGGTTTTCCGATAGGGGTGTGGAAGGAACCGAAACGTCTCTTTTCCTCGAATTGAACCAACCAACGGGGTGAGGCTTCGCATAATCGCTAACAACCTGATAAAAGAATTGACCGTCCCGGAAGGGGTGTCGCCTCTCGACATGAACGAAAATGCCACGATCACGATCCTTCTTTGCGTCTTTAATAGAGTCCTTGTCCCTCTCCCTCGATTTGTCCTCCTCGAGAACCATTAAAGAATTACCGAGCTCAACCGCCTCTTCCCGGCTATCGAGATCCTCGAAGTTATCAAGCAGCCAGGTTGTCATGTCTGATCCTATGAAACAATGATAATGAATTCGGAAATGCCATCGTCGCGTTTGCATTCGGATCCCACCGAGTTCGACCGGCTGTTGAATTGCTTCAGCTAGGGCAGCGACATTAAAATTGGTCTTTGAGAAACGCTCCCTATCCGAGACCAAACCTTTGCGATGCGTGACCTCTACGTTTTCAAAGAGGGGAAGCGTCTCCATCTCAGCAGCAATTACTACCGAAGGGTCTTCGGTTTTGTAGGTGATGTCAAGGGGGTTCGGGTCACGTTTCCTTGCGCCGACGCTTTGAAACTGACGTTCAGAAGGTGATAAGAATCGATACCGTTGCCAAAGTTGGGCCAGCCTTTTAATACCCTCAAGACGCACCTCTTCTTCATCATCCTCGTTCCGCGGCGCTGGAGCTGAGGAAGTTCGAGGATACATTGGTATGAGCACAAATCGAGCCCTCCAGAACCTCAGGTTCTCCGTCATTTCGTCTGTATGACCGGCGAGGTATGAATCTATATAGTTCCAATTGCGCTCCGATTTGGGTGTCATGATGTCGACATCAACACTATGATACGTGTCATCGAGTAGAGTACGAATTGCCGGCTTGTATGAAGGTAATTGCGTTATCTGCGCCAATGGCTCGGTTGGTTTCCGTATATAAATGTTCACTTCAACTTCGGTGCCATTAACACACGATAGTTGGTGAATTGTATTACCAACACTCATGAAAATACTTGTTCCGTCGCCAACAGTTTTATCTATAGAGAATACATCCGCGATCCTCACGACCTTTTGGTCGAACGCTTTAGCCACCGAGGGACCGGTCACGACCTGAAATCCATGCGAGAACCGAGCACTGACTAGCTCCCTCAGAAACTCCACGCGTGACCTAGGTTGTTCGGCAATTTCATCTTCTACTTCCTGAGAAATGTTGTACGGCTGACGCTGGTATTCGACATTGAATTGAGCTTGAGTCGGGAAATACTCCGTCGTCAATGGAACAGCCGCAGGGCAGGATAATGATTTCCATTTCATAACCCTCATCTCGGACGGCCGTGGAAATACATGTTGCCATCGACTAAACAAGATTGAGTCGTCGACCTTATGGACGTTAGGATTCGACGGATTAAGAACTACCAACCACGGGGCCATGGCGGTAGTCGGTGAAAGCGTGGTGGGCAATTCCGGCACACCTCCCGCCCGTAGCTTCGAGTTATAAAGCTTCTTTTGATCCTCTTCTCTGAGAGTATTGGAATATCTAAGATCTCGATCATCAGGCCGTGCGCTTCTAGCAATAGGAGTGGCTGGTATCTGGCCAGATCTCAATGTACTCGCAGGATCTAGAGTCTGGGCGGGGTTCTTTATTTGGATCGGAAGACTGGGTAATGCTTGAGTAAGGCCCGTTGCTGAATCAGTTGCTATGATCGTTGCTGGGATGTTTCTAATACTAGATGATTGTGAAGAGCCTGGCCTTGTCGCAGATTTGATTGGTGTAATTGGCGTTAGTTTGGGAGTCGAAGGAGTATTGGATCCGGGACCGGTAGTATCAACTCGGGTAGCGTGCTCTATTTTCACCTCACCTGTGAATGGTTGGGCTGCGGCGATACCGAATCCACGCTGGCCAAGGCTGATCTGCCTCATGAACTTGGGTTGTCTCGCTGACGGAGGCTTGGATTTGGTGGTAGAGTTGCGTCGAGAAGCTGCAGCAGACGTAGGTACGTCTAGCCGTATCCTACTCGAAGATGAAACACTCGACGACAGTCCAGTTGATGGGCCAGCATCTTTGCTATCGCCTATCGAAGTACCGAAGAGATTAAGATCTTCCATCAGTTGCTTGCCGGCGCTCTCCTCAAGTTCCCGATAATGATGGGTCGGCGGTAAAGGCCGATGCGCCGGGAGCCGAGCCCTTGTTTCATCATAAGCCTGCAGCTTTTTCCAGAGTAATGTTTCCCCGGCCTTCGCCAACTTGTCCGGGTTAAACTTCAGGAAGCCGTAAACTGGCTCAAACAACGTTTCGGGCACCTTTCGATTACCAATATGTGTCGACAGGCGTTCGTCGCCCTGCAAAAGTTTCGTCTTGTTTTCATAGTTGCTAACGGTACTCGAATAAGTTGGATCAGCATGTAACGGCGTTGTCTCGATTTCATTGGTTTCAAGTACGCTCCTCATCTGGAGATCATAAAGCCTACACCGAATTGTGAATTCGTCATGGCAGTTATCAGGTGGTTGAGCCGAGGCAGACAGAGAAATGCCTTGGAAGGACAGAGCTTCTTCCGACTTTCCAGTCCAGTAGGAGATATGCAACCATTGCGGTACCGCAAAAGCCCATTCATCAGCGTACAGCGTAGAACCTCCCGAATCAACCCGGCTAGACGAATCGCCTGCTTTAGTAGGAGACACAGACTCGCCTAGCGTAGTATAACTACCGACAAGTGGCGTAGGCTGCTTAGGCGTGCTGTCGCGACTTCTGATTTGCCGAGGTTGCGACCTTTGATTCGCCTCGAGGAAGTGGGGATTTCGATAGCGAAATAGAGGAACAGAATGCAGTGGTATATTTGGAATACAGATGAGATCGATGCCAATCCCGTTGCCGACGAGGGCTTCCGTCGTCCGCCGTAAGGATTCATATCCGACTTCAAAAACTCCCGGGCCTGGACTGATGACCACTATAGATATCCCGGTGCGTAAAAGGTCTCGATCTACATAATCGTGGGCATACAAGGAAGATGCCAAGTTAATTGCCTCGAGGAAGTTTCCATACATGGCCAATGAAGAGTGTGCTTTGATCTTACTAGTGGAAGTGCTCTTGGCAGAAGGATCCTCGGGAATCTCCATATCGTTACTCATGGCATCTTGATGATGAAGACTAATGTCTCGACGGAAGACGTTAAACTCCATCTTCAACTGATTTAATATCTTGGTCCACTCCCCGCTAGACATCTCGCTTACGACAACGCGATAGAAGTCCTTAAAAGGACGCCTATCCCCAAAAGTTTGGTATCCGGTATAATAGTCATTGTGAAGAGCCGAATTTGCAAACTCTGTTGTCAACCCTGTATCATACTCAACCCTCGCGAAGAGCACGATACTGACTAAGTGTTTGACTTGCAGTAGAGCCCACTTTTTGAAGAGCGCTGGTAAAAATCCGTTCACAACCTTAGAAAACATGATCTCGCCAGAGCCGTCGGAGTCGAAATCCCACATTTCCCGCGCCATCTGGATGAAAAGGACGTATCTAGCGGACTCACTCCGAAAGATAGGGCGGGTGTTACGACCGAAGAAGGCTGACCGAGCTCTACGGCCTTCGACGAAAACCGTACTCACGGTAGCCTTAATCGCACCCAGAAAGAAAACCACTTGGCCTTTGTAGACAGTATGATCTGTTAAGTCGGCGACAGCAAGCCTCCACATATCCGCGCGGGACATATACATATCTTTAAAGGTGAGCTCGACGTGGGAGGCTTCGACGGCAGGCGTAAGGTTGTCAACTGGAGCGAGTATCACCTGGGTACCCTTTCTCATATTGAACGCGTTACCAATCTGCTTCGAGACGTACACCTCTACATTCGGTTGTCTGGCTTTCAACTCCTTCGACACATCCTTAGCAACAAAAACATATCTTCGACCTCCATCGCCGTCAGGTTTCGGAAGGTCGTCAGCCAGAGTAAAGTTGGTAAATCCCCGATTATAAGATGCCTGTCGCGAGGAACCATATTGAGGACCTGATGCGCGATCTTGGTCTGACTTTATAGGGGTGATAGACATCAAAGCACCAGGTTGAAGGGTGCCTCCAAATAGGTCGAAATTGACAAGGACTTCGTCACGGATGACGGACTCATTGATAGTTACACTGCATATTCGTTCATTCGGTCGTTTCGAAGATGAAGGATCTCGAGTGGTTGGATTTCCGAATACAGTATCTGGCGATATGGGCGACTCTTCCGAAGTCCTGTCGAGGCTCGACTTACTGAATTGTCGCAAATGTGATGTCCATTGCGAAGCTCGTCGCGGCGCCGAGGGCGAGAGAGCGGAATTCCGAGACATTTCGCCCTTTCTATCCTATTTCAAACATAATTGAACACTTCATTTTGAGGATACAAGCCGCCTTCCTCGATACGAAGTGACGCCGGCGCTAAAGGTGGCTACTGGAAAAGGTAGATGATAACTTCAATGTTCAATAATTCAAGAATGATGCAAGATTCACCAATGACGAGGTGGATCATTATTGTGGGTCGATAGTGACTGGCAGAATCCACTGTACAAGGTTCCACCGCCTTTCCTTTCCATTTCTACAAAAGGTACCGAAGTACTTATGTAGAATTCGTGTACAACAAAGATAGCTTTTTAGGTAATCAATTTAATTATGTAATTCAGCAACAGAATTATGATTCCTAGGTAGAAACCCTAACGAGACTTAGTTGTTCAGTAAAAGACAAGATCCAACCCCGTCATTCGTTTTCTCCGTTACAATTTTCCAAGTTAATTTCATCAAGTTGTCTGCAAGCACCTTATCTTGTGAGAGCTTACTTCCCGACTCGGGCACAGCCGGTGGGCAAATGTATTGGCCCGACTTCTCCGTGTACGTGGAAGCAAACATTGCTGAGACTGCGCCTTCGAATTGGTCCTTTTTGAAAGGCTCCATGCCAACGGCCATCGCGTATCCACCGAGCGGGAACGGTTCAAAGATATCTTCCTTGCTCATCTTGGTACTCACAAACCCCGGATGAGTTGCATTCATGAGCAACTTAGGATAACCCGCCTTCGTCACCTTCTCCGTAAAGTACCTGGCATAGAGGATATTGGCAAGCTTGCTGCGTCCATATTGAGCATTAGCCCCAAGGTCGCGGTTCAACTCCTCCAAGCTCTCAAATTTCGTATCGCTCGGGGCGGCCTGGTGTGCATTACTAGCCTGATTCGTAATGCGCACAATGTTACCCTTCTCGGCGGTTTGCTTCATCAATGGAAGCAAATGTGATGTTAAAATCGCATGGCCCATATGATTAACGGCCATATGCCTATCCACGCCATAGTCGGTGAGTTGATAAGTCATAATCCCTCTACCTGCGTTGTTGATTAAGATGTCGAGCCTGTCGCTCTCCTTCGAAATCTCTTCAGCGACATCCTTCACCTTCCACCAATCTGATAAGTCGCACCGTATCCACCTGGTCTTGTCTGCCGCTTGCTGGCCTAGTTGCTTCGCGATGGCGTCTTTGGCGCCTTCCTCTTCCGAGACGGAGAGAATATAGACTTTTCCAATATTGTGCTTTAGAAGCGTATGAGTGCAGCCGAAGCCGATGCCCTCACTTCCGCCTGTAACCACTGCGACCTTTCCCGTCAAATCGGGAACTTGGTCCAGACTGAACTGATGAGTTCCAATATTTTGGAATTTGCCGCCAATGTTCTCCGCGAGGGTATTCTAGCTACATTGTTAGCTGGCTAGGCATCGGAACAATACCCGTCTCTAATCTCCAGCCGACACTTCGGACGATTTTAGGATGTTGGCTTTATGTATTCGTCTACCATGGACGTGCATACCTTGATGGCATTCATGTTCTCTGTCAGCGTGCTGTATCCTGACGTGGCCTCTCGGCGATGAGTCAAGCCTGGAAATGCTTCCGGGCTTGACGCAATTCTCAACAAATTTTTCAAATAGAAGCTTGGATGGCAGGTAGTGAGACGGACTAGAGAAGCCCGACTGAGTAGTATGTTACCGTACGTACAAGGTGAGATATGCATCGCGGTATGGATACTTTAACACAAACTTATTCATCTTGGATTCATGGGTCAGCAATGGATTTATATCATAAAAGCTGCCTCATTCTGAAGGCATCATGGATAGTATGAAGTGATCATCGATCCCAGTATAGGGCTGATATAAACCCATTTTGCTTTGTCAATGATGTCGTGACTCGGCGCTATTGCTCAGTAGACGTCAGGGGAAAGGTCCTGAGTTAGTGGAGCAACTACTAAGAGAAAAAGTGGAACAAAGAGAAGGCACCGATCCCCCAGTATCGCTAAGGTACTAGGTAGATCTTGAAGATAGATGGATCCACTCTTGCCGAAACAATTACCGGTACCTACATAGTAAGGTTGGATGACAGGAAGGAACGAACAACTTGCAAGCATGGATAACTCTAAATAAAGTTAGTATTAAGTTCACATTAGATAATCAATTCACATACGGCAACATCACCTAGCAAGCAGTTAACGATTTTCTAAACTTTCTTTAAGGACCTAACTTAGGTAAGATTTAAATATTGACAACTCGGCCGATTACCCGTACGTACATAGTCACTACATATTAACCAAACAGTGAATATCCCACTCAATAAGTGGGTAACTAACGTGGCCTACGACGTTCAATGTTGTGTCCTTGCACGACTTAACATCAGGGTTGATCCAAGATTGTCTTCAAAGTACCTAAGGTAGGGAACGAGAACGGACGTAGTGCTACTCCAGCTATGTTCTACTACTTATCTTCGACGTTACAGGCGTCTTTCTCTCGGGAGTAGATTGAGATGCGTTTGCTGCTAGATCGGGCAGTTCAATGCTAATACTCACCGAGTTCTGACGATCCGGTAGATTGGATCCATTCGCCGGGTTTATGTGCGGCCACGACGCTGCTTAAGCAGGTAGGTCTCCTGCTCATTGCCGGTTAAGATCCCCTAGGGATATATCACAGCATACAAGCGCACAAAATACAAAAATACTCCCTCCGCGCACGTTCCACAAGAGCGTTTCGCTTATCCTGAAATATCTAATCATCAGAGTAGGTTTATTATCGGCCGAGCATTCTCTTCTTTCTACTCTTCACCCGCGACAAAGGACACGACGTGCCCTGTTCACCCACATATTCAACTGCGGTCCAGGGTATCTAAAATTCCTTTCATTATTCGCCATTGCAACGGCTGGTGCCCGGGCCCTGGATCAATTCACGTTTCGTTGGTGAATCATACTACAGGGTTGATCTACGTTTCAACGATTTCCTCCAACAGCCCCGATCAGATCTCCGAGGTCTTATGAGAGGCATTTGCCAGGTAGGTCCACGTCTTTACACATGAGTCCAAATACCTATTGTCCCCTTGGACACCGTCATCTAATAACATGTGTTTGTCATGTCATTGTTATTCTAGTGACTCAATTGACCTGGTCGATGCTCACTCTCTTTTAGGTTGCGACTTCCTACAACATAAGAACGGGGATAATAGCATTTAAATGGGCAACTAGTGGTCAATTCTCTCTCCACTCCAAACACAATCCTTTAAATCAACCAAGAAAAGATAGCCAAGACTGGGATATCCATACTTCTACATGGTATCTGCGCAAACTGCCCTTGGAATTATTATCCCAAAACGGGTACTCAACTCGAACAGCCCGCTTCCTACCCCGACTCCAGCTCCGGCTCCGGCTCCGGCTCCGGAAGCCGGCATCGCCAACTAATCATGGGCGAATTCAAACTTTCGTCTAAGCAGAAGCTCATTGCCATCATTTGCATTTCATTCTCATTCTTCGTCGCTGAGTTGGTTGGTATGCTAGACCAGATCCCTCAACAGCTCGAATAATTTGAGTGTGAACTGACCCGGAACTTTAGTGGCGTTCTTCACCAAATCTCTTGCTCTGTTAGCAGATGCTTTCCATTACGTATGTCACACCCGCCTAGAATATCATACGGTATTGTGTCTAACTTCATATTCTAGATGAATGATCTAATCGCCTACTGTGTCGCCCTAGCCGCAATCATTGTACGTTCGATGAATTATTGCCTGGGTATATCTCAACAGCTTTATTAACAGAACCTAAATCTTAGATTTCCGATTCCAAGGCCCCCCCTGACAATTTTTCGTTTGGCTGGGCACGTGCGCAGCTGTTGGGTGCCTTCTTCAATGGCGTCTTTCTTCTCGCCCTCGGCATATCTATCTTTCTCCAGTCAATTGAGAGATTCATTTCTATTGAACGTAGGCTCTTTCTCACTCTTATATACGTCTGTGGATAGTTCGGTTGTCTGGGTGGCTAACTTAAGACAGGCGTTGATAAACCCGTACTGGTTCTCATTATGGGTTGTGTTGGGTTTACGTTGAACCTCCTCAGCGCAACCTTATTACACGAACTTCATGGCCATGACCATGGTCATGGACACGGTCACGGCCACGCAAATGAAGCGGAACACGACCATGCTGAGATTCATGGACATGATCATGACCACAGCCACGTTAACATCGAGGCCGGCATACAGGTGAATGGCACCTTTGTCGAGGATCATGACGAAATTCCCCTTACTGTAAGACTTCGTCAGTTCACTCTGTTAATATTGTGTTAACAAAGTCTATACAGCCTATCAGCGCCCATGCTGAGCATCGTCACACGATCGTGAATCTACAGTCATCAGGACATGACCTCGGTATGATGGGTGTATTACTTCACGTCATCGGCGATGCATGCAACAACGTCGGGGTTATTATCGCCGCTCTGATTATCTGGCTTACGTCTTCCGAGGCTCGATTCTACGCCGACCCAGGCATCAGTATGGGCATCGCTCTCATGATCTTACTAACATCAATTCCCCTTGTCAAGAATAGTGGCAAGATTCTCATGCAGAGCTCGCCGAAGGACGTGCCTTTAGATGATGTTAAACATGATCTCGAGAAGGTATGTCACAGAAGAAAATGAACCTTAAAATGCTTGAGAAGTTTTATTGGTCGGTGGGATATCATATAAGCTAACGAAGCATCAACATCATAGATCCCTGGTATTGAATCGGTCCACGAGTTACACATCTGGCGCCTCGATCAGAAGAAATCCATCGCTACAGCTCACATAGTAGTGTCAAATACCGAGATGAGCGATTTCATGGATCGTGCGCGTACCGTAGGCGAGTGTCTACACGCCTGGGGTATCCATTCCGCGACTCTTCAGCCCGAGCTCGCAACCCCGACAACTTTATCATCCGTCACCGCCCCTGATAACAGCAATGAAAGTGATGGGCGCAATAGCATAGGTGGCGCCGCAACGAACCCTGCGATTGCGACTGGTGAGATTGTGTCGTCCTCGGGTGCGTCGATTAGAAGACGACGCATCGAAGCGGCAGCCCCTTGTCAAATCGCCTGTGGGAACCTGTGTGAGGGGCTGACATGCTGCAATACGACTACTATGCGTACTATCTAAATGCAGACCGTGGGAGACATCATTATCACGCTTTGGTTCGCGAGCTAAATTGCTAGTACGCTAGGAATCACATGAACATGGCAAGATGAGCTTAGAATCAGGGTCGAATATAAATTCGATGCTGACTAAAGAACCAATAAATGAATTTTACATCATGAATGTTCTTGCTACATGAATTAAATGAAGGCGGTGTCACAGTTGGGTTCATCAATCTATACCGACTGCCCTAGATATCTAGTAGCTTCAGTATTACTCAACACTTCATGCCATTAATTGACGGTATTCGCAACATGGTGGCCAAGAGTCTAATTGGTCGTTCTTACTCTATATTAACAGAGCTTAATATCGAGGTCCCAGGTAATATGGCAGTATAATATTCTTCATCACCTCGAACTCGAACTCGAACTCGAACTCGTGGCCTTGGTTCATGGTACGTATTCACAATGGTGTGCTCTATGCCTAAGTGAATAGTGATCGTGGTAAATTCGCTACGCCACCTTCGAGATGTTGTTTCTAGGCTCAAATCGCGACAGCTTAAAGTCGTGGGGTTTCCAAACGTGGGGGACAGGGACTACAGATATGGGGGCTCTAGCAGGGCTAGATCTCTCAAAGGAAGAAAACAGAGAAGGAATCTCATCCATGTGTTATTTCGTAAGGAATAAGCAAAATATGAGGAAAAGCAAAAAGAAAGCAAGGGTTCAAAGCCTGCATGCAGCCGCAGCAGGAAGAAGCAACTCTGCATATCCGACCTGCAACTTCTTCCTCCCGCATCGTGACCATCTGCCTCATCAAGCATGTGCGCACATACATATTACGTATGCGAACGACCTCATTAGCAAACTACCACGTCCCAAACGACCATGGTTATGTTGAGCTTCTTTTTCTGATCAGAGATCGACTCGGCCTCATTTCCGAAGCCGGATTAATTCTACTGTACCCTGCGTATAGGTAGAGATCTAATCTAATCGATCTTGCCCAGGAATGGGACGAAACCGGTGTGCGTTCGTTCGCTCGTCACCGTTCATACGCGCGTTGACTGGGGTTCAGATGCGGATGGGTGTGCGCGCTCCCCGCCCACCTGCTAAAGTCGGGAAAGGACCCGAGCTCCGGAGCCGCGTAGGGAATCTGCATTCCGCATTCCGTAAGTACAGCCGACTTGCGCAACCACACCGATTCCTCGCATCCCTTCTCCTTTGTTTTTTCGACTTTCCATAATTCTTTTCTGTTTTGCTCCGGCGCAGCGTAAGCATGGGTATGTACATAGGTAAGATTTCCCCTCCCACTTTTTCCAGCTGTCCTTTTTCGATCTTCTTTTCAGCCCTGCCCAATCTCAGCCGCGGTCACATCGCGCGTGTAGTATGTACAACCTACCTCATGTAGTACCTACCGCGGATGGCCAGCCTACGGATGACATACCCTACCTGCGGGGGTCGTTTTGGCTGGCTGACTGGCTGAGCGCGCGGTGAGTTTGCAGGTTGCTTCTATCGGTACCGAAACCCAAGGCTACCTAATTGTACATTTTCTCATTTTCTGCCCTCAATGACACTTGCGGTAGCAACACGAGGATATCTGGCTAAATTGCCACGGGCGGCCCCGGCCCGGGGAGGATTCATTCATGGTATATGTACGACATTCGCGCTGGCTTTTTGTATTACGTAGATGGTACTTGTGACGATAATGGGATCTGACTTCAGCGCTGCTTATAGATCATGAAGACATTTTATCCCTTCAAAGAATGCAAGTCAGGCAAATAATTGTAATTTTTCTGTTGCCTTAGGCTTTCTGTTACTACTGCGGCATTATGTAGTACTGGTACATATATACGCCGCATACAATCGTGAACTTGCGGTCAGCGGTGATCATATACGTTTCTCCGCGATCTGTTATTGCGGCGGCTTGGCTTTCGCTGGTCACGTAGCAGATAATATACCAGGTACCTATCTAAGATCGTGTCATTAAATCTCGCTAATTTGTCCTCTGTACGACCTCAATCGGGAAGCGAAAGTGCAACGGTTCTCTTATAAGCCTGTGCTTAAGAAGCGTAATATAGGTAACGGTTTGTTGTAAGAGTTCGTTCACAAGGAATTTGAAGTCATCCATGCATGGATATACCAGGCTTGCGATAACTGCGCCTATCAGGTCCGCTGCTTATCGGCGGGAAATAGTGAAGAACGCCGCTGCCCCGCGCATCCCGATCCGGGGCAGTGGGAGCTTTCGGCGTTTAGAGGTTTAGCGGCGGGGAAACTGCGCCTGCATCGTTTCCCATGCTGACGAACCGATGTTATATCCGTACATGCGGACCAGTTATCAGGACGTCCTGACAACAGTGTCTCAAGGCTGACGTCAAAGAGTAAAGAATGCGGGCGGGAGATAGGTAAAAGGACACTACATCGTCGGCGACTTGAGAAATACTTTGCGACTATGAATTATTATTCATTGACGCACTTAGCGATAGAACTCACTTTGTCTGGTGGTTGAGGATTTAACGATTATTGAATACTTATCCCTGAACAATGCATGGAGCGGGATGAATACTTGAAGTCATCCATCAAAACATATAGTTGTATGTATCATTTCGTACCTAGGTACGCTATCTTTCACGTCCGACAGAGAAGCAAGCATCGGACATTGTTGCTTCCCCTACATGCTGCTACGAATAAAACGAGATTATAAATGCTTACCTGTATTACATATGATAACCGGCGGCCTAGTTAGGTACCTAGATATATGCTTGGTTCCATCTTGGGATGTACAGCTTATCGTCATCACAAGTGAGGGATATCGACTTACCTGACCGAACACACCGGGATTAACACGAGTATTGCCAACGCCTTGCTTAAAGCACAAACAACAGTGTAGACAAATAGAACATCGAGCTGACCCTATTTCATACCGCGAAGAGTTTTCATATACCTAGCTGATAGTTGAGTGACCTCGTGTGCGTCATCTGGCTGTCGTAATATTCGAATGTAATGTCAGCATTTCAAATAGCTGAGCCTGCCCAATACCATAGCATGTAAGGTGGGACAAATATTGACTAGGGAATATGAGAATATGAAGATTATAAAAAAGAAGACCTTCTTATTCGTTAGCCATTAACCAATGGCTTCTCATTATATCTGATCTTCAAAAAGCAGTTGACAGCCTGGTTTCACCGGACGGCTAGTAACTGTCTCGAGTCTTGACACGGCGCGTATCAGTTACTGCTTGCCTGAATGGCAACTACCTCTCTTACGATAGTATCATCCACTCTGCTAATCAGACTAATGAATTGCGAAAGTAAGGATCATGATCTGTTGTTATCACTCGACGATCCGCAGGCACAGTTCGGGGCCGTACCAATCTCTCGTGGAGGATGGCTCTAACGTTAGAGGCCATTCCTGCATACCATGCGAACGAATTGGCTAAGAAAATGGATCCATCACAGTTTATCAACGCTGGTTTGGGACCAAGCGATGTCTTAGATATTAGTGATCGCCATGACCGCTGGCGTTGCGACGGGGCGTTCTGGATGACTTCACTTGCAGCTCCGCATGGCTCTATTACGCACGCCTAGACGTCAGGTAAAGTGACACTGATCTTATCCCCAGATCTTCGGTTCAAATCGCCGATCGAGTTTGACGAGGATAAGATCGCTCGAGATGGTTCAAAGTGCCTGGCCATACAGGAACTTTGTAGCGTGTCATTGCTGATTCTGGGGGTGATAGTGATGTTCCTGGTAGTCTGTGCAGTCTGGGGCAGCTGCGCCGTAGGCTGCGTAGGTGAGAGAACCCCCCGAAGCAATGGAGATCTCACCTGGAGGATGACATACGCCTTTACCCAATTATAATTGGGGGCCCTGTTGAGATCGCCGAGAACACGCGCTTGATAGGATACCTGGTCAATGCGCTTCGGCAAGAGGAACGAGAGGAGTAAGGAGTAAACAAAAAAGGTTTTTGTTAGAGCTTTCCACTTTCTCCATCCTGTGAAGATCGCCTGGAAAATAGCGCATTCGATTTGCCGTTTGCTAGGGCATGTAATCTAGAATCAAACAAGTTGCTAGTGCTGGGCCGGTAGTCGAAGCGCGTAGGCTATGGATGACATCCAATAAGGACTCAGTAAGACGTTTTCGAAGAGCCACGGCTCTAATCGATAAAATTAGCCCCCGCTCATATTTCGGAGCCTCAAACATCACGAGGAGACCCCGAAAAGAAAAAGGGGACCAAACCGGTTGTTGCGGCGTCACCGTAGCGTGGTCCGTTCCTAACGTGGGCCCACGAGACTAGCAGAATCGTCATGTAAGTCTCGATGATGGACCTAGAGCGCCCTTATTAGCTACATCCTTCAACCTGCCGATCCTTGTGAGACTGCAACGTGAAGACTTGATTTTAGGGACCCTTTTAACACACATGCGTAAAAGTGATCCGAGCGCCAAGAGGATGCGAGATGAGATCGAGAGGCGTGCCGTTGGACGTCACTGGATAAACTAACCTAGGGAGCCAAGAAATATTTACATTTGCCGGCGGGAAATCATCGCGGGCTAGGAGAAGTAGACGGGACTAGCAGGTGGAGCTGACTGCTTACCAATGACCTGACTTACCTCAACGTCGCCGATGCTACGAAGGTTACATACCCAAGTACTCGGCTGAGTTGAGAAGTGTCTAAATAACAAGAGCCTGAGCTTCCACGGCGAGAATCTCGGAATAGTGCAGTTTTAAACGTAAGTAGCTTACCCAGCAGAGTTCTTGTGGTGCCGACCCGAAGGTCTAGCCCCGTTGTCAGCTAGTCTCTATTACGTTATTAGATGGAAATAGAAATTGCAAAGGTGTCGTCGGATGCGACACTATGGCCTGCCTCGGACTTCGTAGCAAGCTGAGCCTCATCCCGAGATTGTCCAAGGGACACTTTTCGTGGCGCACAAGTACGACAGCCGCGTCAGCAGCGGATGTTCGCGAGACCCAAGACATCTATCCCACCTCGCCTGCCATTCCTTCGAAGCGCTGGGAGTCGAGGGGTGGTTCACCGCCGGGAGTTCGAACAGGCCGTCCGATGAAAATGCTTGCCTCCTCACGAGAGATGGGAGAAAGTTTCGGATGGATTCAAAGTCTGGACTACCTTGGTAACTAACCTAAGGTAGTTCAGACTAGCATAGGCGGCTAGGTAGCGCAGAGACGCAGAAATGTGATCATATGTCAAGCATATGCATGCGTAGACCGGCGAATGACGATGGTCCAAATAACACTAGACCAAATGCCCCAGAAACGGTGTTTTGGATCGAAGGAAGATCCATGGGGCATACTAATAGAAAGACTTTCCACATGTGAGGGGCCAGGATGGATTTTGGATAGGTATAAATTGGGAATGGAGTAGTAAAATAAGCAAGTGCATAAGTGAGTATATCATCGCATGTGTCAAATATACGGCGACACGGTACATGATGTGAGGGTAGTTAAGGATTTAGAGAAGGGCCAAGGATGGCGTCGCGTGTGCGAGTCCCGAAACAGGGATTGAGCTGCGACCGCTTTTCCCGAATTCACATTGCTTAAAAGGGAAATGGGTGCGATGTTGCTGTAATAAATGATTAAAACCAACAGCCCTGCATGCCACAAGATGGGTCGATGAAGCCCAAAGGACGATTGGTGCCTTACGTACCGTACGGATGCTAGTAAATACCTACTCTATCTACCTACTTTATCCTAGTGGCATCGACGCATGTCAAACGCTCGATATGGACTGATATCGTGTAGGATACTTATCATTAATAGCTACAAGATACTGTAGTACTTACCTAGACATCCACGAGGAGCGTGTCTACTCTCGTCTCCTAGATACGATACCCATTTGGTTCTTCTGTTCAACAACATCGGCCTGCTCCGCAGGTAACTGTGGTAGACATGGTACAACTCCCGGCCCATATATGTAAGTGGCCCTGAGTAGAATAGATCGTAAGGGAAATCCCAGGGCTAAGAAAAATACCTAATGCAGCACTTGCATGCGTACCCGCCAACTGTGGATCTATTGGATAATCGCCTACGGTGGCAGATCAGTTTTTAGACGTTTTCTCCAGGGCTAGGGCGTTACCTGATGGAGGCTAGGCTTGCTTTCGTTTCTGGACAGTTAAAGCTGATTGATTACCAAGCCAAGTAGAAATAGGTAATCTCTCATTCACCGCCAGATCGCAATCGAATCCTTCAGACCGACTCCGGAACCAACAGGCTGGGAGAAGAACAAATCTGCAGTCTTCTAATCCTGGTTTTCCTTTTGAGTCCCCTTACCTTTGGTTTGTATGGAGTTGTATGGAGCGTCTGGGGTGATGGCTTGTAAGTACTCTACCATTGAGATACATCAATATCTGATATCATGGGGTAATGACCATCATGGACTTTGAAAACGGAACCTTTGAATTGTTGGAATTCCCAGGAAGCCATCGACCCATGTAGGTGATACCTAGTAGCCATGCCTAGGAGGAGTAGCAGTAGTAGTGAATTATATAAGACGGCTAAGAAGAGCATCTAAAATCCTACCGGCACGTAGCAACTAGGTACTAGCAACTCCGGGATAGCGTGTGCGTAGTGCACCAATGATTTGTTAGCAGGTCTGGAGCATTTAGCTAGACAGGCTAGAGTAGCACGTTGATGAACAGTGGTTTGCGGAGTTATGTATCGTCAATCTTAATGAAAGTCCAGTCGATATTCATATTCGTACATATCGCACATACCTATCGTAGTACGGTACATAACATTTGAATATCCCCCTCTTGGCATTCCTCACTGCTAGTATTTTGTATGTATATAGGTACTGTACTTGGTGAGATTGGACGTCATAATCGGCGGTGCATGCTTCTTTCCATTCTTTTCCCATTCTTTTCTCTTCGCTCTTACCTTAACAATCCATTTTATTTACCTACATGTATTACATACTTGCATACACCTAGGTATACTCTAGTACATATGTACCTAAGCGTCGCGGGTTGCGGGACGTTTAACAGCACAGGTCAAGTTGACTAGACGGGCTAAGAGTTCCTGTGCATTACTCGCAGAAGCACACCTCCCCTCTTAACACTTATTACCTTTATTACTTCAGTCGCAAACCCTTTTATCCACTAAATTTCCGTGTGTAAACTTCACACCCTCTCTCACCCTCTCACTCGCCTAACACTTATACCTACTCGTCTTTCAATCATTTCAGGCTTGATTGAGAGATAAAGGACAATAAAGGAAAATAAAAGTCCTATTGACTAACGACGTATCCTCGGAAGCGGCTTTTCAACTTCGAGCCCCCTGTCCGTCGTATTCATTCATCTCCGATTCCGCACTTTATCACGTCGCTCACACGACTCTTGACAACTAAACGCGTGCATCGTGCAAACAGGCCTGTCAACGTATTATACACCCAGCAAACAAATCCCACCATACAGATTGGATACCGTTGCTTTGGTTCTAAATCAATTCGAGATATCTAAAATATTAATTACCTTTGATCTCTTTCTTCCCCTCCTCATTCGGCCAACTCGATCTGATTGCCAATCGCCATACCTGCATCATTCGACCCTCATTATTGCGTTGTCTTGCATTGCCCAGACACCACCTAACTAGGCAATTTGGCGTCCACTTCAATGTCTTCCCACGCCATGGTCAACGCAGCGGAAGGCTCTAGCCATTGGATGGGAGCCTGTTAAAGGACGGTCTGGTGGTTTCCGGCCCTAGGTATTGTTGATTACATATCCGTACTCGACATTCAGGGCTTTTGAACTACCGGATCCAACATGTTGGGCAAGCTTTTTAACTTGACTTCGGGAACCACCGGAGGCGCAAATCCTCCAGAAGGGGCCACGCCAACCAAGCCATCTCCTGAATCGGTCCAGGAAGAGATCCATACACGCTGCCTCTTATTTCCAGATACGCAGGCACTCTATTATCGTCAGGATCAGGTCTTCCCTTTATCTTCTGCGGCAGGCGTCCAGCCCGGGGTTTCCGCCAACCCCTTTGACTATGATGGCGATATCGATATTGATGTACGCGATGTTCGCGTTATAATAATGCAAGATACCCTAGGCTCAGTTAGCCCCTCCTTATTATTCGACAGCCATCCTGCTCCATCAGCTGGCTCGCCAAGCGATCGGCCACAGCCGCCAAGTGCAACTTCTTCCTCACAGTCCTTGATGCAGGATCTCCGACGAGTGCCTACCTCTCCACGGAAAAGCAGTCTAGGGCAGTCTTCAAGACCATTAGTTATTCAGCCAGGTAGTCCCCAACCCCGTCAAGGTGCATTCGACCGACGAGGATCTATTCAGTCCCGCGCCTATACTGCTGCGGAGACTGATTCCCAAAAGGCGGCTAGGGAGTACCGCGAAGAGCTCGCTAGCTTTTCGAGCTGTATCTTTGCCAACTCGGAAGTCATGTCTTATAAGGGGACATCGACTAAGGTCCATATTATTCCAAGTGAGCAGCGACCATCTGGAATTTCTAGCTCATATATGGGAGACGGCAGGGGGTCGATGGGGAGGTCGAGTATGCGGTCAAGTAGACTGGCACAATCCTTCACATCTGATTCGGCACATACACATTTCCAACCCTTCTCTACATCTTCTCGGCAGCAGGATCGTAACAAGATCCTGGTGACTCGATTATTCCCAGTGAACTTACCGAACGACGATCCCGATTCGCCTAGCCAGATTACATCACCCCATAGCCGGCTTTCTGATGATAGCGGGGGCTTTCCGTTTCCGTGTTCCCCAGACGAAAACAAGCTGAACAAGAAGAAGTCGAAGCCCGTACAAAAGAGGACACCCATGTATGCCGTTGCTTTAGTATTGCAACTTCCGCAATGTCCGAACGCAACACCGGCAACGGCACCGAAGCCCATGTTTCGAGGACCCAGCTCTTATAACGAGCAAGACACTTTCCCTTCTTCTTACGGATCCGCTCGCCGATCTGGATGGACGATGGTCGGCTCTGGGTTCGGTTCGGAGTCGTTTGAATCAACGTACTGTAACGATATCGAGGATCGCATGGATGCGATAACTCAACATTGGGATATCATTATGAGAACTCTTACTCACCTTCAATCTGTTGTAGCCACCACACTAATTCCGATGTTAAAGCAAGTGGATATGGCAGCGCCAGATCCATATCCCTCAAGCATATCTGCACAGATCGCCCGAACAACATCAGTCAAAGGTCGAAGGGGCTCCGACGGCTCTCAGATGAAACCATCTAAGACAAATGCGAAGTTAGTGGCACTCCCGCCGAGCTGCTTAGCACAGGACCAGCGCATAAGCGACGAAATAGATGATGCTAAAATCCGGATTGTATCGGGACTTCGGGCCACTAGGGTTGTTACGGGCCAGGGTCGTTGGGGTCCGTGGCGGGAAGAGGCGAGATGGGTTGCGAAGTGGGCCGGGACCAAAGAGCAAGGCTTTTTCTTCTTTAATCTGTTGACAGCATTCTTGGCGACGCACACCGAATGGCTTCAAGCATTAAGTCCCGTTTGGTATAGGAGAAGACGGTACCAACAGCAGAAGGTTAAAAGCGAGGAAGATACATCCTTACCGTCGCGAACGATAATAGTTGCTAAAGATAAGATGGCTGCGAGGAGGTTGATATTTTTACTCTCCGCCTTCCTGCCGGCTAACCAGCAGCTGCCAACTGTTCGCGCTCAGCGCCCGGCCACTTCTGCGTCGGCTGCCGCCTTTGGCCATTCGCCGCCGTCGTACATTGTGCCGATCAACAAGGAAGAGTCTCTGCGCCGGAAAATTAATCGTCGGCAAGGACCCAGAGGTGCTTCTCACACCAGGAGTTTCAGCATTCAATCGCAAGCTACGACGAGATCGGTGACTGGTATTCCTGCGCAGCTCGCTCACCTTAGTATGGAGTCCTCTAATGCAGAGCGTCGATCGTCTGATTTCATTAAGCCAGCAAATCTCCTCATTGCCGGAAACGACCAGAACACGCGAAAGAGCAGTGCCGCAACAGCTAATACCGTAGTCCCCGATTCGGCCATTCCACATTTCTCTACGATACATCGAAGCAACACAGGCCGCGGAGGCCGACCTGGTAGTGGGAGCAGTTTTGCTGCAGATGACCTGAAGCGGTCGCTTAAGAGAGGTGACAGTATCGGCCATGCTAGCCATGCAAGCACAGACTCTCGCCAAAGTTCGCGATGGGGCAGTGTGATCAGTGGTCTATGGAGCGCAAGACGACGAGATTCGACTGCTACGACGTCGCAAATTCTGGACATGCCAGCTCATCGCGACAGTCCGCTCTCCTCGCCTACACAAGCTGCCCCTAGTGGGAAGGACAAGCTTTCGGAGATGGTTAGAGAGGCCCAACTTCTTGATGCGATTGCGAACCAATCAACAGATCGTGATCCTACATTGGTCCAGCAGCCTGATACTCCGCGAAGGATGGAGGAAAAGCAGTTTGAACCTCAGTCGAGAACCCCGGATCCGTTAGGCGCATACGAATCACCGGTGAAAACATCTATCAACAATGACGACGGAGTAATAGATGTTGATGTTCAATTCCCAGACTACCTCACTTCATTTGAGACCGCTGTAAGCTCACCATCCAGCAGTGGTTATCTCTCAACCCCCGGGCTGGGTAGTGGACTCGACGGCTTTGAACAATTCTCGAGACTAGCTATTGACGGCGATGCTCCCTTGAACGTTGCGGGGTGGCTTAAGCGCTTCCATCCTGACTTTACGCTTCAGGCGATCCCGCCGCAAAATAACCTCTTAGACGAAGTACGAGAATCTCTAGCTGCAGAACCTACTCCTACAATTCATCTCAACTCCGGCCCAGAAGATTGGCCCACGGAGCACTGGGTTGACGTAAGCACCGCTATCATCGCCGATACGACTAATTTTACTATAAAGCGGCTTCGGTACCGCCGTCTAGTAAAGCCTAAGCTACCGGTCGATCGAAATAGCACAAATTTCTTGACGCCGTATGGCTCGTCCTTGATGACACCAGCGCTGTCGCCTTACGAGCAACCGATTCAAGATAAGGTCGAGGAAGAGGAATTGTTCAGCTTTGACGAAGCTCTTATTGATGCTGTTGAGAGAGTTATCGCCCATAGCAGTGATGTGAGCAAGGGAACTTCGACTGCGTCTTCGCGATCTACTAGCAAGCGAAGAGGGAGAAGGGATAGTGAAGTTTCTCAGATGACGGAGCAAGAGACGCCAAATTTCCCTATCGATTTCCAAGAGGTACCACGCGCAGAATGCAAGGTGGTAGTCTTGTCCGCATTATCAGGGATCGTACAAGACGTGGTGGATCAACGCGAGAGGGAGAGCCAGGGAACAAGCTCAAACACGCCCTATGAGATAAGCCGCGAGAAGGAGAGCACTTTACGAACCGCCGTTCGAACGTGGCTCGAAAGTGTGGAAATCACTGACGGTTGACCTTCCGGATCTTGGGCTACCTCTGTGGAAGGATACAAGAAATTAACTTGTCCGAGGAGAGGCCCTTTTAATGATAAACGACCACTAATGACCTAATTTATTTTGTCTTTTGTGTTTTATTTGTTTCGAGGACAACATAGCAGAGCACGGCGTCGCAATGGAGAAAAACACGTACATGTACCAACACAACAATTCTCGTTTACAAGGGGCGGGAAGATTAGAGAGATGAGCTTTCGGCCAAAAGATACCCCAATAAGCATGCATGCGGTCATATTTCACGGAGAGACATTTGCGGTTGCATTTTCCCCCATTTCTCAGTTCTTACATTCCTATTTCTCTGGCGTAGAGGGGGATGGAGTCGATGCCTCGAAGGGTTTCTTTTTGCAATCTCGGGTCGAGGAATATGTGTTTTGCGGCTGGGATGCATGGCGGAAGGGGACAAGAGGGCCATTTAACACGACAGAAGCGAATTTTTGCAACTTAATCCATGTTGCTAGGACGCGATAGGACGATACCTTCTAGGGTACGATAGTATGCTAGTTAAAGCTTGCTAAACAATACAAGTTGCAGCGTAAGGCGTAGGGATTTACTATTGCCTCAATATCTAGTCTTTCGGAAATTGTTATGTGATAGTCTATTTTCCTTCATGGGTATAAATCATAACACGCCTTCAAAATCCTCTTTTAAGTTCACCTATTCGTTAGGTACCTTTTCTCTACCCGCCGTGCCCCTACTCCTTTTCACTCCTTTTTAAAACACCCGTTCATCATATCACAAAGGCCTTAATCATAGGTACCTACCCGACCATCGATTACCACTTGCCAACAACAGCCCTCACACTCTCAAGCGGGACCTCCACCTCCACCAACTTCGCCTTCTCGCCCTCCGCCGCCGGCGCCTCCCGTCTAAGCGTCCACAGGCTCCGCACACCCAAACCGTCGAGGTAGTCCAGCGCGCGCGCGAAATTGGTCCCGACCTGCGCGATCCCGTGGCTGTCGTCCGACAGCGTGAAGCGGCCGCCGAGCCGCAGCCACTCCTCGGCGATCTCGCGGCTCGGATACGGCTCGGCGAGGCCCTTGCGCAGCGCGCTGGTGTTGCACTCGACCCAGCCGCCGTAGCTGTGCACGAAGGCCAGGTTGCGCTGCACGCGCTGCCAGACGGCGGGCCACTCGTCCCGGACGCACCGGTTGGGAGAGCTGGAGAGCAGCCGCACGAGGTCGAAGTGGCCGACGACGCGCGGGCGCAGGGCTTGCAGCATGGCGTGCTGCTGGTCGTAGTACGTCGCGTAGGCAGACTCTTCGGTGCCCCCGGCGCAGGAGGACACTGCGCGCGCGTAGTAAGTTGCGTCGTAGTCGATTGGGATGCTGTTTATGTGGTGCAGCGACCCGATGAAGTAGTCTACGCTTGGGTGCGCGGCGAGAGAGGTCACGAGGGTGGCGTAGGAGGGCCGCAGCCACTCGCCTTCGAAACCGATTAGGATGTGGATTTGCGGAGAGTACTTGGTTTGCAGGCGTTGCGCCTCGAGGAGGTAGGCTTCGTGACGCGGGAAGAGCGCGGCGAGGGAGCCTTCGGGGTCGTCGAGCTAGGGGGGTTTGTGAGTTTGTGGGTGGGTTTATGGGAGGGGGAGGGGGGAAGAAGGATAAGGGGTGGTTAAGAATGGGGATGGGGATGGGGGAAAAGGGGGGAATACTTCTTCGGGGTATAAGTCCTCGAGGCTTGTGCGAGGCATGTGCTCTGTGAGACCCATGGTGGTGTACCCGAGGCTGATGGCATGCTTGATGATGTCTTCGAGCTGGTCTTTGGCGTGGCCGGGGCAGAATTGGCCCGAGTGGGAATGCATCGTGAAAGCCATGACGATGATGTGTTTATACTTTTGTTCCCTTTAATTATAATAGTTATCGTGAACAATGAGATGAGACCTGGTGTTGGGGTAGGCACACTTATTTCTGGCAAACGGATTGGGTGCAAACGGTGCTTTTCCAAGTACTGCTTTTATAACATTAGGGCCCAACCACTCGGGATCACTGAGATATTAATAGAGACATGTGAAGATGATATGCGATAATATAAGTGAGTGTTAAAACGTCAAAGTGGATTCCACTTATTCGATAACAGACTCGATCATATCTGCGTACATAAATGTACCTACGCTATCTTATCCCCCGGATTTCCGGTGGAAAGGTAAACTTGGGTACCTGGTTCCGAAAACATTGCGGGTCTCACCGCCTCGTCATACCGAGATACGTCGAATGTACCTAGTCGCAGTTAAAGTATGTACCCATCTACTTGGCTTGTATTACTCAAACGGCATAGACGTTTGGTGAAATAAGATTTGTCTACAATTCTTTCCTTTTGAAATTATTTACTTCTGTTGTAATGAGTAGATTCCGAAAGTGAATGGAGCACGTGGAAATTATCAGTAGTCTACAGTAGTACCTCCCCAATGGGAAAGGTAAATTCTAACATTATCGTCAAGTTTTTAGTATCCCCACTTAGATGGTAAAGCTTGGGCCATTCAAGGGATAGGAGCCGCAACCTATCGGATCTAAGGGCCTGCCCCACACCTTTGGCAGCTACAAGGGAATTTTTCTAGAAGTTTGTCAGCCTTGTACTTTTTCCTGGGTCAGAGCTTGACCAAAGCTTGACCAAACGGCAGCTGCATTTGCGAACAAGTTGCAGCTGCAACCCATAGCTTCTTATCTTTTTACTTTCTTTTCTGATATTACTTTGACGCGTGAACTTTACATGCGCCTTTCCTCCCTTTGTCCTATTCTTTTACCTTCACCGCACGAACCCCAATGTCTTGATTGAATGACACGTCTCAATTGACAATGTTGTTCCCCGAGAGAGACGCGCCTCTTCTCCGACAATGGATTATTCGTCGCCTTGCGAATACGTAAGTTCACCTACAAATTTACACCCTTGGCTCGCCCTGTTCCTTTCTCTTACCTAGGTGCTTGCATATGCTAACATTCGTTTGTCTTCCCTACCTACAGGTCTGATGCGGATGCCGACGTGCTTGCAGATTATGTCTTGGCCCTCCTTCGACACGATGGTGACGTTGGATCCATTCGCAAGATCTTCGAGGATGAGATTCCGGATTTTCTAAGAGAGGGTATGAAGCACTCACCTCCATAATAGGGTCTATAGTATTCTGATCTAAATGCTTATGAACTTATAGATGCCGCTGCATTCACGAACGACGTCTTTCAAGCGATCAAGTATCGCTCCTATTTACCAGGAGCTCCTCCTGCACCTTCCGCCCACATTGCCCTTCCATCTCTACCGTCGGCCCCTATAAACGCACAATCCTTCCCTCACGCAAATGCCCACATCCCGAGACCTATTCCACCGTCGGCGCTCCCGCCCACACATCCCTGGGAACAGAGTGGTTCAAAGAAACGATCGTTCAATGATCAAGATGACGACGTTGAATTTATCCTGTACGGTCAGGGCCCCCGCATTTACAAGCAACCCAGAAGAGATATCTCATCTTTCCCATCTTTTCCACGTGCTGAACGGTACAATCAATCCACACTTCCAATGAACGAATTCCAACCATCCAATGACCCTGGCCGATCTGGACTGCCGCTGCCACTGTTTCAATCTTCTCAATTCCAGGCCCAACCTGATCACCATATGTCGCAGATGAATCAAGGCATATTGGACCAGTGGGATATGCTGTGGCCACAAGAAGATAATTTACCTAAGCCCGTGTATTCTGGAACCATTCCCACGCCCCGTCGAAGAAAGCGCTGCAGAGACTATGACGCAAAGGGTTATTGTTCAAGAGGTAACAAATGCAAGTTTGAACATGGCGCTGATTCGTTAACATTACCTCCGCTTGGGCCCTTAGCAGGTGATGGTGAGTACTTGTTTTCGTTCTCGGCAGACGGGCGCATTCCATGTGCTAACAATCAGAAAGAGTACGATCCTAGCAATGCAATCTTTGCCATGCCACCACCGAATATTCACCAAAATCCCGTGCCCAAGTCCCAAGCCTCTAATTCATCCTCCTTTCCAACGACCCCGAATAATCGTCGTGATGCAAACAAAGGATTGAGACGCATGAAAGGAAAGCTCCCTTTTGCTGCTGTTGGTCCTGTTCATGACAAATCGAAAACAGCTCTCGTGGTCCAGAATATTCCTCCTGAGTGTTTTACCGAAGCCAAGATCCGCGAGTATTTCTCCCAATTTGGCGCCATTTTAGAGATCACAATGCAACCGCCTGATCGGTTGGCCATCGTCAAATTCGATACCTGGGATGCCGCTCACGCGGCTTGGAGCTCCCCGAAGGTAATCTTTGACAATCGGTTTGTTAAAGTGTTCTGGTATAAGGACGAGGCCGAAGCTGGATCCACGCCGGTCAATGGAAAGATGAAGAAGGTCAAGTCTGAGCCAGGCATGAATGGTGCTGAGTCCGCCGGCAGCAACACTCCTAGCGCTGAGCCGTTTGATATGGATGAATTCCTCCGCAAACAAGAGGAAGCTCAGAAAGCTCACGAGGAGAAGACCAAGAAGCGGGAAGAGTTGGAGCGTCAGCGCCAAGAGTTGGAGGAACGCCAGAAAGAGCTTCTTGCGCGACAGCTAGAGGAGAAGCTCAAGCTTCAAGCTAAGCTAACCAAGAAAAGCGAGAATGCATCTTCAGATGCAGCGGATGGGGCTAAGAAGCCAGTTTCTCAGACGGAAGCTCTTCGGGCCCAATTGGCTGCGCTGGAGGAAGAAGCCAACGTACTAGGGATCGACCCGGATGCCGTTAAGGACGAGTTCTCATCCTGGAACCCTCGAGGGCGTGGTAGAGGTGGCCGAGGCTACCGTGGCCGCGGACGTCACTTCCCCACGGCCTACCGAGGTGGACATGGCTTCCAAGGTAGAGGTGGTGTCGAAGCTAGACACGCGGCGTACGCCGTGTATTCCTTGGATAACCGACCAAAGATAATCGTACTGTCTGGGGTTGATTTCACGAATCCGGAGAAGGACGAAGCTCTCCGACAGTATCTTTTTGTAAGTGCCCAGGTGCATAATCATCTGGTTTTAGCTAACCAATTTCAGGGCATCGGCGAGTTCAAAGGGATTCATACGGACCCTAAGTCAACTCATATCACCTTCAAGGATCGCAAGACGGCGGAGCAGTTCATGCTCGGGGTATCTGCAAATAACGCTATTCCCGGACTTGATGACAAGGTCGAGATCGCTTGGGCCACGTCTGCCCCTCAACCCGAGACGAAGGCAACTGCTGACAGCGATGTCCCTATGACCGCTAGCGTGGAGGATGAGCAAGCAGCTCATGACAAAACTACTACCGAGGATAATGGCACAAACGCGGAGTTGGAGGAAGGTGAAGTCGATAATTCCAACACGCACGATCAGCATGATATGGATTACGAATCTGGTCAGGGCTGGGATATGGCTTGAGCTGACGCGTGATAATTATCGATGGTTTGCATGGTGCGCCGTCTACTCATTTGGGAGAGCAACCCGTATAGTAGTACCAGCTTACCGTTAAGGATATTCTGAACTTACAGTTGGAAGTTGGCACCCTACAAACACGGCCTGCGAATATGGTAGAGCTATTATGATGTACATATTCTATTCTCCAGCATGAGGGTTCAGGAATGACCTGAAAGGAGATAATAAATGTGTCATGGCTGGGCATGGTATTCACTGGTTGGGGGTGGCATAATACATACCTACTGGATTGAGTGCGTTGCGACTTATTACTCTGCACAGATCCAATGTGTACCTCAATGGTCTCTATACGATTATCCCAAATTCACCTAGTCATGTGTCCCATTATCTATAGGCCCGGGTAGATGGAAGCCTTTTTATTGGGTATAATAAGTGAAATATTCACGACCTCCCTTCTAAACGTAACGCAGTCAGGTACATATAGGTCTCGTTTTACTCTTCCACACCATCCTCGGCTTGCAACGCATGCGCTAGTCCTGCTGCAACACTACTCCCCATCATAGTTGCCATCGGAACCGCCTTCATCAATCGTCGCACAATTGCCTGCAGCATAGACTCCTGGCACGTTCGTCGTGTAGAACGGCGGCTGTGCGTCAATATGCCCCCGAGGGGCTGGCGCTACTCCGAAATCTGCGGCGAAAGAGCCATTGAGCTCGGTGGCTGGAGCGTGGGCCGGGTTTTTTGTGTTAGGAAAAAGGGGTTAGGGGTTGAGAGGCACGGCACTCACCAAGAAACCCTCCTTGTTCACGCTCCCGTCTTCCAGAGTTACAAGCATGCCCGCGTCACCCTCGACGTCCGAGTCTTTGGCAAGACGAACTATGCGGCGGTTATCGACGTCGAATTTTTGGCTGCTCTTGAGCTGTGCGCGGATCCGCGACCCGAGATTTTCATTTTCGTCTGCGTATACGGTGACACGACCCGCGAGCCGGGCAGCCATACGTGCGATGACAGGTGCCATGAGTGGCGCAGAATCGCTGTCTGCGCCCCCTAGCATAGGGCCCGTTCCTAGGACGCCTGCTGAGGCAGCGCCCCGTTCTTCGAAGCCGTGGCAGAAGAGGCAGTGGAGGCTAATAGGTTATTCTATCAGCAGTATTCCTAATCCAAAATATCCGAAGTAAATATTTAGGAAAAGGAATAAAACTCACATTCCACGCCCCCACAACTCCGCATACCCCTCCGGCGTCTCGGGCATTACATCCCGGACGCCCTAGTCAGCACCAGCTTGCGCCCGACGTACCTCGATCCCCGCTCATCTATCACCTTAAACCTACCACTACTACTCTTACTATTACTACTACCACTCCCACTACTCCTCCTCCCTCCTTCGTCATCGCCACAATTTAACTTCCGCCCCTTCACCACCCCCAGCGTCGCGGAACTGCACGGCGTCCACGTACCGCGCCTTGTCGCGGAAGGCGGCGGGCGGCGCGTGGTGCCCGGCCCAAGACGTTGTGCATGTACGTTGCGGAAGGCGCGCGACGAGAAGACGACGGCCGTGTGCAGCTGGCCGTGCCAGCGCGCCGGCGACTAGGACCAGGACGTCGGATGTGGAGGCGTTGGGCATGGTTGTGGTGTTTTTTTTTTTTTTAATTTTTCCTTCTGTGGGGCTGATTATAATATTGGAAATTTGGGTGCAACACGTAGTGTTTGGCTTTGAGGAGATATATCGGGGACTTTTTCTTTAAGCGCTGAGGAGCTTGGAAAAGATGGGTTTTATGTCAATGATTTTCTATACGCTTATACAACTATATATGTCTCTGCGCTTTATTGATTTCTACCTGGGTAGTTGATACTTGGAGAGCCAAATGCTGGTTTACTATATCTGATCTTCACAATGATCGGACGATTGCCCCCTTTTTCGCCCGGACGTAAATCCCGATGTGGGTCTTCAAGAGTCACCGTCATGTCTCCGGTGGTAGCCCTTTTCCGATTAAACTCCTTGTCAGATTCGGGGGAAGTGGAGTGGATGAACATCGTTACTTCATGATAGCCTCCATTAGTTCCGACGAATTAATAATATAATCAGGATAAGAGGCGACGAAAGGCATTGGGTTTTCATGTCGCACATTCGACTATTCATAAATGATGCAGCGCGCGAACTGTCATCTTCCATTCCAGAAAAAGAAGAGTCCTCCTTGCGACGCCACCAGCCATTGGCATACCTAGGTACCTACCTTCGCAAGCTGAATCCGGTATGTTGGGATAATGCGGTGTATATCCTTGAGGCACTGCGCTACTTTCTCCGAACCTTCTTGTTCATCCGCATGTAGTGTCCACGGAACGCGCTGCGATCTTGATGGCTCATCACGCTTTGCACGTTATGCCATTTGGCTTGGAGCTCTTAAACTAGTTTTCCCACTTGCTCCAGACCTGCAATTGCGACGCTTACTTCGCCACGTCCCCTTGTGACCCTACAGCCCGATTCCGAAGGGTGCCATGCATAGCACCGCCATGGCCGCGGCCATGTCTGACTGTATAGAACGGAGCAAGGAGCCTGGCAGTGCATGGAATAGCGGAATGTACGCGGGCACTCTGTGTTGTGCAGGTGGATAATATCGTTTACGAAGGGCACTCTTAGCTTGGTGATGAGGGCTGTCTGCCTAGGTACCTAGTAAAGGGACGTAATACTTCTCTTCCCCCATAGAGATGCATGCTTGCGGCTTATGGCTTTCGTGAAGTCAATAAGTATATGGAGAATTTAATGGTGAGAGAGAGGCCGAGATGATGCCTACGCGTAGGGCTCACGGGAATGCTGTGAAGCTTTTGAGAACATCTAAGGGATACGCACTTACGATACTGAGAACCGCTATTATGGACATATTCAAGAGCAATGAGAAATGACCTCTCACGAATTTGGATAGAACGTGGAAAACGAATATAACCGCATCCAAGTATCCATATTCTCGAACCTCTTTTTCAGTGACAGCAAACTCAACCAATTATCCTTCTTCGCTAAACCTAGAATTACACAGCATGCCTAGGCTCTTATAGGTCAAGAGATATTCCGCCCCAAAGTCTGCCTACCTACTGGCGTCTCTATCGTGCGGAGAGTATGATTAAGGTGGCTGAGCCTACCTGTAATAAAACCGGCACTTTACCGCCCAACTCTTCGCTGGCGTTTTTCTTCCCTCTTCATCCTCCCAGAAACACAACTATCCTAATGGATCCCTTATCAATAAGTGCTGGCGTTGCAGGCTTCACCTCCCTAGGTCTCACAGTATCAAACGGGCTCATCCAGTACTGTAAAAAGTACCGATCTCGAGATTCAGATCTTTCTCAACTGAAACACCATGCTGAACAACTCGAAACGTTCATCGCTCTCATCCGTACTCGAACATCTGAACCTAACGGTTCAAGTAAGGATGTCGATAACCCGCTGCAAAGATGTATAGATGCCTGCAACGCCTGTCTCCGACATTTCAAACTGCTGAATGCGAAGTATGCCCACCCGAAACCTAGCAAGGACTTCTTACGTAGATTGAAATACCCCTTTGACAAAGAGGAGTTCGACAACCTACGATCTCAACTCAAAGAATTCTATGCCATGTTGCTTGGACATTTGCAGTTGATTCACCTGTGAGTACAGCATCCACGGCCAGTCTCCGCTGCTAACGTGAGTTATGAAGTGATGCCACACAGGATATAAGAGGTGTTATGATTTCAGAATTTGCCAAGGTATCTCTAGCTGTCGAATCTCTCGGAAGGCAGCTCCAGTCCTCGATATCAAGCGCTGAGCATACGACGAATGACACGATACGCAACGGCCTAGAACGGATGGGTTCTTCATTTCAACAAGATCTTCGGGAAACCCGAAACGATCTGACAATATCTGTCGTGGGCCATATGCATTCCCTATCTGATCAGCTAAGAGAAGGGCAAGGCAACCAGACTTCAAGTATCGTGGACCACATGGATCAGAGATTCCACACACTTGAAAATTTGATCCAGACATTATCGAAGAATAGCGGAATCGGTGACAAAAGAAAAGTCGTTAAACCAAACACGTCATATTACGACCAAGGGCATAACTTTACTGGCACAATGTCTTCAAGGACCCACAAAGAAGACCTCCTCGGTTGCCTTTGCCAATGTCCGAGGATTCGACAGAGGGGAGCATGTGTGCAACACCAAAAAGGCTGCATGCTCTCATTTAGTAACCGTAAGAAGCGGAGTTGGGCTATGAAATTTCGAGTGTTCCAACGCGAAGTCACGTCAATATGGGAACTTGAATACTCTCGGATAGCATGGGCTCGCGACTTCCGTATCAACCGTAACCTCACAGTTCGAGCCATTGTACCAAACAACTCCCCTGCATTTAAATTGATAACTGACATTTGGGAAGGAGCATGGACCACTAAAGAGATGACCACGTACGACCTTGGAACATCACTCCGAAAATGTCTAATCAAACTGCAGGAGCTCTTTCGAGATGGGCTAGCATGGCCAACAGATGTGGATGTGTTTGGAAGGAACTTGCTAAATGTATCCCCCCTCTTGTTATAACATCACAGATGATAGTACTGATAACAAGATAGGCAGCTAATAAGTTTTTCATTTCTCAACCCTCTGGATGGCAGATGGTAGACGAGAAATATATGCTCATTTTAGAATTCATGATGGCATTGCTTGAGATGGGGGTGCCAATCAATGATGTCTCCCACTATGGTATTACTGAGTAAGGATTAATACTACCTACCTTCCATACCTACTTGTAAGAGGGAAACTTAGCAAATTCATAGCACCCCGCTTGGCGAGTGTTGTCATTCGACAAGGCTCTTCACGACTCATAACCACATTGGGTCCATTATTATCAGCAATTTCATAAATAGGGACGCTACTCTTATACGCGTACATTGGGGAATTATCATCGCCATCTTGTCTTGTCCAATTCCTGGGCTATATGAACGTAAGACTCAAGCTATTTCTACCTATGCATCTACTTAGTGGTGATAAGCGAAGCTAACTGTTTTAGCTCTTGCCTGTACCGAATTCCTGACTTATATCCTTCGCCGCTCAGAAGATGACGTCGCTCGTCTACTTGATGCAGACAATTCTGTGTTATACGAACGGACCAAGACGGGCCAAACGCCGCTCCATCTAGCTGCCAATTGGACCATGGGCCTCAACATTCTATTTGAATTTGGAGGCCGAGCAATTCAGTCTATAATCAACATCAAAGACAAATTCAGGCGCAGCGCTCTTGACTACGCAATTGATCTAGGAGACGTTGACTCTGTCTCTATTCTGACTGATGCCGGTGCAAGCATTAACCCAGGAACATTGTATCGTTTGGAGAATGTACCTCAAAGCAAGGATATCAAATCGATGATCATCGCCCACTCTCTCGCCCGACAACGAAGAGAGTTAGTACAACTCGCCTTCCTCAATCTGCCTTCCAAGATGATTGAAGAGTTCGGTTTAAAAGAAGGTGATGTTGTCGATAACGAAGCTTTTGATGTCGCAGAAGCCTTAAGGCAACGAGGCGTTGCACTACCTACTTATTATGACTACTTGACCCCTACATGCAGCTCTATTTACCATTGGGAAGGCATGACAGCTTCTGTAGCCCAAAATCTTTTCGATGCCGGGTTTCGCAAGCCAAATACCAAAGTCTGCGGCTATGATCCACTGATGTTACTAGATGGTTTCTATAGTGTTACTAACTGTCTTATGCTCATTGAATGGTTTGAAAGACACGGACTGGATCTCCATGAACCAATCCCCACGGCCGATTGTGCTCTAGAAATAGAAAATGACGGGTTGCACTCTATATACCGAACGATTCACGTTCTAGGATCACGCCTAGGTTGGATGATGGAAGCGAACTATATACTACGCTATGACATAAAACTCCCACAATTGGCAAGATTGCTTGAAGACGACGTTACCGATCCTTGCCTCTGCTACTGCACGACCAACGGATGCACAGTAGCATCGAAATACTTCAAAGAGCATCGGAATTACGAAAAAAACAAAGGTCGGATAAATGTTAAACTGAAGTTAGCCGGGCCAGCAGTATCTGGTCGTGATGGGCACAGAGTTGCGCTAGATTTGATCCGCGCATTGACATTTGGATTTCTTGACATGACACATACTTGCTGTTGTGTGAGGACGTTTTTCAGTCTTGAGTCTGCTATATGTGGCGGTAATATAGTTTACCTTAAGGATCGGGAAGAAATCGACGAAATACGAGAGGAAGAGAGATATTTGGCAGAAATGCTAGAGGCCCTGGTGGAAGAGTTCAGTATGAAGTTTCAAGAGATGAACGTACCGCTCGATCAGTTTGTGGAAGAATACCTTTGGCCGAGAATTGTAGAAGTTATGAAGCAAAAAGATCAGTTGTCGGTGGAGGAGCTGGATAGGATGAGGGAAATTGGTGTTGTGCTCAATGAATCATAGTTCCTTTGCCTACCTACGTATCTACCTAGGTAACTATCCAGACGAATCAATTAGAAAAAACATATTTTACTTTATGTTGGACTAAAATGGCAAGAGGTAGGGTCGTGGTCGCGTCCCCATGATAACTCGCAATACTAGATTTCCTCAATATCGGTGACATGTACATGTCGCCGATACGCAAAATGATAATTCTTATCAAACTCATTGATAAATTCGCGTGAAATAAATGTAAAATCAATAAAGGGGCAACTAGTTGCCGAAATGGAACGAACATCTGACGGCACCATCAATCAAAATCTAAACACGAGCCACCCTCCAACCGGTCGTCTAACCTTGAACCCCATCCCCATGCAGATAGATATACAAAAGTATAGGTAGTGTTGATTAACACCAAAGCTCATTAAATCTTGGATCTGTACTGGTGAGCCTCTTAGGTAGGTACCTATCTATGTAAGCGCCGCGCGAATATATTGGGCGAAGGTGTTGCAGTTGTTATCGGTGACGCTATAGGTCTTGTGCTTTTCGTCGTTGGTGTAATCCTTAGCATCATTCTTCGCCGTTATAGACCCCTTTTTGGTGGTCGTGCCCCCGTCTTCCAAGAACGATTTAGAAAAGTCCACCTTGGAAGCCACCCAATTCGGCGAGTGTACCATAGCAGCATTTTTCTTATCCTTGTTCATCGTCATGTGATAGTAGACAGCCTCAAAGTGGTTGGTGGTTGTCGTGCCATCTTTTTTGGTAGGCTTCTTAGTGGATTTAACCTGTCCTACTATCACTCCGATGTGCTCAAACCCAAGGTTCTTCTGCAGCTGCTGCAATTCGCTGAGCGTCTCCGTATCGCCATCCAAAATCTCCGCACCAAGCTTGTCTTTTTGATAAACCCAGTACCACTCTCCCACCTTCAAGCTGGGGTGGACTTTTGCGAGCGCCTGGTACTCCGGCGTATTCACCACCTTGTCAGCACGGGTTGCTAGATCAGCGCCCTCGGTTACGTCAATGCTGCTAGAGATGGGGCTCGCGATGGCAAACGTGGCCAGGAAGGCGGAAATGAAGTAAGTGAATCTCATTATAGGCTAAAGACGTGTTTCTGACGAAATGATAGTCCGGCTATGAGTTTTTGAAGTGACTCTTTAGTCTGATGATCTTGTTGACTCGACTGGATAGGTAATAAAGGCCTCGACGGGATAACTTATACGTCTTCTTCCTTTCCCTGTAACCTTTACCTTTACCTTTACTACTATGAAACAAATACTTACCTATATTGTGCCCTAATCTTTTCCTCTAGAGATCATCGTGATGATTCTTCGTTACGCCCTAAAAATAACTATGTCCTGTCTAACAATGCTTATACTCCTCTAAGCCTTCTCTCCGTAATAGGAAACTCACAATGCTTGTTAGGCCAATTTCCTTTACCATTCCTACTTAAGTTATATCTAGGTACCTATGCAGAGTAATTTCTTTAATTGATGGGATCGAATGTCGGTCGATCACATTACACAACATGGCAAAACTTCTTATATTGCAATATAGACGAAGAATACGGGGTTTCATAAAACGCCAGCAATATTACGTTATACTACCTCCCTGAAACTAGACATACAGCTGAAGATCTTTTAAGCTTGTTTGGAATTAAGACATTGTAGGTCAGCTATAAGCACTAAAACGTCTGAATCGATAGTGTAGGATCCGTATGGCTGTTAACGTTAGCTTCGGCCCTGGAATATGTTGGATTTAGTAAGATTTTGTCCTGTATAGGTATTGATTAAGCAATCATTCTCTCTGGAAATTTCTGGTAGGCTCATGAGTTGGACGATACCCAGGTAATTGCTAAAAGAACCCCATATTAGAAGTAAACCTTGAGAATAATAGCAATAGAACTTAAGAGCGGCAAACATAATTCCATTGGTAAATACCTATATAAGTAGTTTTATATTCGTTGATTAAAATCGGAGATGAGGTATCCAAAATAGGGAACCTCGAGGAAAGAGTCTTAGCTCGAGTACCGTTGTTGAACGTCAACCTCGGGTCTCGGTGGTAAGCTGATGCAAAACCTGACGTCAACTTCCCTTGGACAAGGTGGCAGGATAGTGGATAATAGGCACCTACTTATTGGTTTAAAATAAAACATGAAACTTGGATTTTTGCGGTCATGATATTCATCGGGTCTTCAAAGATAAACCCTTTCGCAACAGATCGCGAAAACATAGCCTAGGCACCTACCTAGAAGGTACCTAGCTAGTATGGTACCAAGACACCGAGGTGATTGGTGATTACTTCGATTCCACGTGTAATCTTAATCTACTCCTAATAAAAAGGGTCTTACTTCTGTCCTGGCATAGGTACGAACGTCGTCCTGCTCATCTGCTTAACCAAACCAACATTATGGATGATGGAGACTAGGCCACACAGGAGATCAACGAGTGGGTTGCTCGGGGAATGCTAGCCCGGGAACACGTTATATCCCGTCTCGACTACAAAATTAAGATCAGTTACGCGATTGACCAAGAGGAGGAGCCTACCATCGAAGCCACACTCTATTCGGCTTCGACTAGTGCGTCTTCCGGCGAAAGTCCCGTCTTAATTGAACCGGCCTTCATCTCTCTTCTGCAAGCAATTGCCGCCTTTCCTCAGGGTTCCGAAGGAATTAAGGCCGGGAGAATTATCTTTGAAAGCATAAACTATCTCAGCTCACTGCCTTACATTCCTAGAACCCCGCAACCGTCTTCCCAGACGAATGGCCTCTCATTAGCTCAGTTAAACCGGGCCCTGGTTTGGTTGTTGCCAAACCGCGCGAAGTACATCATAGAGGAGAGCAACTTCTCCCGTATACGCACGCGGTGGGATCGCCTGCGCCTGCTATTCCAGAGCTTAGCTACTAGTACCGTCCCCCTTGCGGCGCAAGACAGCGCCCGGAGCCATGCTCGTTTGCTTACAGCTCGACATGCCTTCGATGTTTCGTGGGACGGTTGGCTGGATAACTGCGCTGTTAATCATGACGACGACGGGGATGAAATTTATCATGATCTTCTGGATGTGTTGTATTCCACTCAAGAGGAGCGGCCCCGCTGGTCGACGCTTGTGCCACGGGACGCTTTCCGGAATATCGCGAAGCAGATCAAAGCGGAGGAAAGGCTTCCTGAGCTATGCACCCTGGCAATTCCAGTGCAACGGTTCAAAGACCTTGTGAAGGTTCTGCTAGCGCTGCACTTGGAGCTTCCAAAGCCTGATGTTGGTGAAAATACGAATCTATCGCAATACGATGATGCGGCGGATTCTATATGCGCTGCTTTCGCACAACATCGCGAGACGGGAGTAACAGACTTAATAACGTGGCCCTCATTCGCACATGCGATCGAGTCCATGGCACCACATATCGTCGAGCCCCTGTACCGACTCCTCACAGTCACCTTCATGAACAAAGCAGCCCCGGCCGACATCCTCGGACCCCCAGATCCGCCTCGCAACCTACCTGAAGACGCGATTCTCACTCTGCCCCGCGTGAGCCAGCTCGTCTCTTTCCTCGCTGAGACTATAGATGCCGGGTACTTGCGCCGCACGAACCGCTATGAGTCCCCCAACTTCCCCGCGCCCGCTGCCCTCGTACGAGCTATGACGGACGTTCCTGAGGAGGCGATAGTGCTGTTCTCGGGCCGAGTTATTACTGCTATGGCTGCATCGACTGAAGAGGGGAAGCAGTGCGTCTTTGGCCTGTTTAGTCCCGCGCCGAAGAAAGACGGAATCTGCATCCAGGCCCCGTCCGAGATCCAACCTGATAACGCGGGACAGCGGCAGTGCCGGTTGTTCCAGCTTGCACCGGTACAGGATGTGTTCCGTGGTGTTGCGGGGGAGCCGGGGTGGAATGTGGTTTTGGATGCTGAGGGGGGTGAAAGTGTGGCGTTTGGAGATTCGAGTGCAATTGAGGATGCTGAAGAACGGAAAGGGGGGGTGGTGTTGGTTTTGCGGGATGGATTGCGGCGAGCACGGATCCGGCAGTGGAGTGGGGATGTGGAGATGAGTTTGGATGGAGGCAAAGACGGTGGAAGGAAAAAGGGGGTGGCGTATGAAGCGAATCCAAATCGAGGCGATTGGACGGTCGACTTTGTCGTGGAGGAAATCGAGATCTGGAGTGAGGACCCAGTGTAGGTAACACCGAAGGATATTTTATATATATAAATTTGACCTATTTAATTGTGATTAGTGGCTTGGAATTGACGATTTTAGGACATTTCAAGTAGTAGCGTCCGTCAAGGTATGTTACTCGTAATAAATTGAAATAAATTTGTGAGGTACCTGGTATAAGTAAGACTAGAGTTGCCACGATGCAGGAGTGTCTTCACGCCAACCCTTCCAACGCCCCTTTTCATAACCCCCATTATCCCAGTTTCCTCTCACCAGCTGAACGCCTCATCAACCAGCTTAACGATCCTGCCCTTCTGCCCGAGCTCACACACGATCGCCCGCACCTCGTCCGCCATTCCGACCGGTCCGCAGACAACGACGGCAGTCTCACTACCCTCCAGAACTTCGCGCTCCAGAATCGTGCGCAAGTCTAATCGTCTTCCTACCGAGATCTCGCCTATGATGCTCGGCTCCAACACGCCGGGACCCAGGGCCGTCCTTACCGCTTCCACCAGGGCTTGGCTCCGCGAACCCCAGAATAATCGCACAGCGGTACCGCGGGTGCGAAGAAGAGGCGCCAAGGCCGTGATTCCTACGCCGCCCGCAATTAGTATGCAGTTGGGCACGGTGCGCAGTTCGTCCAGCGAGGAGGCGGCGTATGAGGACTCGACGAGAACGGGGAGTTTGGTCTTGCTGTGGAGGATGGATCGAATGCCATTTCCGCTGGTGGCGATGAAGAATGTTAGGCCTGTCTTGAATGAGGGCCCCGTCGTTGGTTGTGAGGAGACAGAGCTATCTTGGACAGGGGAGGAAGGCTCCTCGTCTCTTTTCTCCATGTCGCTTCCAGGCAAGCTGGTTTTCTCCTCCGAGACCGACACACTAGATGTCTTTTCCGGCTCTTGCGCCGTCAAAGCTCCCATCACGGAGAAGGGGTGGTTCTCCCAGACGCGCCAGCTCAGGGTTGGGAAATAGAGATACGCGTGACCCTGCGCCGAAACCCCGGGGACGTCGACGCGGATGTTGTTCTCGTCGACGACGGTGATCTCGGCAGACCGAATCCCGTTTCGTGCCAGCCGAGCAAAGCGCATAAGTCGGTCGAAAGCCCAGAGCGCGAAGCCGATGTAGATCCACGTCTCGTACCCCCACTGGTTTTCAAATCGGTGGTAGATGTGGAAATAGCAAGCGATGAGGGCGATAAAGGAGAGAGCGAAGTGGGAGGCGAGGAAAAGGTTGTATGCTTTCTGTCGCAGTGGGAGGATGCTAGCGGGGAGCATGACAGTGAACGCTAGAACAGCGACGATCCCCCATATCCAATATGGCAGTTTACTTTCGGAATAATATTCATCCCTTACGAGGCACCTATGTAAGTACATTGCCGAGTGTATGCATGCCTCGATCGTACAGATGATGGCAATCCAACGGTGTAGTAAGAGGAACGTCGAGTAGTGCCAATTAGTAATGGTCAGGAGGATATTGTTTCGACCCGAGTAGAGAACAAGGAGCGGGACGTTGGCGAAGCTCAGAACCCCCTGGCGATTTCGGACGTAGCCCATTAATTCCTCATGCTTTGACGGATACCAAGAGTTCGGCATTGCTAGCGGGTAACCGACGCACGAGAACACGATGTTGATGATAAAGAAATATACTATCAACATTGTCTGACCCCGCGTAGGCATGATAGCAAGATTATGGAGTGGAGCTCGATGTCTTCGACCAAATAAAGGGGGTTCAATAAAGTAGGCGTTAAACTGGCTCGCCAGACCCTTGGGGAAAGGCACAAAACGTAGCAGAGAACATGCTACGGGTATCACAGCACCAGTGATCAGTATAGCCAGTCTATACTTTAAGTTAGCAATGTGGTAGAAAGGGGTATCAAGATAGGGGTATAAAGGTAGTACCCAAAGTTACTTTGCCTAGTGTCGGTCTCCTCGCATAGAGAGAGGGAATTGTAGGATGCCAAGTATTCCTCCTCATCAACTAAGGTGGTAGTGTTGAGCAGTGCTTGAAGGGCAACGGTCACCTTTGGGGGCGGATCAGCATGAAGCAAGGCAATGCTATATGTCTCCTTAGGGGTAGGTTGGCCCGGGGAGCGACCGACAAGGAAATACTCCCAGTAATGTTCAAGTCGCGTATCGGAAACATGAGGGCAGTGTGTACTGATGCAGTAAGCCATGCTATGGAGGAAATTGTCGTCGTTTGCATAACAATCGGATGAGGTCATGATCATTGGTCCTGACATACCGCCCATATCCATGTCGTCTTGATCTGAGAGCACGGAGCAACTAAGCTGATAACTGCTAATAACATCATGACATGAGAAGGCGCAAGTTGGGTCATACATGGTGATTCCATGGCCAATCAGACCATAACCTCGATAGCCCGTCGTGGCCTTGGCTGCTCCCAGGAGAGTGGCAACGAGAACGCTGATATTGATCCTCATGTTGGACGTGAATGAAGCATAGCCTGGTCGATTGTTAGGTGAATATCATAGGATTTTGGGGAAAATATATATCACGGAGGAACTTGAAGATAAAATAAGATGTCAGCTGTTCATCTTGCTTGAGAAGTAAGGGGATCGATTTTATGACCTTAACTAGAAACGTCAGGTTGTGCGGTGAAAGGTCCAGAGCGGCAAGTAGCATATTCTTATGATACCTCATTATTCAGTCATGTATAACGGAAGATTTAGCCTTCCACCGTTGAAGATACTGTATTGTTTGCCATGGTCACGTACGTAGTATATATCATTGGTTACCACGAACCGGGGCTGGGCCTGGTGGAGAAGGAGCTATACTGCTCCGGACTACTAGCTTTGCTTAGTGCTCCGATTGACCTAGACCGGGGCAGTTACTCGGGAGTTGACACGGAAGGTCCACCGAAGAAACTTTCCGAATTTGTGGGTTACTCGGTACGTACCTGGTAGGTATATGAGCCCATGCTGACACGAGTTGCAGCACAATCGTCTAACGGCAATGGTGTCGCCATACAGTGTGTTACGTGAGAACCACTTTGGGGAAGCAAACACGCTCATTTGTGCTCAGTGACCCTGGTAACACAATGACCTCGATAGGCCTGGACACCTCGTGGGCCGTTGGGTTTCCTGCGCACCACGAGGGACAAGTAGGTATGTTCAAATGAATGGACTTCCCAAGGCATAAAAGAAACGTGGTTTGGTAATTATTTTACGCTTCTTCATATGCCTAATAGGGAATGAGATTATCACCTAGGCCGAGCTTCAGATCTCATCAATTTTGGGCCGTCTTGGCGTAACCAATGCCACAAGGTCTCGTGCCAACTGGACTTGACGCATGAAGTCGAGGAGATGGCCCCTCCCATAGATGATAGCTTATTTGGTCAGATACTATACGCTCTGTAATCTCTTCGGGGAAAACCGCACTTTGTGAGCACAATGTTTTTGTGATGTTCCTTGTAGCTCCCCAGAGCCCCTCGAGACATTGCTTTTGTTAGACTCACAAACATGGATGACCTGACTCAGAGTCATAATGGAATATGTGCGGATTTCATAACCTGTGAAAGTTTGTGTAAATACCTAGGTAATCATACCGTGAGGGGTACCTGGGCTCGATGAATATTAACGAGGAATGATCTAGTACGGCAGACTCGGTACTGTGACTTGGTAGCTATTAGGTTAACATGAGTTATAGGAATGCGCAGAAGTAGAAACGTGGTAGGGATATCATTGATACGAAGGCTATTACTCCCTTAAAAGACATCGCGGTGCTATTGACGTGGAATTCAGGTTAGCCTTGTAAATCCCACAGGCAAACTGGGGGAAAGGGGCAACGAGGGGTCTGATCCAAAGCGGCATTTTCTCGTTTTACTCCCTAGTGAGGTCATAAACATGGCAAAGAGTAATCAAGTAACTGTACGGTTTATGACTGGACCTCCTCATTAGTTGTTGGATCGCTTAGAATGAGACAGGATTCTAGAATCATGCCCTCTATAGCAAGCGAACGCGTCGGATCACGACTTGGCAGGTCATCTTTTGATTTGATTATGCATGATATAGTGTATCATATGACGGTTATTCAATCGATTACGGTGCGTGTAGTCGAGTTAGAAGCTCGCAGGTTGGACAATGCGGATCATCCACTTTAAGATTTAACGTCCGCGCAACGAAGCAATTTAAGCTTAAATTATTCCCGAAATGCTACACTGTAAGCGAGGAAATAAGCGAAGAAAACAGCGAAATACTCTTACTAAAACTTCGATAAAGAACGATAAACTCTGGTTTTCCGTCTCCCCACGCGAGCGGAGGTTTCGAATTGGCGCAAACTTGCTCGGCGTCCAAGGGACCCATTCTCTCGTGAGACGCGGCTCCGAACCTTCGGGTCTTCCCACAAACATCCGCTGAAGATTTAAGTTGACCCAGTTGCCCATTTGGATGTGTCCGGTAGGTAATGTCTCAGAACACACCGCCAGTATCGATTGAGCGGTCACGGAATACATCGGTGCTAGTTGCGAGGAAAACCATCCCGCTCATTTCTCCAGCGGTGAATGATATGGCAACGGCGATGGATATGTCGGACACGCCGAGTGGCATGGATATGGGCGAGATGGACGACTCCCAGATGCCCCAGATGTCGATGACTTTCTTCGTCTCATCCACGACGTCGCTCTTTTCCAAAGCATGGACCCCCGCAACCTCGGCCGAATATGCCGGCACTTGCATTTTTCTCATAGTTCTTGCAGTTGTTATGCGTTTCATGCTGGCACTGAAACCAGTTCTTGAGAAGTCAGTATGGAATGCGGCCGTCGGACATAGGGGAGAACTCATACCTGACGAGGAGGCCAGTTATCAAAAGGAGGACATGGCCACTCGATCGCCTTTCATACGCGTATACAGCGATATACGAAGGCGTTGGGCTGTCTGGAGATTCAGGACTAGTCTTAGTAGAGCATCATTTGAGTTCGCGCTGGCAACCGTGGGATATTTGCTGTAGGCTCCTCTCTGACGTTCATGAGTTATAAAGCTGCATGATGCCCTGTCGCTAATCAGAGAATAGGATGCTTGCAGTCATGACGATGAATATCGGTTACTTCTTGGCGGTTCTAGGAGGACTCTTCCTCGGAACTTTCATAGTTGGAGATCTGGCGGCGGATAATTCATTGTATCAGGACCATCATTGCTGATGGATGGTTCCAGGCGGAAGTAATGAGGGAGGAATGATTAATGGATATAATTGACGACTCGGGTAGGTGATACCGTATTGTTATAATGAAGATACATTTGACCTAGAATATCGGCAGAAATTTGAGCAGGTCTGATGAGTCTTTTCTGTTTAATGAAGCATCTGTCACATAGGTATTATAACGAAGAAACATTATGCGTGATCATTTTCGTGCTTGTCTAACGTATTTAGACTTACTCTAGCAGGCTTTCCTGGAAACCAATGAAAGCCTACGACCTCAATATAGGGTTGTCATTCTGTTAGGGTTACGCCCCAATTCAATACCACTAATGAGCAGGCATAGATTGAACAGATTGCCCCCTGACGTGGCTTGTGCTGTGCGACAGAGGATGGTAGCAACAAACAGACATCATACATGTAGGTTGCCGTCTACAGCCTGGGACAGAACGTTCTGTATCGTGACATGCCGTCACCGGTCGACGTAACGGGCGGGATGTTACAGCGCTGGAAGGATTTAGCTGAATGCCGGAACTCCACCTTAGGCGTCAGGGGCGTCGTGGAAACCCGATCTTTGTGTCAAGATCTTCAGTCACAACGCCGGTAACCAATAGATAAGCCCGGATATCTAACCCATGGGCAATATCAGCCACGTGGGGCTACCTGCGTTAGGCTCATTTCTTCTGCAGGGCACCTCAAGTGCTTTTAATATTATTCGTCGCTTCCACTCTTCACCTCCTGGCCTGGTGCTTCTCGATATAATTCACGTAAGCCGCCTTTTGAGTCTTGACAAACCTCGACTCTTTCCAAGGTTGGCCAGGACTGGTGGAATTCGCTTACTCTAATAGATACCATTTCCCTAACCAATTCAATCATTTATTTGGTATCCTGTCATATCCTCGCTTGCAGATTGCCCCGCCTCCTTCGTCGCAAGTTCACCAGTCTTCCGTTGTTGTAGCATATCGCAGCTACTACGAGGTCCAAGTTGAAAGATCCGAGTTGTGAAGGACAATAAAATGTCTTCCAGTATTGGAAGTGGTAGCAAGGAGAGCTTGGGTGAGTGTGGCGTCCCCATATATTAGGCGAATTCAATGTGTCTAAACGGAATACCGGTGTAGATCCTGGCGTTGTAATCACTCCTAAGGTTTCCGAACCCTGGTCGGTCGAAAAGGTGTTGGCGACAATTCACCCCAAAGCCCCCGTCGAGGAGTCTGGCTCACCGGTTCCCTTCTTTCACATCCTCGAGCGCCTCAAGACGGGTAAACGAGAAGGATGGCGGCGGTTCGGTATCGATAGGTGAAGTATTATGTTCAAAATCAAAATATAGCTGTTACTAATAGTTGGAGTAGAGGCGAATCCATCGCTGACCACATGTATCGCATGTCGCTAATGACCTTCCTTTGCCCTCCGTCGCTTGCGCCTAAAGTCGATCTCAATAAATGCATGAAAATGTGTCTGATTCACGATATGGCCGAGTCGGTAGTAGGAGATATTACACCCGTAGACGGCGTCCCGAAACCGGAGAAGAGCCGTCGCGAGGCCGAGACGATGGACTACATTTCCAAGAACCTTCTCGGTAAGGTATATGGAGGTCTCGCGGGACAAGAAATCCGAGCGATTTGGCAAGAGTACGAAGACTCTAAGACAATAGACAGTCTATTTGTTCACGATATAGACAAGATGGAGTTGTTGCTGCAGATGGTGGAGTATGAGAAGCGTGTGGATAAACGGCTCGACCTTGGCGAGTTCGCGTATGTGGCGACTAAAGTAGTGTTGCCGGAAACGCAAGAGTGGGCGAGGGAGATTCTCAAGGAGCGCGATGAATTCTGGGGTACGGAAGCGCACGTTCACGGCGAAGCTGGTGTGAATGGCGGTGTGAAGGAGGCCACATCTAAGGGCCAAGATGCCTATTATTCGAAATGAGAGTCCTGGCTTGAAAAGGGGTCTGATCCAGCATGATACCGGACCCCTATCAGCACTGAATATTTTGGTCGATTTTTTGCTTCGTGCCGGACATAGAGGGTCATCACACTAACTAGGTAGAACGGGCAGAACGGGATAGGAACTTCGGAATGGCCAACATACACTAGGTATCTAGATAGAGACGAGACGCATGGTGGTTATGAATAACAACGAAATATTGTTATATTTCTGCGTTGGTGCTAAGTTTCTTCATACTGCCATTATATTAGAAGAGTGAGGAAAGATCCATATAAATGCCCGAATAACACCTTGATGCGGAGAGGTACTTATCGATTATTGTACACTGTAAAGTCGTGAAGTGGAAGGATCAGATGAATCCATATTCCGTTCGTGCCCCGCAATGCCCCACTATATTAGATCCGGGATCCTGGTCCGCTAATAAGCCGGTAGCCTTAAACAATAGCAACGCTCAGACCAATTCCACTGTTGACTTCCAAGCTTCCTTTATTCACAGTTGATTCTGACCCGGCAACGAACGAGTCAAGGATCAACTCAGCCATCCAAAGCTTCCAGAAATCAAAGTTTATCCTTCTGTCAACATTCAGGGTCCAAATGTCTAAGACCAGCTAGATTCCAAGAATTCCAGATTTTATACTACATCATCTTCAATCTTGCACGTCGCCAGTCACCAATCCAACCGGTTTAGTACAAGGATTTCGTCATTTTATTAGCTGTCGCATTGCCACGTTCGTCCTAGATACCATTCGTCATACGGGCCAGCGGATTCCTCCTAGACAAGTAGATGTCTGTCATCGCATCTCGGTAAATCGGTCACTAAATTTAATGTTTTACCTCGATTACATTGACTCTACATTTTGCAAGGTTACGACTTCAGTATAACCGGAACATTGAATCTACTAGCCGCAGAGTTTATCTAGCCATCCAGGCAGACATAGGCCAGAAAGTGAGACAAGAGAGGCAAGAGCCACCAAACCAACAGCTAAAAGAGGTTCCCCGATTGGCAATTGGCAATTCGATCCCTCACAAGCGTCGTCACACAACCTTAGAGACACTACTAGCAGGGTACGCCCGGAGACCACGCGAACTCAAAAAGAGGCTTGTGATTACGAGCTCCAAATTTTCATCCCACCCTCCATCATCATCTTTTCTATTTGTCTTCTCTCAGTCTTCTAAGACAATCTACACCAGCGACGACAACATCGTTTGCGTTGCATCCAAAACACCTACACGACGACAGGACAATAGGATAACACGACGAATCCTAGCGACAGAGGGCACGAATAGTCGTCATTGTCGATCCTCGGCCTTGTTGCGAGCTGCTGACGCTTTGTCATCATCAGTGCTGTCGAGCTATGATAACAAACGCATTGTCACCCCGTCTTATCGAATCACAAGCACTTGTCATCTTCTAAAAGAAAGAAGCTTTGCAAAATCGCACGTCTATTTTTCTACTGGCGATTAACCTAATACAATTCACCTCAAATCTAGGAGCAAGTTGTCCATCCGAATAGCTGTTCACCGCCTTTAACTCGAATTTTGCGTACACTAAAATGTCATTCGGACCACAGGTCGTCATGCCTGGTGCGTTCCACTTTGAAGCTCCTAATGGAACTCCCTTGTCCGGTGTCCACCCTGGAATGTTCCGACCTCCTATATCATCCTCTCCTTCTAGTTCTGTGTATCTAGGAAAATCTACTGGGAACATTTACTCTGATGCGACAATACCCGGCCAGAATACGAAGAGAAAGAGGCGGGCATACGGAGATTCTACACCTATGAATGATACAAGATTAGACTACGATGGCGCCTACGAAGAGAAGACCGAGATGAACAGGTATATCGGGGAAGGAGGAAGACGATACGTTCTAGCCGGCCATATGGAATCCCCGAATGGGGTGGCTCCTACGGACATTAACGATGCGCTGGAGGATAGCGTTTATTCTGACATCGACTATAGGCGTGTGCTCGCTTCTAAACGCCCGCACAGCGAGATCGAGTCGCCTGCAAACTACGCAACCCTGGCGCAGCCGTCGCCCTCCCAGCCGCAACAGCCTAACGGATGGGGTTCTTTTGCTTTAAATACGATCGGTGGGGTTGTTGGTAAGGTATTTGATTTTTGCACAGTTGGCGTGTTCCGCGGTTTCTACGCAGGGGGCGGGAAAGGATACGATGTGAAGACACCGCCCAATCAGCTTTCAACTTCGAACGGCCAAGTTTGGTGTAACGAACACGACATTCCCACGCTTCCTAGTTTAGACCCTGCTGGGACACCCGGCGGGTTTCCACAGTCAGACTCTTCCCCGTTCCATTATGAGCGAGAAACACCGGAGTCAACCCCCCCGCCGGCGGCAAAAAGACGCCAAATCAACGATGGAATTACCGGAGATGAAGGGCTCGGTAGGAATTGGGTCATGGTTCAGGACCAACCTGAGAACACGAGGCCGCAGAGTAGAGCATCCCGAGCGTCTACCAATTACACGCATCAACAGCAAACGTTCCCTCCGGTTCTCCGCCGTCGTATTGGTAGACCTGTGAGCCGAATGAGTACTCCGAATTTTGCTCGACGTCAGTCCGGTAGAATAAGCCTTGCGGGATCCGTGTCTCTATCCAACCGAGAGCCGGCAAGTTTCGCTTCTCCTCGAGCTCAATCCCCTGCTCCGTCGTACACTCCCAGTAGAATTCCGATTCCAAGCCGCCCTCAAACACCTAGCGCTATATCGCCTGCTCGCCTTGCACAACAGCCTTCTTTCATTCCTAGCCCTACTGTCCAGCCGAAACGTAGCCACGGGAGGAATCATAGTACGACCTCAGCTGCATCAGCACCGTCAAATAGGATGAAGAGACGCGACTCGGTACAGGAATTGGGGAACAACAGCCCTCGATTGGATGCCGAGGCGAAGAACTTGGCAGCTAGGAGACTCCAAGAGGAAATGGAGACTGACTGGAAGATGAATGACCTCAACGCTAGATTACGAGACATGATCCGACAGGGGAAAGAAGCTCTCGGTACTACGATCGAGATTGACGGAGATGGTGACGTAGGGGGCATGGATCACTGGGAAAGCGAGTGAAGATATGTCCGGACAGCGACAAAACTCGTAACGGTCTATTTCATGATCAATGGATAAGGCTGTGGGACTGATGACGTGTGCTAACACCTGAAAAAAAACCGGCGTTTTCGTGCTTTCCTGTTTTTAGAGCCATGATTCGACGCGGACATGATACCAACTTTTACGTTTCTTACTTCTGCTGGAATTGCAGCATCCACATTAGATACAGCTACACATTCCAAGCATCCTTGGGTTTTTGGAGTCAGCGATTCATGAATTTCAATGATTGCAATACGAGCCCCTTGAAGTTACGAACTTGCTACTCTGGTTTAAATTTTAGGGCTTTTCAATGCTAAAATGTTCAACTCTATACCTATCCTTCTACTTCTCGCCGAGTCCGTCTAGCTAGTTACCTGCCCGATGCAGATAAAGGAAGTATCAGCTCAAACAATGTGCTACTACGAAACGAATGTTTAGAACCGAATACTCTACGAGACCCATTAGCTAACATGTCTATGGGACTGACACGAAAATCGAATTTTCATTCCATACCTACATATTCAATTTATAGGTAACAACCGGCACCATACATGATTAAGGATAACAACTTGTCAGGGGCCAATGCATCATGTACGAATGAAGTGAGTCCTAGAAGTACTGAGTGGACGTCTCAGTCAACTTCTTATTCAGACGAGCCATCGATTTACTCCGCGGCCAGAATTTTAGACATTAGAAATGATACTTAATAACGTTGTCTCGTTCAAACACATTAGTTACATCGCTCAAATGCTATTCTCTTGCTCATTAGTTTATTACCCTATGTTATCATATATTTAGTATTTCTTAAGGTGTTCACCATCACCAAGTTCCTTGCACGGATCACGTTGAACTCTAGGACTTACTTATCGAGCAACTTCTCTGGGACTATCACCCGTTAAATCCACCTGACGACAACCGAAAACGAAAGGAACGATGGGTCAATATCTCAGCAGACGGAAAAGCAAATGTAGGCGCGACGATACGCCTAAGTATTTTGTAATACAAGAGCATCGATGGGCCTTCCAAGATCCAACCAGCAGCTCATTCTCCCACTCGCCCATCTTCACACACGGCCGCAATCCAAAAATATGTATCACGGAAATCACGAATCCGAACCGTAAGCCATATTATGAACGTACGACCTGGACGTTTTAACAGAAAGGGAGTGTACTCTCGACATCTGGTTGGGAGGTCTAGCGGCATGAAATGGCACCTGACTGGCATGAACTTGGTTCGAGTGATGCATGGCACTTGAACAACCACTTACTCACTTCGATAAATACCAGATGCATCGCCCAGATCATATATACCTAATGCCTACCTTCTAGCTTCTCTAAGTTCATTATCCTTTCCATCTTCCATTTCCTGTGCATTTCTCCCAACCTCCACGCCACCGGGAAGTTAACCATTGAGAATCCTGTCGCTATTCTTCCATATGGGATCTAAAAGCTTGGCGCACTTTCAGCTGAGTCTTACAGCAGGATTCAATGGGTCAGCTATTCAGCGGTGTTAAAGTCTAAGCGTCCGAACCGTACATGACGCTCAAAGCATGGAAAACATCCTATGGGCCACAGACGCCATCAACACTCGAGAGAAGCGAGACCAGACAACCAAACGCCTATCCACCGCCTAGAACCGGGATATCGCATCGTGGGGAAGTCACTCGTGCCAGACCCCTAGTTTAGAGCTAGGCATCAACCAGCTTACTGGCTAGTTGCTATGCCTCAATAGGAGAGATGACTGGTGTGGTTAGATAGAGAGGAAACTGGGGTAGTGAATACCATACCTGCATATAACAAGCAATTTATAACTGGCCATTTCCCGGAATAACTCTTCTTGTGATTTTTGTCGATTGTCATCCTATAAACCCTTCCTATAGTAGTACGCTAAACATGGCTTTGCCAATTCATAAATTGATTGAACCTGACCCGCTATCCTCAGTTACTCTGACAGATCTTCCCACTGAACTGCTTACTTCCATCATATCTTAGGTACCTGCCCAATCGCGACATTAAGAACCTTAGGCAAACATGCAAATTTTTCCACGATAGAGCTCACCTACGCTTATCCAGGGTGTTTCTATCTCCCAATCCGCGTAATCTTGAGGTGTTCCACGCTATTGCTGACCACGAAACGTTCCGCAAGGACATCGTGGAAATCATCTACGATGATGCGCGCCTGGCTAGGCCCCCCGTCCTACCGCAAAGGGGGACTTACGAATACGAATCAGATGAGGCTTGGGAAGAGGAAGAATGCCTCGATACTACGGGAGCTCCACTATCGTTTGTGAAAGCATGCAAGAATAATGAGTTCGAATTAAATGCACGTAGAAACAGGTACTGCGAAGTGGACACCCAAGACCACATTGCGAGGGACCGGCAGTCGTGGGATCACTACCAGTACCTACTGCTGCGGCAGGACCATATCTTACGTACTGACGGCGACATCCGGTTGCTACAATACGGACTGGAGCGTTTTCCCGCACTGAAGAGAATTGTCATTACGCCTGCGGCACACGGGTTTTTGTATACTCCCTTGTACGAATCGCCCATGATCCGTTCGCTTCCGTACGGATTCAACTGTCCGATCCCGCGCGGCTGGCCATGCGTAGACGCCGGAGAGGCGCCGCCCGAGGCCGAGGAGTGGGACGGCGAAGAGTACAAGAACAACTGGCGAGGTTTCCGCGTTGTCATGCGCGAGCTCGCGCGGCAACAGCAGCAGCACCACCACCACCACGTCACTGAACTCCTAATCGATGCTCGCTACCTGCAGACGGGCCTCAACTGCCGCATCTTCGACGAGCCGTGCGACGAGTACAACGACTTCGTCGCGCTGCTCCGCCGGCCCGGCTTCCGGCGCCTCGACCTCGACCTCCTCGTCGGCTCGCAGGAGCACTTCGGCTGGTGCCCCTTCCGGCACGGGTACCTGCGGCGCACGCTGGCGCAGGCGGCGGACCTCGAGCACCTGAGCCTGCGGACGGACGTGCGCCACGACCCGGACGCGCGGGCTCGATCGAGCACTTCATCCCGCTGCGCAACGTCTTCCCGGCCGAGAAGTGGCCTCGCCTGCAACACTTCGGGCTGAGCAACTTCCTCGTCGCGCAGGACGACGCGGTGGCTTTCCTCGCGGCGCTGCCGCCCGCGCTGCGCTCGCTCGAGCTGAGCTTCCTCGGCTTCCTGGATAATAGCGGCTGCTACGCGACGCTACTCGAGGACATGCGCGACAGGCTGGGCTGGCGCGACAGGCACGAGGACGCGAGGCCGAGGGTCGCGATTGGCGTGGAGACGCCGAATAATGGGTTTGCTGGGCGCGCCATCTGGGTTGAGAAGGAGGTCGATGACTTCCTGTACCGCGGGGCCGAAAACCCGTTTGGGCGTGGGGGCTGCGGCGGTAATCAGATCGCGGAGGGGATGGGATGCGTGCGGGACGCGTTCGATCCGGCTTTTGAGAGGCCTTGGGTGGATTGGGAGACGTATCAGAGGTTGGGGATTTATAAGAAAAGCTAGATAGCTTCATACGGGGACTATCCATGGAAATTTCCAACTCATCCTAGGTAGGCTAAAGCGTAATTGAGGCGTGCCTCGGGCTGTGTGGCGCTTTTCTTAGTGGCTGAGCCCCCTGGATTTCTTACTGCGTAGAGAAGATTATCCACTAAGCTTTAACGGAGGTACGGACGAGGCGTCACTGCTTGTTGACTTCCACTCCATCCATGGATGTATGGATGTTGGCGTATATCCCCTTAAGTGAAGTTGATGAAGTATCACATCTTCGTTCTTCAAATTCCGCGGAGCTTGGAATTCAAATCCCTGAGCTCGTTAATTAATTAGGTCATAACTCTTTCAAAGGATATTGTTCATCTTTTACTTAAAGTTCTCGTGTAAAGCATTCCCACCTTATTCCTTGATTCCCGATATCTTCATGCATACACGTAAATGAACTCACGTATTACTGACCAGACATGGACCAAGGAATATCGCAGAAGTGGACCTCTGTTCTCGCACTTCGGAGAAGACGCCGAATTATGAACACTACCACAATTCTCCCTCATACCTACTACCCCTATAAATATCAACTTGAGATATGTATTGCGCTATCCTACATTTTATAACATCAGACGAATGCGAGAATGCCCCTGATAGAACGACAGTACTCACAATTCCTACAGGAAGTTCTTCAAAATTCACTAGGTATCTTATCTCAGATTTACATGTTTCGAGAGGTGGGTGCAGTTAAGAGGTACGGAAATATATCACTATCTTCTGGCAATCAGCTGATTATCCGGGACGGTACTGAAGCGAAGATCTCTAATAAGCTACTGCGGTTATAGTGTTCAAGTAATTAACCATTAACAATACGGGATGACCACCTGGCAATGAGGGGAAAATGCGGCTGCTACCGCTGGTCCGTCGCTAGCTACACCAAAAAGGAAGCATGCGCCATTCACATCATCGTTAAGGTTCCCGGCACTCAAAAGCTTGAGGAAAACCCGGCGCAGGCTTGGCAAGACCCTCTCGATACGACCCTATCCCGCCTGAGATTCATTCTATTTTTCCCGAAGGGAGGAAGCTACTGCTAAGCTATTTGGGTAGTAGACGCGGTGCTACGACGGGATGAAGATTGACTAGGGAAAATGGTGTGCATCGTGACAGCGCCAGGTCGCAATGCCATGCCGGGCCCTGCATTATCGGGCATTGTCCTGCGAGTATGCTCATGTCATGACAGCAGCATGCAATGCTTGAAAAAGCTTAAGCCTTTAAAGTTGAGCTTTACGCCAGTCTCTGCTACTCGCGAGTCATTATAGCTAGCAGCTTGGTCTTGGTCTTTGGATTCACACTTGGATACTCTCTTTCTCTCCTCTACGCGCAGTATTGAGTAAAGACAGCATTGCCTTATATACTATAGGCAACCGCTAATAGACCGGACACCTCTTTATACAATGAAGTTTCTCGGCGCCTTCCTGACAGCTCCTTTAGCTACCCTCGCGGCCCCTATCCTAGAGGCACGAGCCGAAGCTATTCCGGGTAACTGGATCGCCGTCCTTAAGGACAGTGCGACAGATAGTCTTCACAGCACTTTCACCGGCATATTGGGAGGCACCGAGCCCAAGCATACTTACAAGATAGGGAGCTTCCACGGGTACTCGATATCAGCTTCGGACGACGCGATCAACTCAATCGCAAATCTAGACGAGGTTCGTTTAGAACCGACCTTTCCTCTTGTATGACAAATGCGACTAATACGTTCTAAGGTTGCCTACATCGAGCCAGACTTCAAAGTGAGCATCAATGCCCTAACGAGCCAAAGCTCCGCGCCATGGGGCCTAGCCCGGCTCTCCAGCCGCAAGCCAGGAGCCTCTGAGTACAAGTATGATGAGACGGCCGGCAAGGGCACGTATGCGTATATCATCGACACAGGCATCTACCTAGACCACCCGGAATTCGAGGGGCGCGCCTCATTTGGCAAGAACTTCGTCGACGGTAGCAACAACGACACGGACGAGAATGGGCACGGCACCCACGTCGCGGGAACGACCGGCTCCCTCACGTACGGCGTGGCTAAGAAGACGCACCTGGTCGCCGTCAAGGTCCTAGGCGCGGACGGATCCGGCGCGATCAGCCAGGTCATCGCCGGCATCCAGTGGGCGGTCGACGATGCGAAATCGAAAGACAGTAAGTTCTACACACCTTACTTACCATATGCGCCTTCTATTACCCCTATCCACTTTCTTTATCGTAGCTAAGCAACATCACCCACCCCCAGGAATCGGAAAGGCAGTAGGAAACATCTCCCTCGGCGCCCTCAAGCTGCTCTCGTCATCCGTGAACACCGCCGCCGCGGAGGCCGTCAAGGCGGGCTTCTTCCTCGCCGTGGCGGCCGGGAACGGGAACCTGGACGCGTCGCAGTACTCGCCGGCGTCGGAGCCGAGCGTGTGCACGGTGGGCGCGACTTCGCGGGACGACGCACGCGCGCCCTTCTCGAACTACGGGGACCTGGTCGACGTGTTCGCGCCGGGCGTCGACGTGCTGAGCACCTGGAACAACGGCAGCACGGCCATCATCTCCGGCACGTCGATGGCGACGCCGCATATCGCCGGCCTCGGCGCTTACCTCCTGAGCCTCGAGGGCGCGCGCGATCCCGTCGCTCTGTGCGATCGTATACAGGATCTGGCTACGAAGGATGTGGTCACGGATTCGCAGTCTGAGCATGATGTGCTTGCGTATAATGGTCAGTAGGTAGGGGAGTTGTGGGCTCTGCTCCGCTTCGCTAGGTACGGCAGATGAGTCTATGACAGGGACATGATGGATATTACGGGCACGTATTTTTAGGTTGGCATGGATGTATGTGGATGTGTTTTTGTTTGTATGTATGCATGTATAAACTCAAGAAAGCTCACGATACATAATTGGGTTAGTTTCTCCGCCCACATAGTAAGTTCAGAATGATCGCTGTTCTATCATCCATACCTACCTACCCATGTACACCAGTCTTTACCTAGAAGTTATAGCACATAACGGCTGTGTACCTATCCGTCAGTATGTGCTCGACAAGCTTGTGAGGGCCGTAGAACTTACAAGGCTAGATTCTCCCGATCAGTCAAATCTAATTGTCTAGCATCAACCACTTCTTCCCGTCGTTCGCCATCTTCATCTATATGCTCAATGACACCGATCTCCCTGATAGCCCCTTGCTGAGCGAGTAAGTCTCTCCTCTTGTTCTCTTTTACCAGATACCATCTTAAGTATAAGACGATGAATGTGGGTAGTACGCAAGCGACCCAGAGGATAACCCACCAAGTAACAATATATCTGGGCTTATACTGCTCTTGGAATAGTTGCGGCGATAAAATATTGCCAAGTCCATATCCTACGTGGTAGAGGGCGATGACCGCAGTCTTCTTCGTGTGTCCAGCAGAGCAGTTAGCTGCCCAGATCATGACCACGCTGTAAGGGATTCCACCGGTTGATCGAATCCAGATGGCCGAAAGGAGGCCCCAACGATTACTCCAAGGAAGAGCAATAAGCAGTACGCTGGAAATAATAGGTGGGATATACGCAGCAGCTGAGATCCATGCCCGACTATTACGTGTCTTTGCTAATATGAAAGCCGCAATGCCAAGCGAAACCAAAGATGTGAGCCCAGTGACGCAGCCCAATAATGTAGTTTGGAGTGTGGTAAAACCGAACGATTTGATGATGAGCGAATACTGGCTGGTCAAGCCGTTGGCCATTTCTTGAGACCACGAGTGGAGGAAGAAGAGCCACGTCTTCGGATCCTTCAGTGCCTCGATGAGTTGATGACGTTTGAATCGCTTCTGCTCAATTCCTGAATGATTTGAAGCAATGCGAAGAATGGCTTGCGCTCGCTCTTCTAATGTTAAGAAATGGGCAGACATAGGATTATCGGGGAAGAAAAGCCACACAAAAATGCCGTATATAATAGTCAAGGTTCCGGTAATGACTAATTGTCTTGTTAGAAATTTCATAAGATGATGATAAGTGACTTACCCATGAACCACTTCCAAGAGGAGAAACTGCCTGTATTAATGAACAGAACCCCGTAAGATAGTAAGCCTGAAGTTATGGGACTCGAATTGCCCGAAGCCCACATGATAGGCATTAAAACTGCCTGTTCATCGTACGTAAAGAACATGGATAATGTCAACAGGAACGCTGGAACAATACAAGCCTCTGCTAATCCGAGCACAAAGCGAACGACGAACAGAGATGCGAAGTTATTACATGGAATATGTAACAGTATTATGGCACCCCTATTTAGGTCAGCACTGACATGGACTTGATAGACATAGGACCATCTTACCAAGCAATGAGGTTACCGGCTAACCATTTTGCAACTGGGAATCGCTGTAACGCCCAGTTTTGAGGCCATTCGGCTAATAGGTAGCCAAGATAGAATATCGAGGCTAACCAGTTATATTGGTTTGTATTCAAGTGGCCGTCCTCGAGGATACCCAAAATAGATGAACTTCCAAGCTAAGAAGAATAAAATAATCAGGATTAGTGCCGTTTGATAATTTTATCTATACAGAGTAGGTACATACCGTTTGTTTATCGACATACATCAGATGGTATCCCACGCATAGGAATGATAATATCCATCGGACGCTCTTCTTGCGGATTCGTGCCGCTTCCTCGGGGGTAGGTGGTTCGACCTTGACTTGCGAAAAGAGTTTATAACTTTCGTCGGCGAACTTATCAGGTAGTTTAGGAGCTTCGACGATGATTTCGGTTGAGGAGGTCTCTCCGACACCATTTTTAGACGCCATATCGCCGACGTTAGGAACAGCGGCCTATCCCAAAGGAATGGAATAGAACTTGGCCAACGTCGTTAAGTAATGGTAGCACGAATATATGAAAAACTCCTGAATAGTGACGATACCAACTGGGTTGCACGCGTCAAACCCCACAATAATGGCGAACACATCCTTGACGGCGCCCAAAGTCGGATACACGTCTCCTTGTAGGAAGCGTGATCCGATGAAGACCACCTGGATCCGGTTGTCGCACTGCGATAACTACGATGTAACTGCGGTCCGATTCGCATGGTTTACCTTCGGGCTTTTCCCGAAATGGTGACGTTCTAGAGGGGGTGATGTGGCTGGTTAATGAGATATTGCTTCGCCATTTCAGTCCTGTCTTGCGCAATCTCGGGTCCGTCCGGTCGATCACACAATCCCGAGCCGGCTCCGGAGACGATACTTTTGTATATCATCTTGTGTTTCGCCCCCCATATAAGCAAAAAATACATTGATAAATTCCACAATACAAGCTATAATACTTTAATCGCATATTGTGATATCTTAGGCCATGACCGACTCCTCAAAGCTTCAAATCGCCATCATTGGCGCCGGCATCGCCGGTCTTGGTGCAGCTATCGCACTGAAACACCACCCCGCTATTGATGTGCAGGTATACGAAAAAGCTTCAGAACTCAGAGAAATAGGAGCTTCTATTGCGCTTGGCCCTAATGGAATGAGAACTTTGGATAGGCTGGGAGTCCAAAATGCCTTAGATGACGAAGTTGCTTTTCGTAATAAATCAAGATATCCTATGATCTATCGGTATGTCCCACCCCTAAACTTATAAGGTTCAAAAGTTAACGTAGCATCCAGCCACTGGAAGACCAATGAGATCGTATCAACTGATTCTCATGCTGGAGAAGTCGAATACCGACACTTGACTTCCCGCTTTTACCGAGCGCATTTACAGGAGGCGCTCGCGAAACACATTGATCCGTCTAAAATCCATTTGTCCAAGTCATTCCAATCTGTCGCATTCGATGCTGCTACCAAGAAGCTCATAATAACATTTACGGATGGCACTACAGCTACTGCTGATATTATTCTCGGTGCGGACGGAATACACTCACCCGTCAGGACTTTCTTCGTTCCGACTTCAAGCACTGCTTGGACAGGATGGGTGGCTTTCCGATCCGTCTTTCCCATTTCCCACGTCGCTCACATCAAGGATTTACCAGACGAGGCGAACCACTTCTGGGGGCCAGACCGGACTTTCTTCGTGTCGAAACTCGGAAGAGATCTTTTCACTGTCGTAGGGTCTTATCAAGCAGACCCCAACGCTCCCGATGCCCCTTATAAGGACTCGACGTGGAACTCTGACGGAAATGTGGATACTATCAGGGAATTCTACAAAGACTGGTCGCCTCTAGTTCGCCAGATCGTCGATGCAGTACCTCACACTAGAGTTTACCCGAATTCAGCAGCCCATCCCCTAGAAACCTGGGTCCTCGGAAATGGGAAAGTCACTCTTGCCGGCGACGCCGCCCATGCACACGGAGGTGCGTTCGCGGCGGGCGGCAGCCTTGCTCTCGACGATGCATGGGCATTCGCATCGTCCATATTACACGTTTTCCCCGTGGATGCGAAGAAGAAGCCCACCGAGGCGGAGATACAGAAAGCCCTACGCATCTACGAGAGGACCCGAAAGCCGCATACCGACCGCGTGATGAGGGTCGTCCACGAGAACAACTTGAAGAAGATAGCGCAGTACTCAGAAGGAAAGAAATTAGAGTCAGACGAGCAATTGAGAGCCAGGATAAAGAACCGCGCGGACCCGAGTTGGATTCACGAACACGATGTCCAGGCCGCGTTCGCGCAGGCTGTCGCTGCGGAGGCAGCAGGTCGGGGTGCGTCAAATGAACAAGCGAGGTTGTAAGAAGGGCATTTCTATCTTTTGCGGTTGATACTCGAGATAGAACTTATTCTTTTAGGTATACTACCTAGTCTAGAATAACAATAGCAGATAAGTGCTTCTGTAGAGCTCAACGATTCTTAACGACCCCTGAGCGGGGAATTTTATCGCGGGATAACAGCGGCGACGAGACATCTTACGGGTGGGTACCTACATTACGAAAACCTTTTCTAAATGTAGTATCAAACAATTCTCCGATCAAACATCTACCTACTATTGAACATTGAGAGCGATTGAGTCAAATTCCACGATTATTCAACCTTGGCATTGCTACGCTACAGGACAAAAGCCGATGACCCGCCAGTCGATACAACTCCAAGTCACAATTGCATCCTAATCTTGGAGTAAAATCAGACTAAAAGCTACGTATATAGGTAGGTAGTAGTAAAGGTTAATGATAACGAACGTATGACATATTTATATCCTTGTTGATATCACTGCCCGTTCATATCATGAATGTGTGTATCCTAAAATATCCAGGAATGTTTCGGCTTTAAGGGGTTTTTAGCCGCCTCATAGTATGAACTCATAGGCCAACTATCTATGTCACCATACTAATCTCAAACAGACGCGGATATATTACTAAATACTACGCAAAGCGGGAAGCTGTCATAACCACATATCATAGCCTCTCCCTGGCGTGTTCCGACATCTTACCGAAAATAGACGATACCTTGACGTACAGGAAGCTCCGCCCTATTTACGACTTCAGCCGCGTCAGTATAAATGAATGAAACCATAGATACGGATCCAGATAGGCGGGGTGCATCTTCCATCGCATTGGCAAACGTATGGGAGCCAATCATGGCTCGGATAATATGTCTATTTTCATTCTCACAAACATGGTTTGCTCCCATCCACGTTCCGCTACTCGATGGGAACGTGACTAGAACGACAACTGCCGATGCCCGTAATATATAAGGCAGGAACTGCGCTTGGCGGCTAATGAGAGCATGAATACGTTAGCAAGTCTTACCGTCAAGGCATACGAAGGTATATAAGGCGCCATCTCGTTTGCTGGAGGGACTTAGGTAGCCTAAGTATGCCCATAGGCTAGGTAGTTTAATCCCGCCAAGAAGAGACACGATGGGTATTATTGCTCGACTTGCTACAGTGGCGGCCGTCCTCGCCGGTCATGGTCTCACAGCTCCCACCTCTGCGGCCGCACAGTATTGTGATGCATCGAGCGGTATCTGCTATTCTGAAGTTACTGTTGGTGTAGCCCCTATTACTTGGCGGATCGCCATCCCCGCCGTAGGAGAAGGTCCTTTTGATGTCCTCCTCCAAATAGTTGCGCCGAAGAGAGTTGGCTGGGCGGGACTCGCTTGGGGCGGTGGGATGCTATACAATCCCATCTCGCTCGGGTGGGCGAATGGAAATACCACAGTTGGGTCTGGTCGTTTTGCGACGTATGTTACCTGACATCTCCACCAAGGGATAAAACTAAAGCTTTGCCAGTGCCCACGAACAACCCGACTTTTACGAGGCGGCGAATCATACCATACTCAAAGGGTCGAGTGTGAATGAGACTCACTGGACTCTAACTACGCTTTGCCAAGGATGCAGTACGTGGGTCCACAACGGCGGCTCCAAGGAAACTCTTGACCCCGGCGCAACAGCTGCAAGCTTCGCGTTTGCCGCCTCGGCGACACCCCCGATCGACGTTACGGACCCTGGATCCCCTATTGGTATCCACTCTGAGCACGGTATCTTCACCGTAGACCTATCGGCCGCGAAGTCCGACCAGTTCGACGCGTGGGTTGCGAAGTTGCGTTGAAACTATTCACTCAAGCTACTTTAGCGCGGTGTTGGCAGACTCAATGTTGTGGGCATGTACGATAAAGCACACTGACGGTACATCGATGGATATAGTAGATATGTCCCAAGACAATGTGATGATAAGGGCTTGTACATACATTCCTTTGGGCCGAGTTGAAGACTAGGAGTTGATATATTCGATCCTGTTAAAGATAGATGAATGGCGATAGCTTTTTCGTATTAAATATCGGGTCTTTTCTGTAATGACTTGGACTCATATTGAAATTTTCATAGCATCCGATAGCAGTATGATGCTTGATGGATTAAGAAAGGTATGTGATTCCGCATGGTATTATAGGTCCTTTAAACTGAAATAATGTATTATCCCTTTAGTTGGCATAAGACTACAGCTCCAGCAGGATTAGTAACTGTACTTCCAGCAACCCCTGAGCTCCACTGGCACCCACAAAAGCTTACTTCTAGTTGGTTAAACGCCTCTGAAGATCACTGTAAGAGCCTCAACGCTTACAGGCCGAAGAGCCTGCGCTATCGCCGATGTACAGTTACAGGTTTTGTGGAGACTGTAGTCTTATGCCAACTAAAGGGATAGAAAAGGAACATAGTTCTGTGAATGTCTCGGGATAGGTACCTACCTATATATGTATAATTATCGAAAATATGCATCAAGGTGCTTCTAAAAAGGAGGACCCACAGAAAATAGGAGTCAATATTAGCTAATAGACGGCGGACATCACCTAAGCATCAGTCATACGTGGGAATCTTCGTACAATGCCGTATAGAGCTTCATCGTCGAACTCTATGCACTTCATGATCAACAAAACGGACTCGGACTTTTAACACCTAAGTCCAAGTCCGATATGATTAGATAATAACATAAGTGACATCAAGGTCACGGGAGGTTTGATAGGCCGTGCGGGCGAACATTTCACCGCTTGACAAATAATGGGATACAGCTCAACCCTAGAATATTTAACATCAAGGCCAAATATTAAATGGATTGTTGGGTTAGCTAGAAGTAAGGTGGGTCTATCGGACTTTAAGACAATATGCCACGGCGTTTGTCCTGCTAAAAGCCGGCTGGAGGAACAGACAGATCTGAACGATGGTAACGATCGGACACATCCCTATATTGTCTTGAAAATGTCTGGCAGAGCTTGCTTCAATAAATACATTCCAGCTTTCCATATTCTCCAAGCCGTCATGCTAGATCTATCATTTTCTGCTTACCGTCTTACATCATCCCAACCTTTCGTGACCATATCAAGTCACGAGAGCAACTATGGCATCTGCTAGTACTTCTCCTAAGATCCTCCTTACTGGAGTCACTGGATACATTGGTGGCACGATCTTGAATTATCTCCTTGATTCATCATCTGCGGCCACTAGCATTGATACCGTTTCGTGCCTTTTGCGCGGTCCCGACCGGGCTGCAAAACTTGCCTCCACATACGGCTCCCGCGTCAACCCTATCGTCTACAAGGACTTTGACGATATCGAAGCAACAGTCGCAGCCGCCGCAGAGCATGACATAGTCATCAGCACGACCCATGGCTGGCATGCCGCCTCCTCGCAGGCGCTTATCCGCGGTCTCGCCCAGCGCAAGGCCGCAACAGGCCGCGACGTGTGGTTCATCCATACCTCCGGCACGTCAAACGTCGCTTACAAAACGATGGCGAAGGGGTATACGGAACAGGGAAGGCATGATCTCGACGACGCTAAGGACGACATCTACGCCTACGAGAAAGAGCGCGAGCAGAAAGAAGGCCCGTATGGACAGCGGACCATGGAACTAGCGGTTGTGGACACGGGCCTAGAGCTCGGCGTTAAGACATTGGTCATCATGAGTCCGACTATATACGGTCTCGGGTCGGGCCTTTGGAACAAGCTCAGCATTCAGCTTCCCATGTTAGCCAGCGCCGTGCTGAAGAATAAGCGCCCGGCGGTGTTGGGTGAGGGTAAGGGTGTGTGGGACCACGTGCACGTGGACGACCTGGCGGAATTGTACGTGCTTGTTGTGAGGCGAATAATAGAGAACGGCGGCGAAGGAGTGCCAACGGGAAAGAAGGGTATCATATTTAGTTCCAATGGTCGCTTCTCGTGGTTGGATGTGACGCGAGGAATGGCTGACGTGCTCCACGAGAAAGGCTTGCTCGCTGATCGGGAAGTACAGAGCGTTGGAGTATCCGACATGAAGAAAATTCTTGGGCTTGAGGGAGCAACCGATGACATCGCGCAGCTTTCATATTTCAGCGACTCCCGAACTCTATCTAGTGTAGCTAGAAGTCTAGGCTGGAACCCTACACGAGGGGAGGAGGCGTGGAAGCGTGAGATCCAGGATGTCGTGGAGGCTGTTCTGGCTAAGGGAGCATAATTCGTGCAGGCGGAACTGTAGACTAGAACATGCTGCATTGAGCACTAAGACTAGGTACCAAGATATTGACGCCGAGGATTCTATAGATATAATGGATATATCCAAGAACAAAACTCCGTATCTGAACTGTTGCCGGAGACTTGCTATGCTGTCGAGTCGCTTTTAGAGATTTTGTCGAGAGCACCCAGGGCGAGCTACTCGAACTTGGCGGACCAGTGGCGCTAGTAAGTGATGGGCAATTGTGTATCTAAAAAAGGTAGTAAGGCATAATTACCACATACAAGTCTTTTGTTTCTATACCTAATTCCATCCTCAAGCTAGGAGAGCCTCACTGGGCGCCTAGTAGAAACCAGACCGCGAGGTCAGGTGACACTTAGGACCCGACAACATCGGGTGTCACGTATCGCAACATTTGTAAGGATGAATTACTACAATTGTCATTCGTCGTTGATCTATTCTCGCTTGTTAAACCTACGTCGTAGCTCGGAAAGAGTTTCGGCGTATGCTTCTTCTAGGACTAAGTCGTAGTTTAACTCACGTGTCGAGGCCGGAATCATTCCGGCCAAGGCCGGCTTTCACCGGATAATGGACCCACTCTTAGTTCCCCTTGTCGGGGAAGTTGCTGAGAAACTAAGGTCTTATCCCAGAGGGGAACACGAGTTACGTAACTTTAGTCAATAGACAATGATATGGTTATCATGTGCCCCTGTCGGTGAGCAGGTATCCTATGAGACTTGCGCGATTTGAAATCAATAAGTCATCTTACCCAGAAATACCCCTTTTCACCTTTGTTGAGATCATCGTGAAATATGGAAAGCGCCTACTTACCTAGGTAAATATCTGACAAAGATCATTTAAATATTTGTTAAAACCAGGGGAAGTCCATTCGCAATCCAATCGGGTGTCGGTGTCGTTATCATAAAGTGATCATACGAAAATAATCGCAACACGTCGTAAACCCGAGTTCGGTGCCAAGATTGAGGTTGGAACAGTTCCGGCCAAGATGCTTATCAATAAATAGGTAATTCTTGGTCTGGTTCATGAACCCGGTCTCGCTGGTGGCCGGAATCGTTCCGGCCACGACGTGTTATCAGGATTCGGTGTGTTCGGATATGCTCGAGCGTGACTCCGCAATTTTGTGGTGTTGAGGCCGGAACAGTTCCGGCCACGGTCTATATTAGCACGCGAGCCGACCGCCACTCCGGGTATTATCAGTAGCACACCAAAACTTCCATTTTTCTAGTACTTGAGACTTACACGTCTAATTTGAGCACACCAGTACACACACCTTTCAAGTTTGACAAGATGTTGATCCCCAAGTCGTCCTTCGAAGTTCTCGAAGACACCAAGCCAGATGACGTCTCACTCCCCGCCTTCATGGTCTCAACGTCTCGGGGCTTTCTTGCACGTATGGACCCTATCGTTGTCCTCCCGCCTGAATTTGAGGTCGTCGAGAATCTACTTCAAGCAATGCCTGTTCTGACACAGGAGGGCAAGCCGGGGCTCCTTGCTACTGGTCAGTTGGGTGACACTGTGTTGCAAGGCCTCCCAGACCTAACTGATCAGGTTGAGAAGTATCGCGACAATCTCCCTGTGATGAATGCTCTCTATCGAGACTATTCTTTTCTAGCCTCGGCGTTTCTACTAGAGCCATGTCATATGAGGTTCATCAAGGGTGAACCATATGGACTCGGGAGGTCGTTCCTCCCAGCGCAGTTATCCCGACCAATAGTCCGCTGTGCTGAGCTGTAAGTCACATAAAGCTATGTCGATGACATCCCATCTTTCTAATCACCCTTGGCAGCGCGGGATTCAAACCGTTCATGGAATACGCAGGCTCATATGCTTTGTTCAATTATCGTCTCCAGAATCCTGAGGCGGGCCTCGAGTACTCCAATTTGCGCCTGATTCGAGCCTTTGAGCATGGCCTTGACCCTACATCATCGGAGGCCGGGTTTGTCCTTGTCCATATTGACATGGTCAAGAACTCGGGCCCCTTAGTGCATGGCACCATGGCAGCTCTGCAAGCACTTGCAAGTTCCGATGGGTGTTCACCTCGACAGCAGCGTCAAGCATTCAACGAGGGGATGCGTTCCGTCGTAGGTGCCATGCAGAAGGTCAACGACGTCATGGAGACTATGTGGATGAAGTCGAAGCCGCGATCCTACACGAGCTTTCGCACATTCATCTTTGGCATTACGTCGCAGTCCATGTTCCCAGACGGCGTAGTGTACGAGGGTGTCAATGACGGCAAGCCTCTCAGCTTCAGAGGGGAGAGTGGCGCCAATGACACCATGATCCCTCTGATGGATAATCTTCTGCAGGTCCAAATGCCGGATACACCTCTCACGGAGATCCTGAAGGACTTTAGGGACTACCGCCCAAGCAACCACCGCCAGTTCCTCGTCGAAGTCAAGAAATGCTCCGAGGATCTAGGCGTCAAGGACTTTGCCCTTGCCATAAATAGTGGACGCACCTCGTCACTGGCGGCTGAGGACCTCGAGTTGGTGAAAGAATCTCGGCGCCTTTGGCTGCAAGCCTTGAACCAAGTCCGCGATTTCAGATGGCGTCACTGGTGCTTTGCTCGAGAGTACATACTCAAACAAACATCTCACCCAACAGCGACCGGCGGTAGCCCGATTGTGACATGGCTCCCGAATCAACTGCAGGCTGTGATGGAGGAGATGAAGGAAATATCTGACAGTGTTGGCGCGCTGAACGGCTCAACGGACCTTGGCTCCGGATGCCGGGATATCATGGATCTCGTCGAGCGACAAAGTCAAACGCTTAGCAAGGAGGTGTTGAAATATTGCCAAGAGCGAGGCGTGGGTACCAATTAAATAGGGGTAGTGTCTCAGTCTGGCTTACGTTACCCCCGCACCGTATCAAGTGCATTGGGTGGCCCGGTTGTTAGTAGGTAAAGTCCATTCTAACGGTTGTCAATTAGATTCAATGGAAATTTTCAAACTTGATAAGAGAAACGGTCCAATGTCAACTCCTTATTCACATACGATCGTGCATGCTGGGAATACAAACCGAAATCACCAAGGAATACTGAGACAATAGCATTGAATGTGATATCACCCTCATGCGTTTGTGCAGTGGCTGGCTGGGTGGGTCATAGCAGGTAGCCCGTGTGTATGTACCTGGTACGCTTCTAGAACAATCTGAACAGAATCCGGATCCCAGTACCATGGTCCGGACAACGTGCTGTGCATTAGTGAATATTTACTTCGTCTTCGAGCTAAGTACCTACTCATCAGATACCACGTAAACAGCAACACTATGGTAACTAAATATGATCTCGAGCTTGATGGTTTTCATTATGTTTGCTGTGGCATAGCCTCGCTCTGATTTGAACGGGCAACAAACGCCATTTCAAGGTAACGGTACTCCAATAAGCCCCAGCGGCAACTCTGTTCGTCCAGTAGCTACCCGCGCCTTGCCGCGTCTTATAGCGAATTAACTATTTCGTGTCCTCATAAGGTGGCAGGGATTAACCGTGCAAACGAGAAGACCTTAATACATCATCGAAATTACTACCTACCTACCTAGATACGTACCTATGATGCCGCAACAAGCTAGGACCGTGCCCATCTTGGTGTTGGCCCACATGGTCAAAGAATAGCAACACATAATATCAACAGGCAGTAACTACTATCTACCGGTAACTACCTTGTAGGTTTTAGATATCTATTTACCCACTCTTCGCATCACTACAGTCCTACAAAGCCACTTGTTTGACTCGAAAGGATCATCAAGTTAGTGTGCAAGTGACTAAAGCCATGCCTCCAGAACGTATCCACAGAGCGCAACGAGTTAGAGGAGTCGGTCCTCTTAATATGTCCCAACGCAAGGTCAAAGGCGCAGGCTGGCATCGACGAGGATGGCGTGAGCGTGGCAATATGTGGATCAATGTTAAGGAAGGGAGTTACGGAGCTGTTCGTGGTATGGATGTGAATGAAAACGCGACGTTGGCCAGCTTTGTCTCGACTGTTGCAAGTGAGTTGACTTCCGTTATTTGCTATCATTCGTATGCGGACTTCATCTATTGACACCAGTATAGCGTATCAAGAGCGAAGCGAATGCTACCCATGCAAAGAAGGGTGGACTTGGGATCTTTTCTTCCGGAGAAAGTCACTCGTAGATATGTTGGAGGAATTCGCAGAGCAAGGGAGGGCTGAGCAGGATGATCTTGTTCGCGACTTTTTTGACGGAGGGGAAACTGTCATATGGAAGGTGAGCCACGAGAGGACTAAGTGAAGCAAAAGGTACCTAGGTAACTGACAAGAATGAGCAGGTGTACGACGAACAAGGACGCGAGCGAGTTTACAATGGCACCTGGGGCTATCATGGCAGATAGAGCTTTTCTTCAAGCCAATGCCCTCGAGCACTACCATGTTCACAGGAGAACAGTATGGGGGTCATGGACCACATATGCGTATCGGATTCCAATCCAACGAAGCAATGTTAAAACTTTCCTTTGGGTTCAATTGATAATTTCTCCGTAATGTAGATAGCTTAACACCGCAGAATTTGGGATATTCCTTTCATCCGGTTCCTTCCGTGACATCTTAATACAAGCCTCTAGTGAATAATTCGTTTACCCACATCTGATCCCAATGAATACCCAGATCGCGTCATACTACCCATTTCTCATAGTCCGGGAAATAATGATTGTGAATACGCTCTGCGTAATCTAAGAGGGTAGGAAATTTTCTTATTTCCTTCTGAGAGTCAGGTCCACTATGAACCCGTTAGTAATAGGTATTTTCTTGCCTCGCATAACACATTGTTATGCAATACATGACAATGTTCGCATGTTCGCCTTACTTACGCAGTACATATCAGAGTTGAAACGATGAAACCGAACAAGCAGGTGTCCGCCTCGGTCGGTTGTTCTCCGCCCAATGCCCAGAATGGCTTCTCATTGCCGCTAGATTTGCTACTAGATCGCGATACAGCCACTTCACAGTAGAGTTAGTAGTGTCTCTAGGTATTCTTAAGCAGTGTCTATCAGGGTGTGAGAGTTTCCTGACATGAGCCTTGGAAATGCGACGTCCTTCTCAAGTAACTACACCACGAAAGGAGTGCTTGCTCTCATGGATATCAAAGAGGAGTATTAAGAAACGTAGACTCCACTTACGTAGTGCGCTCACCCTTTCCCAAATCTCGCGTCGAAAATTATTGATTTCTTCAGCTGTGAAGCGGCCGGTGCCCTGAGCGTGGAGCATCGCATTGTTCTTTCGATAAACCATTAAACCTACGACTACGCGTATAGGATACGGTATTGGCCATAGAACGTTGTCCCTCATCGTATAGTAGTTCTGGATCCAACGCTCCCAGCTCTGTCATGGGACATACTGTCAGTGAGTTGCACTATATCGCGGGGTGAGATAGGGCGTACATGATAAAAATACAACTTATTCTCTAGTAGAGCTATCAACCCCATATCATGCGAACGTTTCGATGGATCTAGTGCGCCGTTGAGATCCGGAAGGACATTCCATTCGGTAAGGGTCTTGGCGATGAGAGCCGAGTCGCTTAGCAGTACTTTTGATTCCGTACTTCCTTCATGCACGACCGGGGTAGGTACAGAAGAGAGGTCATGGCATTCGATGTAGGGAATCTTGCCTTTCGGTGCCATTTTCAAGGACCCGGCTTCTGTCGTGTACTTCACTCCCGCAAAGCGTAACCGCGCTTCTAGCTTGGTCACATATGGAGACCACACGTATTTACCAGGATCTTCCCAACCGCGGAAGATAATGATGTCTGGCTGTGTGCAAGCGTTATGGGCGACCATGATGGTATCGGCACAGGAGATTAGAATAAAATCGCACTCCTATTAGTTGCTAGATACAAGATATTGCTGCGTTAGGTTGCGTTTATGGGTACAGTGACAACAGGTGATTCGTCTTTCTCGTTTATTAGGTATCACTTGGGGTTTTAGTTTCAGATGCCGAAGAGATGAAAGCAAATTGGGATCTTAGTCTTGAGTTGAGATACTTTGTTTAAATAAGCGAGTTGGTTGATTATCGTGAAGCCTACCTAGGTAGGTACCTACCATATCAGCTGAAGCAAATGCGCGGCGAGCTGGAATTTGCTTAGTTAGATGCTAATAATAGGCGACCCAAGCCTAGGGGTCAATAGGTCGCGCTCGCGTCTTGAGCGCGAGTGCGAAATTGTGGTGAGAGGAAATAGGTAGGTAGATATAGAAAGCTCCTTAATGGTAACATCTCGCCTCAATTCGGCAATGGCGATCTAAGAATAACAGTTTGGATTTATCAGTGAACTAGAGACGGCCTAATTCGCACATTCGGACTGGCTCTTTAGTCCGGCTTTGGAAAAGTGGCTGAAGGGGACCTGGACAGCTTTCCCTTCCCGCACACACCCGAAGAAGCCATTGAAATCAACAGCTCGACCTCGCCAGGATATTGGTTGAGGACCGGCGGCATTGATGGGTGGTCACATATCTTACTCAAATAAATTCCTGTCAAGAGGCGCTGCGAGCGACGCTCTCAATCGTTAGCTAGTCTCCGCGTTCCTGGGTGATTTTCTCCGAGCGATCGAATGATTGCCGCATCGCGCTCTAATTGGTCCGATAAGCTCTCGCATGGAGGTACGGGTCAGAATGCTCTTCATTCTGCGGAGCGGGAGTAAGGAAAAAGGCCTTATTTGAGTCCGCCAATAACATCCATCAATTTTCATTAGATATGGGTCAACGGACCTAAGCGGTTCGGGCATTATCAAGCACCTGCTTACGTCCGTTCAGCTCGGATATAACGTCTTACGACTCAGGCGTGCAAAAAGTAAAATGAAAAAAGTAAAGTCGTAATCCATATTTTGCATTATTCAATGTGCGGATAGTCACTTGCATGGAGATCACAAGTAGTCATACGGCCGAATCACTCTAGGAGCCATGTCTACCTCTCCCACGCAGCGACAACCCCGCAGGCGTCGAAGGCCGGCTTTGTCGTGCCTCGAATGCCGCCGCCGCAAGATTAAGTGCAACCGAAATGAACCTTGCGCACACTGTATCTCTTCTAAGTTACAATGCACTTATAAAGTTTACAGCGATGACTCTGTTGCTAGCCCGCTGCCTCGACAGGACTATTCCCGGGGTTCGACGTCTAGCAAGACAGCTAATGCGCCTTCTCCTTTAACTCAGACTCGGCAGTTCAACGACAGTGGACCAATCACAGAACGCGATACATACCCACCCAGGCTTCAGATAACAGAAGAGCCATTGCCATCGTTAGGAGAACCACTGAGGAGATCGGGACATAATAACAATCCCCCTATTCTTGGTCGCATTGACCTCCAATCACCCAATTCCGCTCAAGATGTAGAACCAGGTCTCATAGAAGTTATGAAACGGGGAATAGGACTCGACAAATCAGCAGCATCGAGTCCCATGAATGGCCTAACTGAATCTAGTCGAGACATCCTCGCACGGCAGCTAGGGCTGCGGGACTCACAGATCGTACTGAACAAAACGAGAATGTTGGGATGGAGCCTTCGGATAGGCACAGCTCAAGAGGTATAGTTCACGTGAATCCTCATTCCTTAAACTCTTATTGACAACACGGAAAGTTCGCGCCCATCGTTGGCTGCTACATTGGAGCCGCAAATAGTAGAAAGGAGACTCCATCCCAAGACAATGAGCTTGGAATATTGTATGCCCAGATATGGGACCTCCTACAGAAATGCAAAACTATGGCACGCTGTACCAAACTAGGGCGGCCCAGTAGAAGGCTCTCTCGTCCTGAGTTTGACTTAGAGCCCCCATCCCGTGAAATAGCGGATAGGATGGTAGCTATATACTTCAAATCATTCGAGTCAACATACCGGATACTTCATGAGCCTACATTCATGTCTGAATACCAGAGATATTGGGACCAACCGGAAAGTGTCACGACGGATCTGCGTCTTAAGGTCCTTCTCGTCATTGGGATAGGATCAAGCTTATCCGAGCATATAGAGAGCGATGCCGGGTTTCGAAATACTATCAATCACTATGTTTATGCTGCGCAAACATGGCTCGCTGGACCTTTGGAGAAAGACCGCTTAGATGTTACTGGAGTACAGATCTATTGTCTTACCATCTTAGCACGGCAGATCTTCTCAATTGGCGGCGATCTTGTATGGGTTTCCGTGGGATCACTTATCCACATAGCTATGCAAATAGGGTTACATCGTGATCCCAAGCATTTCCCGACAATGCCTCTGTTGCAAGCCGAAATCCGTAGGAGATTATGGGCTACTATAGTTGAAATGCTTGTTCAGTCATCTTTGGACACAGCGATGCCAACAAGGATATCCTTTGATGATTTTGACACCGAGGCTCCATCCAATGTGAACGATGATGAGATGGACGGATCGACCACAACTCTCCAGCCTCATTCTAGAAGTACTTTTACCACGAATTCTATCCAGCTCATTCTACTCGACTTGCTACCAACTCGTCTTCGGATCCTCCATCTTCTGAACGACCTGCACACCGAACTCTCTTATTTAGACGCCCTGGCATTGAGCTCAGAGATCACGGATCAATATCGGAAATGTAACGCTTTCATGAGGGAGAACGAACAATCCGGTGCAACACCCTTTCATCGAAACCTGCTTGATTACCTAATACGTCGATTCTTAATCCCTTTACACTGTCCGTTCGCTGGTGAGGCACGGGTAAATCCGCTGTTCTACTACTCGCTCAAGGTTAGCCTAGATTCAGCTCTATCCATCATCTCGCCCGAACCAGATGAAGGATTCTCCCGTCTCATGGCCATTGGAGGGGGCATGTTCAGGGAAGGGATAAGATTTTGCTTAACCGTCATCACACGCGAACTCATCGCTCAAGTGGAGGCACAGCGCGTCGACGGGACCCTATATCGCAACCCCCAGTATATACAGCTTCTCAAACAAGCTGTAAAGAACATGGTTGAATTGGCCATAGAGAGAGTCCGACGAGGCGAGACGAATGTCAAGGGCCCCATGTTCTTAAGCATGATTATGGCCCAGGCCGAAGCCATAGAAGAGGGTACTTCGTGCGATCTCAAAGTTGCGCAAAGTGCTAAGAACAGCCTTGATCTGTGTTATGACATATTGCGAACACGATCTGGCACTGTCTCTTCGCCAGGTCCCAATACGGGACTTACGCCGATCAGTCTAAGTGGCGGGCAGGGAGATTATGAGCTAGACTTGAACTTAGACCTCGATTTTTTCTTCTCGAGCGCAGCTGGATTTTCTCAGTTTACCGACACACAGTGTTAAGGTATATGAGTTTGATGATGTACTAGAGCAGAAAGGTTTGCCGTCCTTAAATCACTTTTGTTATGTCCGCGGCCGTTAGGGGGGCGCGCTCACGGGCATCTACCCTAACCGACCCACTTAAATCGGCCGAGACGGGGTCAAGGACGGGTTACACACATTCCGGAGATAAACGGTCGTCGCTTCCATCACCATACCGAAACAGTCGACGGGCCGTATATAATGACTCAATCTTCCTGGCTTCTTATCATGCGAAGCTCAGCTACCATTGCCTCTCTAGATGCTGATTAGATCTCGCCTCTTTCAGCCAGCCCAACTTGACGATTAACAGGCACGTACTTATCCGCCTAGGTGCAACACCCACAAATCACTCATCTTGACTATGACACGAATCAAGGTCCTCATCAGCGGCGGAGGCATCGCCGGCAACTCTCTTGCCTTTTGGCTCGGCAGGCTTGGTCACGACGTCACCGTTATTGAGTGGTACCCTAATCTCCGGACCACCGGGCTCCAAATCGATCTACGCGGCCACGGCATCGAAGTCTTGAAGCGGATGGGCCTTGAACAGGGCTTCCGCGCTAGAAGCGCTCCGGAGCAGGGTCTGCAGATAGTTAATAGCGCAGGGAAGCGACAAGCCTTATTTCCGGTGAATAAGTCGGGTAAGGGGCTACAGAATTTTACCACTGAGTGGGAGATCATGAGAGGGGACCTGTGTCGCCTTTTCTACGATCAGTGTAAGGACCACACCAAATACATGTTTGGAGCGTCAATCAGAAGCTTCAAGGAGAAAGATGACGGCGTTGAGGTCCAGTTTTCGAATGGCAAGACGGACAGATTTGATCTCCTAGTCGGCGCTGATGGCATAGGGTCAAAGGTCCGCAAGATGATGCTTAGCTCAGACACAGATGACGGCTTCTGTCCTCTGCGCGACATCTACATCGCGTACTTCACGATCCCCCAGCTGATAAAAGAAGGTGAGGATTATCTCGCTACATCGTACATCGCTCCCGGTCGGCGAGGTATAATGATTCGAAGACACAAGCCGGATCAGATCCAAGTTTATCTTATGTGCAAGAGTGACTCCGAGCGGCTCAAGAACGCGCGTCGGGGAGACACTAAGGAGGAGCGCGCGGCGCTGACTGAGATATTTCAGGGCGCGGGTTGGAAAACAGAGGAGGTCATCAGGGCCATGAATGAGACCGACGATTTCTACCTTGAACATATGGGCCTCATCAAGTTGGACTCTTGGTCTCATGGCCACGTAACACTCCTCGGGGATGCTGCGTATTGCCCGACGGCCAATACGGGAATGGGAACCAGTTCTGCTATCGTGGGCGCGTATGTCCTCGCCGGAGAGATCGGAAGGCACTGCAAGGAGGGCGTCAATACGAAGGACGGACTCACGGTCGCGCTCAAAGCTTATGAACAGAAGTTCCGCCCCTTCATGGACCAAGTGCAGAAAGGAATATCAGATGGTTCGGGTGTTTGGGGAAGTATGATGCCGACGACTCCATTCGGGATCTACATCATGAATTGGATCATCTGGGTGGTCGCCGTCCTGAGGCTGAATATTATCGGGCAATGGTTCCTAAAGGAAGATGTTAAGTGGGACATGCCGGAATATAAGGAGATCCTACTAAAATAGGAAGATAATTCGGGCTGATTGGAATGTGAAAGCAGATTTTTAGACTGACAAATTAATTCCCCTCTTACTTCATTCAGATAAATACCTCGGTTGTCTAGGTATCTACCTAGGAAAACATGTTGTAGAACGCCCATCGTCAAGGTGGCCCACTACTGGGACCCCTTTTTTAGACAGAAACGCTGCGACCTCCAAACCGTGAATGATGTTTTGCTTCCACGTGCGATATATGCCACCATAGACATTTGAGTTGAGATGCAATTATAGGTAAGATGAATTTTCTAAGCCTTCAATACCTGCGAACCATGCCTTAACTTTGCACCTGGTTCCACAAACCCCTGACCACGTAGGCTGTTAACCATATGTCAGCAACATGGATGGCTATGTCACTAGTTTCTATGAAATTACGAACCAATGCACAATTATTTTAGTGAACTTCACCATAAGTATCATTGATAACATCCACAATGACTCCGTGGTCTTCGTGTTGCTTCAGTCCGGAAACAACGACAACACCAACGATCCCCTCAACCCCCTTGACGCGAACTACGATATGGTAATTAGTACTTTCATCGTCTCCCGGGAAACAAGCGTATTCTCAAGAGTAATAGGTGTTAACTCACTAGGGATGCCACCACCATGGATAGCGTATTTCTCAGCCTGGGCCGGGCTCATTCCGAACTTAACTCGGAACGCCTCCTCGTCCCCTGCATACTTGCAATGTTGGAACCAGGTACTAGTACCAAACCTGAGGACAGTATTCCTCTTCCTCTGCACCCAAAGCTCGTTGTCCGGCATGGTGCCGGAGCCCACGGCGCATTGGAACAAGATCTGACCACTGGCTAGTGAGATGGAGATCAACGTAGGCTTCTGGGGTGAGAATGGTAAAAGCCGCGCATAGAGGTGGTGCCCAAGTTCCCAGGCATCTTCGACGGTAAAGGATTCGAACAGGAACGAGTCGCACTTGGCTTTCACTTCATCTGGCTAAATGTATGATTAATAAGTGATAAATTAGTCATGTTTCCGGCTGACTTACGTTCTCAGGCGGACTAGGGATTGCGATCGGTCCTTTAGAGTATTTCTGAGTTGTGAAAACAGCTTGAAGCCCGGACCCTGGGGCCTGATCGCCACGACGGAGAACTTTTTGCGACATGATTTGGGATTGGCTTAATGAGGACACGAGTAAGGCTGCTGTATACTATAATCCTTCGTTTTGATAGAACATGGAAGTTGAGCGATGAGTACGCGATTGGATGAGAGCAGAATGGAACCTTAGTGAGGGGACTAGATAATAATCTGTTCAAGTCCAAGTCGCTCCACTCTAGAACCAAATGAGGCCGCCATTGGCTAATCTAGCATTTAGTTCTGTCGCGAATTTTAAAGGAAAAACCATGAATACCTACCTATGGAGAAGGTTATAGAGATGGGAGACTCTAATGTTCAAAGGGCGGTTATTCGTCATTACCTACCTTTGATGCCTAAAAATTCCATTGCATGTCTGGGTGCATAATATTGAAGCTGCTTCAGCATCAAGACAGGGACTCTACTAGATGGGTGTGCTACGCGCGGCTCTGTAACATTAAGTTGCGGCCTTATACGAAGCGAGATCACCTCGTCTAAAATTAAATCTGAATAATCCTATTGAGTATCATAAGGGGTTGTATTGAAGGCCCTAACACCGATATATCAAGGCTTGTCATATCGGATTTAGGTCTACTGTGGAACCCTGTCACGCTAAATAGCCAAATGGAGGACTACTGATGACAAATCTGTCTGGACAGACCCCTATCTAGCCGACAACATACAGTTGAACTTCATTACTTTCCGATGCGGATATGACAGATATCGGGACTGTTGTCCATTTTAGATGTGTATAAATATGTAGAGTAGCCAGCTAAACAAGTGTAAAGAGCAGTTTCACTCTCATCTGCAACTTCGGCAACCTACCTCATCGTCTCGTCACTTCTATTCATCTCCGAACACAAACTGACGATTTATAACAAGCAAAAACCATGAACAAGGACCCGAGAACAGCTAGCGAGCTCGCCGCTACGTACGAGTCCCAGATCAAAGGCAAGATCGTTCTCACTACTGGAGTGTCGCCCGGTGGAATAGGGGCTGCCTTCGTCCTCGGTATCGCGCAGTCACAGCCAGCGCTACTCATCCTGGCTGGTCGCAACCTCGCCAAGATACAGCAGACTGCTGACGCCATCTCCGCGACCGGCGTCAAGGTTCGCATTCTAGAGCTCGACCTGGTCTCACTGGCCTCGGTTCGTGCTTCGGCCGAGAAAGTCAACGCCTGGGACGACGTGCCTCAGATTGATGTATTGGTTAACAACGCCAGTGTCATGGCCGTCGACTGGGCCCGCTCTCCTGAAGGATACGATAGCCAGCTCGCGATCAATTACTTGGGTCCCTTCTTGTTCACCAACCTCATCATGGGCAAGATGCTGAAGTCGCCAGCACCTCGCGTAATCATCGTGACTAGCGACGCTCACCGACTTAGCCCTTTCCGCTTCGATGATTACAACTTCCGCGTAAGTCAATTATACCATTATAGGATTGTCTTATGCATTGGAGTCGAATAGCTGATCGAGTGTTCTACAGGACGGCGAGTACTACCATAAGTGGCTGAGCTACGGCCAATCGAAGACCGCTAATATGCTCATGGCCATCTCCCTCGCCGAAAAACTCGGCCAGAGGCACAAGCTCTCGGCGTTCAGTGTCCATCCAGGACTTGTCCAGTCTAATCTATCGTCGCACTTGAAATTATTCGGCGAAGACGATTCTGATATGATACCTATGCGTGAGTCAAGCCGAATAAAGCTGCGAGTTTTCTTAGTATAACTAACAACTGGCGCTTGGCAGGCGATATCGATCGCGTCATGGGCAATGGCATTGGATGGGCCGGCTTTGGTGCTGTCCTACCCTGCACCCCGGAGGTAGGTGCAAATGTTTACGTGTATGGAGCCTTCGATCCAGAAGTCGCAGGTAAGCACATTGATACCCGTCTATCATTTCCGAGGTGAACGATTAGCTGATTTCTGAAGCGCATAATGGCTGTTATCTCTTAAGTTGCCGCGTGGCGGATCCCTGGAAGGATACTGTTCGGCCTTGGGCAACTAGTTCCGTCGAGGCAGAAAGGCTATGGAAGCTTAGTGAAAAACTTGTTGGTCAGGAGTTTGTGTATTGACGTATTTGCATGCGAGATTTTCTATTGAAAGGAGGGCGGTTCAGTTCGCCATCAGGGTGTAGCAATAGTCATGATATTCCGTTGACCGTACCTAACTGGTGTGCAAACTCCCCATGTATCTTGCTTTGCTTTTAATTTTCATGACTGATAACCCTATACTAGCAGCTAAAGGTACCTAGGTACTGGGTTGGAATATTGAAAGTTCAAGGAGGTATGAAGTTCTGCGCAGAACCGTGTTGTGTGTAAGCAGTATTAGTTAATTAAAGGCTCGCCGACATATAGAAGTTGATTTCTATCCTAGCTCGCTTCTAGGTTGGATCAGTGGTACTTATTTTAAACCCTAATCCCAACTTGATCGGTAAGACATGCTGAACCTACCTAGGTAGGTAGTGATTCAATCTGGAGAGGCGTAATTCCATGTAACAAGGTAGCTACTACTAGATCATAAAATAAACATCCATTAAAGATGATTTCTACCTATCCTACAAGCTTTAAGGTGAAAATTTGAACGCAATCAACTTACCCTCTGCGCATCAACTTCAGTGGATTAGATGGCCCTTCCTGATTTGCCCCTATTTATCTCTTTCCCAGGAAAAGGGGATACCACATCAGGTCGTCGTCAAGTTGGTTTTTTGTACCATTTCGTGTCATGATATGAGATTTACCGACATTCTTGCTGTCCTAATTAATACAAAAGGATGAGACAGTCTCTTGGGCGGATTTAGTGGACTAGCAGTAGTTTCCATGGTTTCAAAAACCGTTTATACTAGTAGGTACCTACCTAGATAGGTAGCTAACCGGCCATTCCCACTCTTGGGGTAAAGTGCAACGCCTTCGAGCACAACACTGACTTATCTATTGCGTATATCGGTTTGATCTATCCAACGATAGTTTCAAACTTCTTTTTCCCTTAAAGCTCTGAGCAGAGTATGCTTCGTCACTCTCTCGGGTTCTCCCTACGGCTAGAATTTGCCATGACTCGGGATTCTTTTCAATCTTGTTTTTACTGAGCTTTCTCCGAGAGAAAAACTAGGTTCTACGCAAGCATATAAAAGTTGGCAGTGCCCTGTAAGAAAGAATAATAGGGGTACTCGCCGTAAGTCTTCAACCAGGAATTAGAAGGTAGGATAATACAACTCACCTGACCGATGAGCTAACTTCAATGCGGGTATTGAGAAGCCAATAATTAAAAAGCTACACGACTTACACATATTCGACCTTATGTCATACTTATCAGCAATGCTCTGGAACGTCACTGCAGTATTACACTAGTCAAGCAGATGGGCTTAGTTACCAATCCCGTACCCCCTCTCTCCAACTCATAGTCGTAAGCGGCCACAGTATGGTTACACAACACGTTCGGTCATTGTCGTAGTTAAAGATTTTTGCATAGCTTATTGGCTGAAATGCTTTTCTTCGTATATTCCATTCACGGGTCTGGCGGGTACACGTCGATTCGGTCCCGTCATCGTAAGAAGTGGTTAGTAATGACACCTATTTAGACACCCCTACGCACCTTGGTAACTAGAATCTCTCTTCTCACAACTCACATGATTAAAAAACTCTTATCGAAACGAAAAAAAAGAAATCAACCTTTTTATCTCATGAGTATATTAACGTCGGTGAAATGGATGGCTCCGAGACTAGTCAGGGTCCTAGCAGAGAGCAATTCTACTCTCAGTCCTCTAATCGGTTCAAAAGACAAAGGTGTACAATGGTATGAGAAGGAATTTCCCGGTATCCCAGATGATGCTCAACTGTTGCTTAAAAACTACGCGCATATTCCGCCAAAAGAGGTGGATGCTCATGTTCTTGCAATTTTAAGTCGAGGTTTTTATCTTAGGTGCTCGAGGACTCGAAGTTTAATTCCTCTTCTAGAGACAAGGCATGGCATGTATACCCCTATCCATGCCTTGGTAATTTCGCGTTCCTAAACCTCAGTCTCTACAAGCAGCCGTCCTACGCATCCATGTTGGAGCGTCTGAAGAAAGGAGCAAAGTACCTTGATATTGGCTTCTGTCTAAGCCAGGATTTTCGTAAACTGGTTGCCGATGGCGTTCCTTCTCAGAATTGTTATGGTATCGAGCTGAACGCGCTCTTCATCGACCTCGGATACGGTCTCTTCCGGGATAAGGATACACTGAGAGCACAGCTCATGCAAGGAGACGCCTTAGACCTCACCGAAGACAGCGTGCTTGCTAAGCTTGCCGACACGGTAGACTACATCCACCTGGGATTTATTCTCCACGTCTTTGATCTAGACAAGCAGCGGTTGCTACTAGAAATTTTCTTCGAGTTCTGGAACCCGAAGCTGGCATACTCATCCTAGGAGAAGCAGTTGGTGATGCCGAAGGCATCCATATACCAATAGGAGTTTTCATGCACAGCGAAGATACTTTTAGAAAGACGTGGAAGGACATATCTGAAAAAACAGGTCAGAAGGTGAATTGCAAAGCGACTCTTCATCACGGTTCCTGGATCTCGGAAGCAAAGCAGGAATGGGGTTTTGGTCGATCACGACGGCTTTTTTTTTTTGAGATTGGAATGCTGGCGCGTAAATGGGAAGACTAGAGCGTTACCTGAATAGTATCGTATTTGATCCTTGGAAGATTATTTAGCCTGGTTCAAACTTACGTCCTCGCTTATCTCGAGAAGGAAAAGGCTTGAGGGTGGGCCGACGGTCCCTTGAATAAGACTTTAATATGAAGAAGTCGTCAACTGCAATAGATCTGTAGTAGGCTAGAACCCTACTACCGCAAAATTCAATCCATAGGTACAGTACCAAAAATACCCCACAATGGTGGTATAGTGCATCCGATGCATGCTATTCACATTTCTCACCAGACACGAATCACATTGGACAGCCAGACAGACAGGTTAAAAAACGCACTTTTAATCAAGTAACCTGCATTGTCTGGGTCTATCTAAAGTCCGCGTGCTTGAATTCCTGTTGCCCCTTTCTGTCCGCATAATGGGGAAAAAAATCTATTCCTCGTGAACTACCTGCAAAATGGATGATCGATGAGCAGAACCCCCCTGAACGATGCCTAGTCCAGTATCCGCCCAATCACCCCTGCCGTTGTCATTATAACACTCCTGTTTTCGTCCTTGTCATGCATACATCAATTAGTGCCTGGGACAGCCACCTATCCGTAGATACTGATATCATGAAGAATTGGCGCGTTTGCGCTTAAGGGAGAAGTCCTCTGTCTGCTACTACGATTGGGGCTCCTCGACCTCTGGCTTCGCAGCCTCGGCATCCGTCATCTCTTCGTCCTTGGTCTCGCCCTTCGCGGCCTCGGCTGCTTTTCGGGCTTCCTCTTCAGCAGCCTTCTTAGAAGCAGCATCGGCATCAAGCTTAGCTTGCAGGGCTTGACGGTCTGCTTCTACCTTGTCGAAGTAGCGTTGCGTAATGGGACCGGCCATAGCTCGAATCTCGTCCATCTTAGCGACATAGACGGCCTTGGTAGCATCTTCACCGTCCTCGTATAGCCAATCCTATATTCTGTCAATTCATTGTATCAAATATTCGGACAGGATCTCAAAAACTCACCTCGCTCTCCGTTAGCTTCGATCTAATCTTGTCTTTCTCATCGTCACTAGCGAATTCGGCATACTGGTCGTCCAACTTGTTTCGGAGATCGTAGATGTATGTCTCTAGTTCGTTCTTCTTCTCTTCTGTGTCAGCAACGAGCTTGTCCTCCATAAGCATCGCAGCTTCCTTTTCAGTGAGACTGTTCTTGGTGGCCACATCTAAGGAGTTGGTGCCAGCAACGATAGGCAGGTCGCCTTTGCGGACTTGCTTCTTGACTTTTCGGGTCTTGGGCTTATCCGAGTCCTTCTTGTCATCGGTTTCCATTGCCTGTATTACGTGTTAGCGATCGCCATTTCCATACAAAGCTCCATTTCAACAGCCCTCGTGGATCGAATATACGTGCTAAGGCAAGTATTTCATAGGCACAACTCACGAGTTCCCTAACGAGGGATTTTTCAGGGGGATCGAATTCACTTACGTCAGGATCTTTCTTGGCTCCATCATCTTTCTTTTCGTCCTTAACCTCCTCTTCGACTTCTTGATCTTCGACGTAATATCCACTCTCCACATTAAGGACACCGTGAATGTTAACTCTAGCTTTGAGTTTGCAGATCATAAACTCAGTCTTAGGGTCCGCCTTTACGCCCTTGACGGAGAATCGGCCAATGAAAGGAGAAACTTTGCCAGGCAATTCGTCAGGCTTAGCGTATCTAGCCTCGAGGTCGAACGGTTGCTTTCGGTAGAAAGTCAAGATCTTGGTCGAAGGAAGAACGTTGCCCTTGTTGAAGACAGTAAGGCTAGTATCCTCATCTGGGATATCAACGTCCTTTTCCCAGGAGAACACGATAGGATAGTTGACAATATCCTGGACAGCAAAGTCACGGACCTTGAAGACGGGAGAGAGGATAGCGCAGCAGAAAGCACAACCCCGAGCAACAGCCTCGTCCTGGTTGAGGGTAAACGAGAGCTGCTTTCCAAAGAATGCCTGAATTCGTTCTTTCAGGGCGGGAACACGGGTGCACCCACCAACCAACTCGATTACATCAATATCTTCCTTCGTGAGCCCGGCCTCGGCGAGGGCCTGCTCTAATGGTACCGTGACACGGTTTAGTAGCGGTTCCACGAGCGCCTCGAACTCCTGTCGTGTGATCATAGCCGTCACATCGATATCGTTCATGAGCGACTCAATGTTCATTGGTGCTTGTTGATTGGCTGACAGAATCTTCTTGAGCTTTTCGGCAGCAGCCTCGACACGAACCATAGCCTTGGGGTTAGTCGTGATGTCGATCTTGTATTTGCCCTTGAATTCCTTCTGGAAATGATTAACCAAGGCCAGGTTGAAGTCTCGGCCACCAAAATGGCGGTCGTACGCTGTCGACTTGACACTGAGCTCGCCTCTCTTAAACTCGACGATCGAGCAAGAATAGTCGGCGTGACCAATATCGACGAATGCGACTCGGCGTGGCTTCTCTTCAGCTGAAGGAAGATCGAGCTTAGTGATACCGTAGCCCAAGGCAGCCGCAGTGGTGTCGTTCATAACGCGAAGGAGCTTTAGACCAGCGATCTCGGCTGCATCTAGAAGACTTCTTCGTTGGACGTCGGTAAACCACGCAGGCGCACTGATGACAATATCCGATACAGGCAACTTCAGCTCATTCTGGGCTGTCTGCTTGACCTTGCTCAAGAACATAGCCGTCAGTTGAGTGGCCGAAAACTTCTCCTTCTTGCCTAGGTAAGACACTTCAGCGCCAACCTGGCCGCCGCCGACATCAACGAGAGATGCCGAGACATATTGCTGCTCGATCTGAATGTCGGGGTCATTGATGTTTCGTCCACCCAGCCGCTTTAAGGAGCTGACGGTGTTCTTGAGGTTAGAAATCTCTTGTGTCTTTGCAGGTTCTCCGAGATATCGAGACTTGGGTCCGAATCCGACTAGGGAACTGAAGGTCCAGCATGTTAGTATGGAGCATATGAAGCGTCAGATTATGATATTCGACTTACGGGGTAGCTCGATTCGAGACTTCATTTGTAATCTGTGCACATTGTCAGCCTCGTTGTTCACGACACCATGCGTATATAATACAGGGATAGTACATACGACATCGACACCTCGATTCCTGGCGACTGCAATGACAGTGTTCAGGGTTCCGAAATCGACACCTATTTTTTCCGTACGGTCAGCGACGGTGTTCCTCGTTATCAGAAAGGTTACCCTGCGCGGGCTGAGACAACATACCAACTACACTCATCTTGGTGGGATTTGTGGAAGAGGGATGATAAACAAATAAAAGTCGATATTTGATTGCGGGGATGCCAGGAAACGTCGCAAGTCGTTAACCTCGTTTGCAAATTAGAATTGTGAGGAAGTTCGTATCTATCGAATGCAAGAAAATTAAGTCGAATATGGCCTAGTTTTAGCAGAGACGAAATCCGTCGATATTTCGTTGGAATGTCGTGTTTGCGGCGAAGGGAAATGGGAAAAAAGATTCTTAAGAAAAAAAAGCTGCCCGAAAATGCGAAGTGGGAGATCGCGAAGGACTTTCAACCTTAGCGTTTCTATGTATCTGAACCCCTCATTTGTTACACACCCGGGGTGTGGTTCAGCCTTCCCGGAAAGTTCTGGACATTTCGACATTCGTCTATGTCCTGGTGGGTACCCAGCTGTAAGGCTTTTAAGGTTTCAAGGGTGAATATTTCAATGGACAATACGCCACACAAAGCCTCGTTTCGTTGAGACCTAAGAAATCACTATTCTGTACTGTACCTGCCAACATTTCTAGTACCTAGTAGGCTCATAATATATCCCCATTCACACATTCTCGTTATGTAATTCGATTCATAGATATTTTAATACAGGTCATTTATGATCATGCAAAAATCTTTCCAGGTTTTTCGAGTCCAATCCATCCCATCGATTCGGTGTTCTTTTGCCAAACAAGAAAAAGAAAGTCCCAAAAGGTACATTGAAAATGACCCAATTCAGCAAGCCCAATTATGGACCTACCCCTCGTGATATTATCTATCTACCCCGCCAAAAAGTACCCACCAAATTCCCCCACCACGACTAATGCCAACCATGCCAGCCAAACGATGGTGGGGTTTGCTCATGGATGTCAAGATTTGACCGCCTTAAGATGACGCCGCCTTGCCGCCCCGCGACATAAAAATTTACATATGAAGGTGTGTTATACTGGACTTATGATACGTGGACAAAGATCATTACAGTTCAAACAATGCATATACCGGGTCTAGACGATCATTACGATTGACGAGCATTGACGAGATAGGCCATTGATAGGTATGTATTATGCACATGAGTGGTTTTAGTTTGCATATGGATACACCATCATCTCAACCTTTTAGAAGAGGTAGGTTGTTTAACAAAAATAATAATATAAGCGTGAGACCAAGAAATACCATGACACGATATTTCAATAAGTCGAGGTTATAAGAAAGGGACCAGCTCCTTTCTACGACTTAATAGTACCGACAACAGAAAAATGATGGCATTTTCGCGTCATTCGACCTCTAGGTATCCCAAAACCAAATTTATCGAGATATAATCGCCGTCTATAATTCAACTCGCTCAGGTCCTTCTATCTAATCAGCAATGGGTTTATTATCCGCCCACGACGGCTCAATACCTCGACAAACACTCTCGTAGTCTCGGAACTTCTGACAATCCAAAGCCAAGTTCGGGGTCGTCCAGAACATAGCCCAGTTCATGTCCTTGAACTTCAGCGAGCCCCTCGATCGTTCAAAGTACCATTTGTTGACAGGATTGTCCTTCCTACTTCTCCAACAAACCCCTTCTGGTAAGCAGCCACGAACCATAGCATTGAATACGATATCCGCCACTCCTCCGGCTCCTTGGCTTTTACGGAGAACCGCAAACTTATCCAAGTACGGCACGAGCCGGCTTGGATTATCTGCTTCAGATCCATCTAGGCCAGGGGGCTTCTCCCATGTTAGTATTGCGCCTCCCTCATACTCTCCTGCGATGATTACGCCGGCTAGGTTTCCGTGTATCCGCTTCAGATAATGATCTACATCGAGCTTCCTGCCGAAAGAATCCTCGATCAAGTTGACGAGTCTAGGAAGATCGATACACGGATCCGTAAGATTCAAGCCTCTCTCCCCTAATTTGGGCGGTTTCCATAAAGTAACTCGAGGATCCGGGAATACAGTCAACGGCATCCCACGCTTAGCTAATGTCGTCAGTGACCCGATCTGAGCCATGCCAGTTGATGACGTGACAGGTCTGAAACGCTCGGAGGGTAGTGACGAAGATTGGACTGGCTTGTCGGTGAGAAGACTGTGTATCAACGGGTTCTGGCCGCGTCTCGTACCAACGAGAGCCCAATCCAAGCTGTTTTCTTGTAGGCCACGTTCATTTGCCACTTCCTGTGGGGTTGTTATAACTGCGGAGGAAGTCGGTGGTAGAAGAGATAAGACATTCTTAGCTAGTTCGGCATTCTCCAAGTGCTGCAAACTTTCCTTGCTCGGGCCATCCGGGTTCTCTGATGTTGGTGATATCAAATCATTTCGGACCTCTGGTAATTCCTGCTCCAGATTCAGAAACAAATGCCTTCCAGTAGCTCGGTTTTTGGCAGGAATTCCACCTAAGGTGTCCAACACAATAAGGCGATAAACCTCAGCTAATCTTGATGTTTGTATCGCCTTTGAATCTTCAACCGGTTGGCCTATAAACTGAAGCCCAGATAGCTGTCTCGTGAGGGCCAGTATAGCATCGTTGACATTAACCGGCTTGACAGCGCAGGCATCTGAGGTGTACCCGAAGGAGGAGATAATAGGGACGACCTCCTCTTGCAATGCGGCCATCAGGTCGTTAGGATTGCCAACGAATATACCACGTGAAGTGAACGGCGAGGTATCTCCTTCGGTCGGAGTGTCGATGGTAATCGGAGAGTCAATAACTCGCGCCCCCGGAGTATCATAATTATCTATCGCCATGGCGATACGATTAGCCTGTATGGCGGCGGTTTGTCTCTGTGCGGCTTCATTTCCCCCAGAAGTACCACAATCAACGACAACGATACTAATTAACCCAAGCTTCCGAAGTTGACCTAGGGTTTTTCCCACGCCACCTAGGGTGGCATCGTCGACTTCCTGGGGAGCACGAAACTTAACTAGAGCAACGTACAATGGAAGTTGGATAGCGACGTCAGCTTCGAGTTTAGGTGCCTGAATGAAATCCTTTTTTACGACAGCGGCATCATTAATAACTGGCTCCTCGGTAGTGCCTTGGTTGATTGATGGGCGAGTCAGCGTTGCACGTTCCTTGAAGCCTGTCGCCCCTTTCTTTTCTAACAGCGGAACAAATTTGTTCATGTAGGCCTTGGCATCTCGCTTGGTGACCGAAGTCTCGAGCACGGAGAGGAAGAAGTCCTGGCAACCGGTCAGGATAATTTAATGTAAGGGTAAAAGGAGCATTTCATTCATACCCTGTCTAGACTTTTCTTGTGTTTTTGAGATTTGGAAATAGAAGTATACGGAGAAGCAAATGTTACCGAGTACCAACCGCTATTTGCGGCGCTCCGCGCGGACCGGAATGACAATGAATTTGAGCCATTGATCCTGCTTAGGTCCTTAGTAGACGGCGTCTATCATATAATTAGCCAAACCTGCTCTTGTTTGTTTGAAATTTTTACATGATTGTGATTGAGTAAGGTATTGTAATCCGTTCGTCCGCAGAGATCGGATACAGGAACCCAGACATGGAAATCTAAGGAGCAGAGCGACTTCACTCACGTTCAAGTTCGAAACTGCCCTCTTCCAGGCTGTGAGTTGCATTGTCATAGCGCGCGAAGCATTTTGGATGTTAGGAGATTCAACAAGTGATGCACACTACCACCACATATTGATATAAGTCAAGTTCAGGTCAGAGAAATGCACTTTGATGCAAAGAAGGTTTTGGCTTTGGTAGGAATGGGAATTATACTCCAATATATCTGAATTCCAGTGAGTCAAATGCCACTACGATAACAATCGATAAGCCACGCACTAACAAAGCCGCCACGGGCTGCACGGGCAGGAGACACCGCTATCGGCAAGGTAAGAACTATCCGATCACCCCGTACACCTGCCTTATGCGCCCGTGCTTGTAGGGGTAGTCTAGACCCACGAAAGCCGTGTGACATCAGAAATGAGAAGACTTTTCTTCGCCTTAGAAGCGACGCCCGCCGGATTTCCTTTCTCGTCTTATTCTTGTCGCATCGAATTTGTTTCGTCGAACGAAAGGCGTCAATCGGCAATTTATACAATATCAACTTTACGCAACCAACCAGAGAAGAGGGATTGTTTAGTTTTTGTTACGATTTTCAATTGAACACATGTACCTGGCAACTACAAGCTGCCGATTGCTGTGGGGTTCAGTTGCTTCCGACTCATCCATTTCCCCTATTTCCTGAATTGCCGCAATATGAGGTTTCGCATGTTTCGAAAATGTTAGCACATACGAATTCTTCCAGATCTTTTACTCATTAGACCGAGGAAGAGATCCACCGCCTTCTTAATCCGGAAACCCATTATATCATCGCAACTATCGGACGAACGCCAACGCGTCTCAATGGGTCAATCAATGCATGATAAGTACGAACCAAGCATGTTTAGCTTCTATCAATAACCAGTTCCGATATAGCTAGATATTTTCACATGTGCACAGCTCTTTAGAATAGGTAGCTCACGAGGTTGAAATGACAGGTGATAGATCCAGGCTTTCTTAAAAACAGCAATCTCTCCGAAACAGATAAAAATACTAAGTATCTTGACTCCAATCATTCTCATTAGTCATTATAGGACTACCTATCAACTACATACAAGCGTTGAGGCAATTTCCCTCAACGACGAAGAAACAGCTTCAGCGCCTAATAATCAAAAGGTAGCAATCATGAACCCTTGTATAATCTACCTTATTCGTAATTGAGATACATTAAATGTCATGAGGCTATACACGGAAATTCAATAACATTAGCTCTAAAGTTACACCCAACAATCTGTACATCCCCATCAACTAGTATGTCGATGATAGTGTCGCTCATCATGAATGAGAAGCAAATATAAAATGAACATACCCTAGTAGCAAAGGAACGAACACCTATTGTTTGAATGGCTAATGGGAATTGGCATATCTCGCCCGTAAATACAGGTGCAAATTTGAAGTAATTAAAAGTTCGGATTGAACATGAGATATGAGAACATCAAAGGGGCAAATTTATTAAGCGATTTACTTATGTTCCCCAGCCACAAGTAGATGAGTAATCACTAAAGCTAACTCGAAGCGCATATCTACAGTATGAAGAATGTGTTTTGGGGGTAAATAGTCATAATATGCACGGTGGTAGAGTTTTTGAATCAAAAATGACATCTCGAAGGGAGAATTTTAGGGGGTGGACAGTGCCACTATAGATTGATCATATCGTTGGTGTCAAATTATTTAATCTATAAACTTCAGATCTAATTTACGTCGACTGCTTAAACCCGTTACTAGGCAGATGCATCTTGTCTCTCTACACGTTGGTTGGTTTGTTTACATAAACGCCAACAAGGTCTGCAAATCTCCCACATAACTCACGCCTGCTTCACCTGCTGCCATGACAAAGACCGTGATACTTCAATTCTACCTACGGCTTTGCTTTCTCAACTACTAGATTACATTTATTTTGAATTCGATCGCAATGAAGTTCAAGGCAGCTAATATCACAGTGCTTGCTGTCAGCCTTCTGCTTTCGCTTACCTCTAGTATACATATCTTGCCAGATTCTAATGGCACCTTGTCGCTTCAAAACAGCTATGACTATATTGTCGTAGGTGCAGGGATAGGTGGCCTCGTCGTTGCGAATCGCCTTTCGGAGGATCCGTCAGGTGAGTTCTCCCACTTGTCTACCAGAGCCGCGAGAGTCCTGATACTAACGTGTTCATATAGTATCTATCCTAGTAGTCGAGGCTGGAGAGTTGTAAGTGTTAAGACCTGGTAAACAGTGGTGAGGGACGCGCCATACGCTTTGAGCTCCCTTCCCAAGCCGCTAAATTTTTCTTCTCATAACTAACTACGTGTCATACTCAGGGATGATCGCGCTGAGGATGTCTCGATTCCGGGAAACATCGGCCTCGAAGATCCACGCCGTTATAAGGTAAAGCTGGATCTAGCGTCGCAAGAGTTTCTCGACGGTAAATCCCGGGTCATAAGTCAGGGTAAAGTCGTCGGGGGAAGTACCATCGTCAACGGCCTTGTCTGGACGAGAGGCTCAGCGGCCGACTTCGATGCTTGGGAGGACCTAGGAAACCCAGGCTGGGGATGGGCCGATCTCTTGCCTTACTTCAAAAAGGTGAGTCCTGACTAGGTGTTCGCCATCTCGTCCCCTATTCTAGCCAAATAAAATGACGAACCAAACGTATAGTCGGAGAAGTATACCCTACCGCCTAACAACAAATCGACGCACAATTTCCTCACGGCTCTTAATCCAGTTATTAGAAAGCACGGCGAGAAAGGGCCAATCGAGGTCGGCTATCCAAACTACTACTACAACCAGTCCCGTATGTCATCTCCACCTATTGCATGTTGACAATCGTACTGACTAATCAACAATGAAGACAACTTCCTCGATGGCATACAAGAACTCGGGATACCCGTCAACGAGGACCCTAATGGTGGCAGCGCTACAGGGGCTAGCATTATTGCAAGCAGTATGGTAGCAGGTAACCAGTCGCGTTCCGATGCGCGTATCGCGTATCTAGACCCCGTATTGGACCGCCCAAATTTGCACCTCGTCACCGGCCATACTGTTACTCGCGTTCTTCATGATAATGGTGGGGCGACTTTTCTGAATTCGACTTATATCCCTGGAGCAACCGGGCTGAACATAATTGGTGTAGAGGTAAGTCCTGATACCGCCACCAAAGCCGATGTTCATGTATGTCGTTACTAATTGTACCTGCTCGTGTAGTTTGCCGCCAACTCAATTGCCAACAAGATTAGGGTTAAGTGTGTAAATGAAGTACTTCTTGCTGCCGGAGCAATCTTTTCGCCTGTATTGCTGCACATCTCTGGCATTGGACCAGCCAAAGTTCTAGGGAATTTGGGGGTAGATGTTGCCGTGGATCTTCCAGGAGTAGGCAGCAATCTTCAGGATCATCCTACCCTACAGCCTGTCTACAAATGTGAGTACCAACCCCCCCTCAACTATTCGAACGCTTCCTGATTGTTTAGACACTGCCCCGGACGTATTTTCCGCATGGGATATCGTAGGAAGCACTCGAGATGTTGTCCGAGAAGAATATCTCACCAATCGTACAGGTTCGTCATAATATCAGTAGCGTTCAACTGGTAGACACTTACATGTAACAGGGCCGTGGACAGCACCGATGGTGGACGTGGTTGCTTTACCAGCTCTAAGTTGGGTGGTGGATGACCTTCAAGAGTGGTTGCGTGAGACAACGAACGTTACCAACAACCTGCCGTCTTCGTACGAGGAGACTCTTCGCGCAGGATACCTTGCGCAGCGAGACGAGATGATATCTCTACTTGCGCGAACCGACACGCCCGTATACGAGGTTATGTCGACATCTTGGGGTCAACTTGCGGTGAGTGCCATGCGTTCACTATCCCGGGGGACAGTCCTGGCGAGATCCTCCTCTATTTTCGAGAACCAACCTATTATCGATACACGGTTTTGCTCGCATCCCATCGACTGCAAACTGCTACTTCTCGGGCTCGAGTTCAACGATCGCTTAATCCAAACATCGCCAATGGCAAGGCTAATACCAGTACCTCCACCTGGCTTTGGCGTCGTTGACGCTCGAAACCAGACAGCGCTAGACGAGGTAATGCGGCCGATGATCACGTCCGGATACCACCTAAGCGGTACGACGTCTATGTTACCACTCAGCTTGGGTGGGGTTGTAGACCCATCACTCAGAGTATACGGTACGAGGAACCTGAGAGTCGTAGATGCGGGGGTTATCCCATTGCTGCCTGCTGCACATATACAAGCAGCATTATACGCCATTGCTGAAAAGGTATGCCCTTCTGTACCTCTCCGAGATGAATTCGTAATTAGATAACCGTCAAGGAGATCATAATGCTGATAACAATGGGAACATAGGCCGCGGATATTATCAAATCTGAAAGCTCAGGGGCGCTTCCAAGTACAAACCAGGGGTCTGCGGTTTCGGGGTCCCGATGATTCATGAATGAGATATCTCAAAGCCTCGTCAAAGGCCGAGATATTCTTCCCTGCCAATACCAGATCTTTCTATGAGCAATAATTTGCTTAATCCACTGAGATAGATGTGATACCAATGTTCAGATAACTCGGTATGGGGTGCAATCGTTCCTTTCTAACTTTCCACAGCTGTCAGTACGACGAAGAAAACAAACCTTTAATGTACCTGTAATGTGTAATGCATCAAGGTGGAAATCAGGGTGCGGGGGGAGGCAGTTGTAATTTGTATTAATGTTGTTAGCAATAGGAGTTCAACTCCAGTGTATCAATCGATAAGTTTGTGGTTTAAATATGTAGTACCTACTGGATGAGATTTTCCAAGGAAAGTGATGGATATCTTCATGTTAGTCATACAACGCGGTAATTGCATAAAGGGGCCACCTTGTACCTCAGTAAGCTTAGGTAATCAGTAGAAGTGGCTGGTGACACTCGGATTACCATGTTCGGTTGATCTGACAAGCATAAAAATAGTGATCGGTACTTGAATGATTCATTAAAAATTTTAAACCGAATTCGTAAAATAAGCCTAAATTTTAAGAATTCCTTCATATTTGCTGACAATGACTTGATTCGATAGTTTCAATCCAGTCCAAGCCAGATTTTAGCTACGCCTTACTTGAAAGAGAATGGCGGACGGGAAAATACGAATCATCGGCTCCACAGCATCCGAAGTCGCAAGGGCCCCCATCAATAATAAGTCTTTCCCTTCATCGCATAAAAGGATGCCCTTCCCTCCTTAGTTTTTCGTGGATACGACGACACTTGTTTTGAGACGAGCGGCTTGGCCCAAGAATAAGGGCTCTTCATAGGGACTGAGGGAATACCTGCGTCGCAAATCGTGGAGTTGATCCTTCTTCTATCGTCCTCCAGAAGTGTTCATTGCGAACATCGTTTTATTCGATGCCGTGAAGAAAACTTGTACTATGAGTCCGTTCAAGGCGACAAATTTAGTCGTACACCATTCTTTCTGACTACTATATCACTGTTCTATTATGGATAGATCTAAGGTTGTCTGATATTTATAGTAGCTGGAGACCAGTTTTCAAAACACTTTCAAGTCAGTTTGTTTGCGTTTCTGCAACCATCCGGATGTGCGTAAGCAAATGTGTCGGATCGTCTATTATGAATATACGTAGTAGTTACATCACTGCCTAGCTCTCTTCCTCGCTACTGTGATACACACATGTACGCACAAGCATCAGGGTTCTACCATCCTAGTCTTTCCTTGGGTTCGGAATCGCGAAGTCTCACTAGCAGCTAGTAGTAAGGTATGAATCAACGGCACCTGGCGTCTAGGCCGCATTCAGATGTGGTACAGTACGGCTAGCTAACACGCGCGACTGATATCAATTCTCGTTTTTGTTCCTATAAGCCATGAATCAAATGTTACAGAGAAAAATCCTTATGTGAGGCTATACTGCTGCGTGTTGAAGATTTGAGAGCAACGAAGGCAACGACTTCGATCTCAATCTTGATTTTACACGCTCAATCGCGGATGTGTTCTCGTCACGACTCTGTGTTTTGCCTAGTTCATAGCTGAGGAATAATGGCGACTGGCGAAGCTACGGTGACCTGGGTGACCTAACGGGCTGAAGTCGGTTGGCGCGACTCCAAGGCCCTCCCCTACTTTATCAGGATTCGTGATTGGACGTGTGAGATCAGACTGCAAGCATAGCCACGATGTCATGCAGTTTTGGATCGGGATGCAACCAACCAGCCAACGAAGGCCATTACGGCTTTGTCATCCAAGCATCGGATCTTGGTCGAAACGTTGAAGCACTCTGCCGTATGCAGACGGGTGAATGGCAGATAGAGAGGCGGTCAAAAAAGCAAATCCAAAGCAATTCATGTGCTTTCTGCGACGAAGCGAGGCTCCGTCGACCTGTCCGCGAATCATAAAGTTTTCAATATCAATCACACGATCATCTTGCAGGAAGAATGCCGCAAGTCCGGGACGCCATAACCAAACGGAACATCGAATTCTTTTAGGATTATATGTCAGGGTCCTCAGCAAACTACCTAGTACCCAATTGTACGGACGTGGGAGGTTGATCCGGAATATTTCCCCCGCCTTCGTAGCAAGACCTGAAGCTCCAGTCTAGGGACTCTCATATCATCAGAAGCCTGTATTCTTGGTTATATCTCGTTCTTTGTGGAAGTTTGCCCGTAACGACTAGGCTTCAACAATTCGACAATGTACAATTATAAGGATAAAAGATGGATCTTACATACCTCCTAAGAATTTTGCCATTTTCCATTCGCGGTGAGTTGGACCCCGCCGCGATAATATATATGAGGCAGCTAGAAACATATGGGGATTTGCCTACCGTATTTCGATGGTTAGCAACCGTTTCTTACTCGGCCGCTTGAGGATTTTACCGTTACAAGGAAATCCTAGTGATTGCCTCTCGCTCATCGAACAGATTCAGGTTTTCAAAACGCCGAGCTGACCAGTTAGATTGGATTAAAAAGCACTCTGTCACGCACTGTGTCAAGGATGACTGAGATCTAGCTTGCTTACGACAAAGCTACCTCCGCTGACTCTTCCGTCATAACATAAATTCTTTCCCCTCATATTACAAGCTTGTACGGAATACCTACCTGCGAAGAACATTATCATCCACAGACAGCTATGTGTCTCTGTGCCCTTTCTACCCATCACCCACTAAACTACCCAGTATATTGATTTTTCCTTTCATGACTTTCTCGCCATCACATTGATTTATTTCCAACCCACAATAGAGATAAGCTTCTTCATTTGAAATACATCATTTCGAGAATGATCTGAAGGGACCAGAACCGGGAGATCACCTTTTTTAATATAAGCCTATGAAAATACTCCTCAACCTCACATTCCGACTTGGTCACCTCGCTACGAAAAGTGACAGCTATTTTCATCACGCTAATATTTTTTAGCCGTGGTGATCGAAACCGGAATCGAATTCTGGAGTGCTTGACACAAAAAGTGGTTGCAGGAAGTACTCAAAAGCGTAAGTGGACAATTTCATTGGTTGAATTTATGCGCGGTAGTCTATCCTCTTTCTGGCTTAGTTTCTGTCTCGAGCATTGCCCAATGCGCAAGAAGGCTGCAATGCATTCCATGTGAGTGGCTTCCTTCTTTCTCCTCAGCGACATTTGCTCCTCGCTCGTACTTTCCCATTTCCCCCCCTCGACCTTTCAACTACTCATGCTTTTTTAATAGCCTAGTGCAAGGTCGTTTGGTCATCCAGAAAACCTCCCCTTGCTCTTATCGTTATCTTCTATTATTTGTTCCTTGGTATTGTCTACTAATGAAAATGCACAACAGGCAGAACATGTTGGTTGTGTCTCGATTTTCTTTCATTTCCTTTCCGCTTCCGCTCCCCTCTCCTTTTCCTCTTTCGAGGGATATCCACTTTTTATTGGTTGCAAGTGCTGCATCTCTCACCAGTGTCATGGAAAGCCTAGGTGAGTTTTTAAGGACGGGTCCTGTTTTAGGTGGTTCCCAGCACCAAATCTTCCATGTGGCCCCGCATACCCGGAACAGAACGCACCAGCCAGCTACAGCAGAAGCAGCAGCCACACATTGGAAGTAATGGGGCACTGCTGCACCACAGCAATCTTTTTTTCTTATTCTCTCCCCCTTGTACCGGTACATGTACATTAGTATGTACAATACACATTTACACTATGTACATCTACGCATCAAATACGTGCTAGTCTACATAGGCATTATTTTCCCGCTTTCGCTCCCATCGCTCCTACTACTTCCCACTACGCACCACCCCAAGAACCACGCCAATTGGTGCTGATGCACGCACCACTACTCAAAATTGCCAGTGGGAAGCTGCAAGTGCCCTGCAACGCTCGCGCTCCCACTCCGCTCTTGCAGGGCCAGCCCAAGCAACCCGCACCTAGCACCCAGCACTTAGCAGGTAAGGAAAGAGTGAGGGACTGGGAATGGATTGCCTAGGTGGAAGGTAGAAGGTACCTAGGGTAGGTAATCTCTTTGGCGCGCATTCTCTCTTTCCCACCCGCCAACTCTTTTGGCTTTGGTCTACCCTGGGCCTTCTAACTCTCCCTTCTCATACTCCATTACTCCATACTCCTCAATTCTCTCTCTCCCCCATCCTCACCCTCATTTTCCCGCGACCAGTTCAAACACGAATTACATTTTCCTTGAGTCCCAAGCGTCGAATCTCTCGAGATACTCTTAAACTTAACTTAATTCCGAACTCGTCATTCACGCCCGATCCGTTATACCCCCATTTTCCTACGAGGCGCATTCTTTCCTAAACAAGGAAGAAGGAAAATACGAAAAAGCTCGAAATTATCATTTCTCGTCGCCACGCCCTTTTCGCGAACACGCCCTCAAAGTCTCTTTTCCGCCATTCTATCCAACACCCGCTATCGTGAGATAGTAATTCCATAGTATTTGCGATCAGACGATCATATACTTTCGTCTGTCCTACAAAAAACACCGAATTTTCTTTTGTCTCCCGTGCTGTCCTTTGTGTGCTCATTTATGCCCGTATTTCGAGTCTGGACGTGTTGAGCGTGTTGAACCACAATAACAATTCACGACGCGCCGCGCTTCTAATTTGCCATCTTCTCGACAACCACGAATGATCTTTCTGCGGGACGACGTCGTCATATTCGTATCCTTTGGAACCGGTCACCGTCACGTCGAACCCGGATTCGTCGTCATGCCATCCGGGCTTCTACGATAAACCGCCATCTCCTTTCACATACCTCACCGACAACCACCTCGTGGGGTGCATGTTAGATTATGACTGACAGGCTCTCTTCCTTGCCGACGCAATCAGTGACTCCGAGTCAGACGGCCGTCCTCAGTCCCAAATCCGCTCCTGCCTGGCCTCATCATGTCTCACACAAGGTCCAGGCGCCGATCGAGGAGGAACCCTATACGATCAAGTGTATTTGTGGCTTCGCTGACGATGACGGGAACACTATTTATTGCGAGACGTGCGATACCTGGCAGCATATCGAATGTTATTACCCCAACACAATCGACGAGGCCTTGCGAGAAGATTTCGCCCACTCCTGTACCGATTGTAAACCTCGATCGCTCGATCACCAAGGCGCTCTTGAGCGACAGCGACTACGAAGGAGTAAACCCAATACGTCAGAAGCGTCCGAGAGGAAAGTCAAACGACCTCCGACCAAGAATAATAAAAAGAAGACCAAACCAACAGACCTAATACCGAATGGCCACACTACTTCTGATTCTAACCCTAAACACACGCACGACTACACCTCCACTCACCAACACAAAAAGTCCAAAAGCACACACCGGGCAAATCAATCCATCTCCTCGCAAAACCCGAAACGCAGCCCTTCCTATGGCCAAAAGGCTGGGAATCCCCACGGTCATCCACCCAGCCCTGCTACGACACCTCCAGACGTCCCACACGAGTTCGAGATGCAATACTCGAATGCTTTCATAAATCTATACAAGGATGACCGCGATGTATCCATTGTTCAAACAAATTCTTTCGCTAGTCTTTCCATTTCCAACGTTTTATCTTTGTGGTTACGAGATCACGACAAGTTGAGAGCCGAAACAGGATGCGCTTTCGATGATGTCTTCCAATCTTTACCGCCCAACATTGATTCGACCAAGGCTTCCCCTCGAGTAGAGTCCAAGAAAGTAGCTGTTGGATCGGATGCTTTCGTACATTCACAACAACTCACCACTTCCGAAATAATCGACAAGGATGTGCCTTTAATAGAACTAAATGGCCAGATCGGAATACAAAAGGACTACTGTGAAGACCCGGAGAACCGCTGGCAGGAGTTAAGCTCCCCGCTTCCGTTTGTGTTCTTCCATCCGATGCTCCCTATTTATATCGATACCCGAAAGGAAGGCTCCCTCGCTCGTTATGTACGACGAAGTTGCAAACCAAATGCGGTGTTAGATACTTATTTATCCGACAGCTCTGAATATCATTTCTGGCTTGTGAGCGATCGGCGTATAGTACCCTCCGAACAGATCACTATTCCGTGGGAATTTAACCTTCAGAAGGATGTGGCACGAAGATGGGCACAGCTGCTTGGCCTCGGCGACGACGAAACTGGCACACAACCGCCCTACAATGAGGAAGAAACGGATACATACCAAAATATCGCCTCATGGGTTCATGCTATACTTACTGAATATGGCGGGTGTGCGTGTGATTTAGCGGAGGGCTGCGCGTTCACTCGATTTCATCGAAATTACATATTGAAACCTCAACAGCAATCAAAAGGACCTAAGGGTGCCAAAAAGAAACCTCGAAAGACAAAGACGAACGCTATCTCGCCAACAAGCACCGGTCACGCCACGAATAGCCGTGCTCCTAGTGAAGGTCGTGGCGATGATGGGGTGGATAATGATTCGGGTTCGTCTCGTAGTAAACCTCCTAGTCGAGACATGACTCCTGCACCACGACAAGGCTCTTTCGACCAATTAGGTGTATTGACAGAACTTACCGACAGAGACAAGCGGAAGGTTCAAATGGTAGAGGACACATTCCGTCGAATGGAGCAGCAGCAGCCTCCACGGAAGAAGAAGCGAACTTCAGATGGCACTAACAGTACCACTACGACCGCGAAGCCTAAGCCGAGAGGGTCGTCTATCCATTCGATCGGAGTTCCCAATGGTGCATCCGAGCGTCGCTACGTCGATGCTGGTACCTCGCGAAGTATGTCGGGCTCCCCATCAAGCGCAATATCGCCAAATACGACCAGTCATTTCAAACATGAGCCACGGAACGGCTCTAATGAGCATGCGTCGTCACCAGGCCCTCGTCCGGAATATTGCGACGTGTCCATCCAGACGGATCCTGTTGACGGAGAATGGTTTAGCAGCCTTAGGCAGGCTCCGAAACCAAAACGACGAGTTGTTTCTCTATCGAAGCGACTGCTGGAATCGCGGCACCGCTTGCGAGCGGATGAAGACCGTAGGAAAGTGGTCCATGCTGCCTCACCTACTTCGGTTGTGTCCGCTCTGGTGAAGATGGATTTAGAATCACCTACTACAGAAAATAGTCCGGGACCAACGGTCCCAGAAATTCCAAAGCAAGACAAGCCATCACCGACACCACTAGACTCGACTACTGATACGCCCATGACCGATGCCCCGTCTATATCACCTACAGATACCAAACCTTCCTTAGACGAGGTTCCGACGACAGCCGTACCGATCAAGAATAAGTCGCCAGAATTACGTGTGCAGATGCCTCCTGTCCCTGCGTTTAACAACTCCGCGTCGCCCAGCGTGACAACTCCGATGTCCGCAAACGGAACACTAACTCAATCGCCCTTTTCCGCTAGTAGTATGCCTAGTCCTTTTGCGCCAACGTCGGTGAATAGCGTCGCAGTTCAGCCTAGTCCAGTCAAGAAGAAGCTCAGCCTGAGCGACTACACGAAGAGTAGGATGAACAAGGCAGCCGCAGCGAAGCCGGTAGTGTCTTCGCTAAAGCCGCCAGCTACGGTTGTGGAAGAAGCTAAATCACCGACGTCTACCGATTCGGTGATGCTTGATCCTCCAGTCGAGAAAAGTATCAATTAGATCGCAAACGCAAGTGATGTGTCAATATCCTTGTGGTATATAGGTGGGGACATTCAGTGCCTGGCTTATCACTGTTACTCCGTAACCTTATTACATTCTGCAGTCGGGTGTATATCTTAGCTGCACTCTGGAAGCCATCGTATGTGTTATTGGGATGTGGAGGTGGACCGGCACGTCGTCGGATGGGCTGCATTTCTGCATTAGGCGTTGGGTGAGGGTATTATCAAATAGGGTTACCAGGTGGTCCGTGACGGGGAATTGTCATGAGGGGTTTTTTTTCGCAAAAGATATCGGTTTATTTCGCAATCGACAGCTTCATATCGAATCGAACGTTTTCACGTGGTCGGATGTGAGGGCTCTTATGTGGTTTGGCTTTGACTTGACTCGGGTTGGATCGGATGTTGACGACCTTACCATCATTCCGGTCATCAAGAGATCCACTGCTCGACGGGTAACATGGCTCTTGAGGGACCAGACAATTCGTAAAGGCCGAAGAGGAAAACGGAGTCCAAAAGGTTGTAGAGATTCGTATATCGTATATGTACTACTACTAGAAGCCGAAATACTTTGCTTGTGGGGTGTAGGGACTGGGGAAAGGAGATGACGATGCCTACAACTGCATGACTAGATGAGGGCCGCAGCCCGTCTGCTGCGGGATGATCAATACCAACCGAGCAAGATTTGTTAAAGACTACGCCGCATTTCCGTGCTTCTACAACAAGGTGATGATGAATATCTCTTTGTTCGGGTCTGCCTCTCATGAAACAAAGTTTGGCTTCGAGGCTGATTTGATGTGTCATGTTGGTAGGCTATGACGGTGATTGTACGGCTAGGGCTCCTTTATTTGACTTCCAGTGTGTTGGCCTACTGACTCGTCAGTTTTGCATAAGGACATCCGAATTTATGATATAATATTGGCGGTGATGGTATCCTTCGGGGTTATATATATTGGACAGACAGGCGTCTCAAATGGCGAATGTCGGCAACGTGTGACTGGACCCTTAAGGTTGGATTCATGTGTGGTAAGAACATGGCGTCTGCATAGATGTCGGGAGATGCCGAGGACTGCCCGTATTATCCGTAACGTCTCGGCCGACTAATCCTTCGCTGCACGTATGTACTTATAGACGTTCAAGCCTGCCCGAGTATCTATCTCACCATCATCGCGTGATGGCTGGTTGTAATGCAGTACATATGTGTACGTCAAGCATGGGCTATGTGTCAGACCCAAAGGATTGAGGCTTGACTTATCACAGGTATAATGCCAAGTCGAATCGGACTACGCGCAATCTCCCTATCTACGCATGCCCTCATAGGCAGCATAGCCGAACTCCGAATATTAAGACTTGAACTATACTATACCTCACTTAGCAAGAAGAATAGAGCCTTATTTCTGCTTTCAGTGAGTAGCATCCAGAGCGTAAAGTAGCAGACATCACCAATCATGAAATCGATGGGTTTTCGTAAAATCAACGACCTGACATAGATCAGGCCTCGCCTTTGATTGCGAAGTGTTTCACTTATGTACATGAGATAGCTAAGGTGTCGTGCACTAGCTACCGTTCCATATTCTTCTTTTTGTATAGTAACATTGGGTATCTCCGAAAATCTATTTCAGCCTAGCTCTCGGGGCTAGACCGCGCTTGTAATATTGAGGTTATCCTCTCTGAAGATGAGGAGTGCTAGTCGGTGTCGGACGAAGAGGCCGAAGAGACCTAGTAGTGCTTGCATGACGGTAATCTCTACGGCCAGCTTGTCCTCGCGTTTTGGTCCTCGCCAGACTAACCAGAGGTTTAGAAGCGTGAAGTTGCTCGTCTCTTCGATTCGGCCTTCTTGGTCCTCCTTGATGCGCAATAGCTTAAACTGCGCCAATAATCGCAGGGCCTGGGCGATGATGGGGCGTGGTTGCTTGTCCTTCTCCCATGTAGTCACGCTAGGCTCGAGTAATCCGGTTCGCGCGTTGAAATGCGGCAGACGGTGGCGTGGGCACGGGATCAGCCCAAACAGCTGAGGCGTGCTGTAGACGAAATTGAAGATCTGAGGTATCAAGAGTAGAATCAGGGTCTTCGAAAAATGGCCTAGGATACTAACCACCACGAACACCATGCCGGCGAAGTAACAATAAGTGTCTCCAACAAAGACGCGAGCGGGATACCAATTGTGGATAAGTAGCGCGAAGCTGACACCTAGGAAGGGGAGGAGGAAGTAGAGAGAGAAAAGATGCGAGTCGGTGGCGGGATGGGGATACGGCGTCAGTAGGTAAAGGGCATCGTTGAATACGAGCAGTAGTGCTATGACTATGCTCTGACTAACTTCGATCCCATTAATTCCAGCCAGAATATTGATACTGTTGGGACTAAAGATAGAAAAGGCCGACATGTATCCATAATAGAGAATACCCAGATCGAATAATTCACGACCTAGGTAGGGCTGGAGAAAGGTCGGAAGTACAATCGAGGTGACTCCGAAGTCGATGAAGTAAACGACGAGAAGGGGGATGGAGGCAAAGGCCGGCATGAAGAACTTATGTCGCCAGCGAATATCGAACAGGTCATCGCCAATGCCGAGGAGGGTGATTGAGTGAAGAGAAATGATCGCGGAGAGGAAAGAGGCGAGCTGCAAATGATTAGTTTGGTGTCCTAGCAGCTGATCAAGGGCAGTGAAGGGTATCGTACTTTGTTATGAGGGAACTTGTGAAGAAGTCGTCCCAGCTGCACAAACTCGACGTTCATGACAACATCACGGTTTCCGCCACCACTAGTAGCGACCACTATGTCCTTGAAGAACGGAAATGGGATGAAGACGATCATGGTCAGGATGTACACCACGGCGCAAATACTTCCCATGCATTCTGGAATGTAGTGGTTATTGTTCACCTTGGAGAGATCGCGACCCTTCAATCCGGCCTTGATGAAGGTAGGACCGAGCCATCGTATCATAGCATAAGTAGCGGCGAATGCCATGCCACTAAGCGCTAGACATGCGATGAGTGGTGCACCCTCGCCATCGAAGGTTCGTACGAGGACGGTAACGCAGGCTAAGGTGAAGCCGGTCAGGTATAAGGTCTCGGTGTCGGAGAGCTGGGCAGATTGCGCGGTGGTCGGCATCTTTGTCGTCTTTGGGGTGTCCAATGCCTCAGGGCATCCCTATTCTGTTGGGTGAAGGGAATCGGCAGAAAAGCCCGCTGTCTGCCGATATTTCATCACATTGGAATGGGTACCTGGGTAGGTGGTGGTGAAATGTGCGTCGTGGCCTTAAGTGGTGGGTGTCGTGGATTGTTGACGAATAAGGCTGAATGATAAGATAACGCGACGTTTCGGTGGAAAGAGAAAAAAGGGCTAGTAGGGAAAATTGAAGCCACATTGGGCGTACAGGTACGAAGTACTTCGAAGCTTCGTAATAAAAAGGGAAGCGAATTGCAGGGGTCATCGCGATTTTTCACAGCCAATCATATTCGATCACATGCTCGTAAGGCGGCCTAAGAAAGCTTCGATTATGGGACTTGGCGTCACTGCTTAGTAGGTACCCTTGTACCCTTGCCTCTTTGAAGAATTACGTACAGCAGTCGCCATCAGGTACATATACATACCCATGCACCACCTGGGGTAATAACGAAACAGTATTATGGTTTGCTACTAATTTAAGAATTGACCTCGAAGCTCGACTAGCTGATCGCTTAACGGGATGTACCTATACCCGGCTACCTGGCAGAGTTAAGTTAGTGAAACCTCCTCAAGTCTACCCCCTATTTACGCACGAGAGTTATGCAGCTGCGATCTCTTCCGCCTTGGTAATCCCTCAACTTCGACTCTTCTTGTCCAAACAGTATCGAGGCAACCTAATATGGACATATACATATATCACACCGCCTCTCGATGGGCTTAATACATCATCGTAATCTAAAGATGGTTCCTCAAGCTATGTTTGTTGTTTGCTCATTCTCCCCTCCTGCTGTCAGGCTCAGCATAACAGGACAAGAAGGCAAAGGTGATGTGTTGGAATCCGGACTCACATCTGTGAACTCTAAATCAACTTACGAAATCTCCGAACACTGCATTAGTGCTCCCAATTCAAGAAGACTGGATTCCTTGACGAAAGCAACCGGATAGCTTCTACGCGAATGGGGAAAGCTCCTTAGGTCTCCCTAGAAATCCCAGCAGTGTTCTTCTCCAGCAATGTTATAGCCACTGTAATAGTCAGCAACTGAAGATCGGGGATAGGCGTCACTTAGAATGCCGTCCCGACCCCTTCTGTTAGGAACTTTGGGGCTCCGAGAAGCTTTTCCTAGACTCTAGACTCTGAGATGATAACCTAGTTATGTCTCAAGACGACCCTATGGCCCTAATATGTGCCTCTCTTATCTCTATCCCATGCTCTTCCTAGATCCTAAACTGAATCTTTAAGTAATGATGTGCCTACTTGCTGATAACAGTGTTTTGGTTGACTTGGCTCGCCTTCTTACCTATCCAACAACCTGCTACTCATACGAGGTCAACTCCCGCTGTTATGGCGAAGGACATGGAAAATGGCACGGGGAATAATGTCAGTTCACCTTCAGCCTCAGATGAGAAGAATTCCGATTCATCAAAGCCCGAAACTGTACAGAATGGTGGGAGTCGTACTTTGGAACCAGCTGAGGAAGCCCCAAAACAAGATAGCAGCCAAAGCCATTCACCAAAGTCTGGAAGTGAAGCAGACTTGATCAGCCATACTTCTAGACAAGACGAAGGAAAAGGCGAATCACCAACTCCTAGGAATGGAACGGACGGTAGTAGCCACACTTCGAGGGTCGACGAAGAAAAGGCAGATACACCTGCTGATGCAAACCAGCCGAAAAGTTCGGTACGTCCTTCGTTGGATGTTGTCCGTTTTTCTTTCATCCTGGACCGAGACCAGATACGTTCGGTTTATTCCACCGGAAGACTTATCCTAGATAGAGAGCAAATGCAACAAGTCCGCTCTACTAGCGCTCTAGCGAGAGAGGCAGCGGGGACCAATGAGAGCTCATCTACTCGGAAGGCTGACGGAATCCCAGCCACAGCCCTTCCACTTTCCGACCTGGGCAACTCTGTTGTTGGATGGGATAGTCAAGATGACCCGAAGATGCCCTTGAATTTCTCCGCGGCTCGGAAATGGGTGATAGTTTGGTCTCTGGCCGCCATTACTTTCATGTCCCCCTTCTCGTCGTCTGTCCTAGCTCCCGCCATATCATATATCAACCACGATTTCCATAACACCAATCCGCCCGTGGGTCCATTCCCGGTCAGTATTTATCTTTTGGGCTACGCTACCGGTCCCTTATTTTTGGCACCCCTTTCCGAGATCTTCGGTCGCGCGGGAATACTCACCTTTTCCAACATATTCTTCTGCGTCTGGCACATAGGGTGTGCTTTATCACCAAGTCTCGGCTTCCTTGTAGCATTTCGGTTCGCGGCCGGTATTGGTGGTAGCGGTTGCATGACTTTAGGAGGTGCTATCATCGGTGATCTCTTTCCTATCGAGAAACGCGGCGTAGCTCTTTCAATATGGGCACTTGGTCCTCTTGTCGGCCCGACGGTAGGCCCTTTGATAGGGGCTTTCATTGCTGGATCTATCGGTTGGCGTTGGTCGTTCTGGGTTGTGCTGGCTCCGTCTGCCGTTATCACCGTTATCCTGGCTATATTTCTCCCCGAGACGAATCACAAGGTTCTCATGCAACGAAAGGTGAAGAGCTTGGGCAGGGAATTGGACCGAGATGATCTGAAGACATGCTACGAAGCTAATGAGTCGCGAAAGGTGTCCCAACTCAATATCCTCACCATTGGCATGTTGCGGCCGCTGAAGATGCTGATTTTCGCACCCATGATCCTCATACAGTCCTTATACGTCTCCTTCATCTACGGCTCCGTCTATTTGATGTATAACTCTATCCCTCCAACCTTTGAGGCGAAATATGGATGGGGTACTGGAGTCTCTGGCTTGGTCTTTATATCTATCGGCCTTGGTTATATGGCAGGCCTCTGGGCCTTTTCCATGCTATCGGATAGGACGGTGGTGCGTCTAACAAATGCCAACGGCGGAGTGTTTAATCCCGAATTTCGTCTGACTATCATGATATGGTACTCCTTCCTCTGCCCGCTTGCTTTCTTTTGGTACGGATGGTCAGCTCAGGCTCGAACGCACTGGATTATACCGATTATGGGTCTCTTTCCGCTTGGCTTCGGTGTAATTGGCGTCTTCATGCCTACCCAAGCCTATATTATCGACGCCTACCCCTCGTATGCTGCGTCTGGGATTGCCGCTTTCACCGTTCTGCGCAGTGTTATTGCGGCCTTCCTCCCCATTTGCGGGCCGGCGCTATTCGGTAATCTCGGCGTCGGATGGGGAAGTTCTGTGCTTGGCTTTGTCGGCCTGGCTATGATCCCTATTCCCATTATCATCTTCAAATTCGGTGCAAGGATCAGGGAGAAATATCCAGTAAGGCTCTGAGACATCAATCTGTACCTAACTACCTTATGTACCTAGGTATGTATGTCAATAACTCGGACGGGCGGAAAAGGGGCAATACATCGTAACCCTGGTAGAAATGTAGATGAGTGCTGGAAGTTTCATAGATAACATATTATACTCTTACCAATAAAGTAAAGCTTGATACCACACTTCCTAAGCGATGCTAGTATGGCGCTATGGCACTGACGAGGTTATTCTCTGTTGTGCTGTGTCGCCGGGCCTCAGGTTGATCCTCCTCTAGGGGTACATGAATCCGGTTCGAGATTACACCTGTATCAGTATCATATATATATTAGTGTTAATACGAATCAATGTATCTGACTGTCTTTAAGGCCTGCCTCTTTTATCAGTCCCTTTTTGCGCCTTGATCATTTCGTCTTCTTTGCGTGTATCATAGGTAACTTTTCTTCTACATCATTTGTTCCATTCGCACGTATATATCCTTAAACTCTCTCCTCCTTTTGTATACCGCGGGATAATTCATACCGGTATCTTCCAATCACTGAATGGTACCATACCCAGCCTCTTCCGCCTCCCTCTCCTCCCGGATCAAGCCCAGTCGCTCCTGAACCCTCTCAGCAGCTTCGTTCTTTTCTAGCTTTGCACGGAATAATCGGCCCTGGACAATAATGTACGTAGTCAGCGTCACGCCGAGAACAGTTCCAACAGCTGCCATAACGGCATTGATAATCGTCGGATCGTCCTCGAGCGGACCATGGGTCAGCGCGTCGAGCCCGGACTGGACGAAGTTGACCAAGCCAGACAAGCAGGTGATGGTGCCGTAGATTCGGCCAAAGGTCGCGAACCCGAAGATCTTGGTCGCGAAGTCGCTGACGGCGCTGTAGTACAGCGGCCGAAACAGCACGAAGGCCACGACCGTGGCGTACCCGGCCCATAACTGCGGCAAGCAGTTCAGCACGCCGATCAGCGCGATGAATAGCGTTATAACGGCGCTCGCGGTCGCCACGCTCAGGTTATTAAGCAGCAGCCCAATAAACGGCGTGGCAAAGACCCCGCCCACCGGCAACGCGACGTCGAAGAAGTGGTTCACGTCCTCGGCCAGCTTGTCCGACCGCAGCAGGTAGCGGTACTGCGACCGCACGGTGGCGATGAAGTAGTTCATGCGCAGCATCTGCAGCACGGTGAGGAGCAGCAGCAGCACGAACCACGGCGTCAGCATCTGGCGGTGCGCCGGCACGCCGTGCAGCACGCCCCAGACGCCGCTCGCCGCGTGCCGGTCGGCCTCGGCCTGCGCGCGGTCCTCGCGCCGCGCCTCGTCGCCCACGAGCTCCTCGATCTGCTCCAGCTTCGAGAGGCGGCGCTCCTGGCGGGCGCCGCGCATGCGGCGTATCGCCGTCGGCGACCGCAGCTCCTCGTCCGAGTCGTGCGCGTCGCGCGTCGCGTCCTGCGCCTTCTCGAGCTTGCGCTCGAGCTCCGGCGTCGAGTGGTACGCGCGCGCCGGCATCAGCGCCCACTCGCCGGCTAGTAGTAGGACGCCCACGACGGCGTACCCGAAGAAGAAGCGCGCGGGCGCGAAGGTGCGGCCGGACGCTTCCCACGCGAGCCGGTAGAACAGGAATATGGCGGCGGACCCGTCGAAGGCGCCGGTGACGATGGCGACGATGATGCCCGAGTGCTTCGGGAACGCGTTCGCGAGCTGGAAGCTGGATACGAAGACGAATGTGCCGCCGAGGCTCAAGAGGATGTTGGCGAGCAGGTACCCGTCGAACCCCGGGATTTGGAAGGCGAGGCCCATGAGCAAGCACCCGGCGATCATAAATAGGCCCGAGATCACGTAGCACAGGCGACGCCCGTACCGGTCGAGAACCCACCCGGCGAGCAGGGACGAGGTGTTGGTTGCGATGGAGGCGGCAATGAAGAACAGGTTCAGGCGCATGTCTTGCGCAGGACAGGGCAGTCGCTCGCCGCTGTCGCTGCTCTTGTCGTTCTGTTCATCGGAGGGGGGACAGGCGTCGCTGTATACGCCTTCTGCGATTAATATGGGCTTGAGAGATGCGAAGCCGTATACGATGCCTGCGGCGAACCAGCATGCAATTATTGCGAATCCGACCTGGGCTAGTAACAGCTTAGCTATGGTCCTTTCTGGGTGGTCATGGTCATGCGCTTTTGGTCATGTAGGTGTCTAGGCAATCACAAGCTTCTTACCAGCTCGCTTAGCAGCCGAGACCTTGTAGGCTGCGGTGTTAGGGAGGGTAGTCTCTTGGGAGACGACAGGGGCGCCGCCGTCGCCGGGAGCAAAGACATCGTAGCTGAGGGTACGCCATAGAATCTCCTCCGTTCCCTCCTCTTCGCCTTCTTGGGGCACGCGGTCGATGCCTTCGTTTGCGGTGACGTGCTGGACTAGAGACATCGCAAATTTGCTGGTTGTTTAAGATAGCACTGCACTAATACGCGAATACTTGATAGGATCAGTCAAGTAGTAGCTTGGTAGTGTGGTCTCTCTAAAGTGTCCATTCCACACAGACATGTTGGGCGAATCTAAACCCATTTTTGCGTTATCCTCCAACCTTGCCGTGCATTCTAGAATATCGGGGAATGGAGAAGATATGTATACGGAATCATGTTGGAGTGTTGACGTCAAGGGGCCCACGTGGGTTGCAGGTTTAGACCTCCGAGCTCGGACCAATCAGAACACGCGGTGCGACGTATTGGGACAATTTCCGCTTTTGGAACAAGATCCCTGTTCGAGGCTATTCAGAGATCTCGCTTCGAGGAGAGACACGAAGTGGCCAACGGTTTGGTAGAGACAGTTAATGAGCAATTTTCCGCGTATTCCGAGTTTGTTGATAGATCTTTGTCTACGGCCGACCACGTACTACTTTTCGCCCGAATCTTGCTTATCTGCTCAGGTTAGATGTAACCCCCTTTCCTAAACCAGACTGCCGGGACGGGATCGACAAGATATATAATTCTTCAGGTATAGACATAAATAGAAGACCAAGTTGAGCAACAGATATGTCTGACTGATTAGGAAGGTTACTTTCCCATGCCGCGTGATAGTGGATTTCATTCTCCATACAAGCGAGAGAAAACGTGCTGGGGTAACGCGGGCACGCATACGCAAGTGCTTGTGTTCGGCGCCTCAATAGTGTCGAGCTCGGAGACCACCTCGAAACTTAACCGGATAGGTTGTTAGAGTTTGACGTCAACTCTCAGCTTGGCGTAGTCACGATGTTTGTACTCGGTAAAACGACGCGTGCCGGCGGGTTCGTGATTGCGCATTCTCTTCCCTTTCCCCCTTTTCGCTTTTGAATGCATGGGAACTTCTAGCCACCGTATCCGCTACTTCCAGTAGCTGAATTGATATTCGTCAAGGCACAGTTGGTAGTTGTAAGCGGCCTAACCTAGAGACTTTCCTCAATGCATGTCCTGTTAACGTATTGAAACTTACCTAGGGAAGGCTTGAACTGAATTCAAGTGAAAAGATACCCAAAAGCTCAGCACTCCTTTTAAGCCGTGTACTTGATTATAGCTATTAATATAGCATTTGTCCCGGAAACCATTCCGGGGAATTTCCACTTCTGCTCCCCATTTTAGCTGTAAGATGGAACCCAGCTGCCGAAAGACTTGCACGCATTTCGACTAGACGTATAGTGCGAGCTCCAAGTAGGGAAGGCTTCCATCCTCGGTATAAAGCTGTAAATCTTTCGAATCGCATGATCGGCGTTATGAACGAGATACGGCGTGAATATCCAGGCGTGCCAGACAATGGACCACAGACGAATAGCATTACCTGGGCTTTCGTTGCCGTCGCGACAACTTTTCTTGGCCTTCGTATGGCCTGTAAACGCAGAAGGCGAAGCCACCTTTGGAGTGATGACTGGTTTCTAGTGGCGTCGTGGGTGAGTTAAATCGGGACGTGAGAGCGCGCGTCGATTGAGTGACCCTGTCGTCCGACTTACGCTGTCATCTCTCTTCAGGTACCCCTAACTATCTCATGTGTCCTCGTGAGCGTCAATATAGCCGCTGGGTTCGGGAAACATGACGAGGACATCGACCCGGAAGTCCTTGGCGAGCTAGGCTTGCGCAACGTTGTCGTGGGTTCCTTGTTTACGATCAGCTCGGCGTGGAGCAAGACCTCGTTTGCTATCTCCTTGCTCCGTATTGCGACACCGCACATGCGTATCCTGATCTGGACGGTCGTGGCCTCCATGAACATATTCTTACACGTGGCTGCCGTGTTAACTTGGGTGGCATGCCACCCGATCGAGAAATTATGGATGTATACCCCCGAAGGAGAATGCTGGCCGTCGGCGATAATTATGCCAATGGGTGTCTTTTTCAACGGTATGTCTTGCAACTCCTTGTTCGTTGGAATTGGCCAGCTACTGGGCAAGATGGATCTCCATATGAATGTGATTTTTTAACGTCGTTCTAGCATACTCGGGCTTCTCGGACCTGGTCCTCGTTCTCTTGTCGTGGAGAATTGTGATGAAGTTGCGGATAAACTTGAAAGAAAAGATTGGTGTAGCGATTGCCATGAGCATGGGCCTGTTGTAAGTCTGATCGATCTATAAACAGCTTAGAGCGTAGAATAGGCTGAATCCCTGACGCTTGACAGTGCGGGAGGTATAGCGATTGTTAAGACCGTCGAGTTAACCGTCATTAACGAACGCGACTTCAACTGTAAGCCTTCCTGTTGGTGGATTTTGTTGACCCGGGAAGAACGTCGCACGGAAAGGGCAGCATTATTGACAGCCAGTTCACACAATTGTGGTTATAGACCAGGGTTGCAAACTGATAATCCGCAATGTAGCGGAAATCGCAACCACCATTATAGCAGCTTCCATCCCGGTCCTAAGAACTCTTATCTGCGACTTAACCTGGTGCGGTGGTAATAGAGCTGCGGCGGGTAATAGATATCTTCGATTCAATTCGCCGGTAGAAAATAGAGAGGCAGGTATCGAGACCGGTGCGGATGGAACAGGAACAATCAGTGGAAGCGTCGGTGGTTATTCTGCCACAAGCGGCTCGCGGAAATCAGGGGCTAGGGAGAAGTTGTCGAATAACTCGAGGGGCGAGGGAAGTTCACCACAGCTTAGTCGACGTGGTAGCCCCCGTGTTATGGGCATTGAGGAGAGTCGAGAGCGATGTGGTCATAGAGAGGATGCTGCAATTGGAATCTATGAGATGGAGAACCTGGGATAAGTGGAGTTCTTTTGGCTCAAGAGTAGAGGAGGAGTGGCTAGTGGCGACAGAAAGGTCTGTGAGGCATTGGATAGTAGAGCTTAGGTTTCACGAGATATTCCAATCTGCCCCAACTTTAAATTTTAGGTCTAGTGACACTGATTTCAGTGAAGCGCCCACCCTAGTCGAGGTGAAAAAAAAAATACATAAATATCATGATGACCATACATGGGGTGTACTTGATGGGAAGGTGCGATTAGTACGTACTATCCCTTTAGTTAGCATAGGACTACAGTCTCCACAAAACCGGTAGCTGTACGCCAGCGATAGCGCAGGCCCATATGCCTCTAAGCGTTGAGGCTCTTACAGTGATCTTCGGGGGCGTTTAACCAACTAGAAGTAAGTTTTTGTAGGTGCCAGTAGAGCTTAGGGGCTGCTAGAAGTATAGTTACTAATCATGGTGGAGTTATAGTCTTATGCCAACTAAAGGGACACGGGTATATAGGTAAAGTCCCCGTCCCAAAGAATTAGTTCTCGAGTTTTCTCTACAACACAATATCCTATTCTCTTCTACGTAATGCTGTTTACCGTGCAGACCCACTTTTCAACAGGGGTTTGCCGTGACCTGTTGCAACTGCGCCAAAAATGATTTTTTTCATCTAAGATACCTTATTCTCACTTATCTGACATGGCCCTCCTCTTATGAAGATAATGAGGTTTCAATGGATATAATATACCTACCTAGGTAGGTACTCATCTGTAAAAGTCAAACCAACGGAACTGCAAAGCACTTGGTAACACCATGAATCAGTTACAACACTGGGTTTCCACCAGTGAAACATGTCCTCGTTCAAAATATATGAATTTACTTAGGTACATTAAAATAAGTGTTGATAAGGTTGGTAGTCATGAGCCCGCGTGGTATGTTATGTTTTGATCGCTGGATGAATATATAATACACCTTATAAATACTTACCTTGTTTTATTTATCGGGGCGGTTACTTTCAAATAATATAAGTTGTACGTGAGTTACTAAGCTGTGTAGGTAGGTAAGTGTGTTTATAATGTGTTAGCATAAAATGCTTTGGAAGAAAAGTGAGCATGTGTTTACTTTTAGGGGTTTGTAGCTTAGGTACCTAGGTACTGTAGCTGTGTAGTTGTAATAAGGTATGCCGCTAAACCCCACAGAGCTAAAATGGGAGTGAACCTTGGAAGCGAACTGGGGTTTTGTGGACCCTGTCTATCCACTTTACTGGGGTGACGGACGACATCCGATCTCGACCTCCGGAATCGAACACTAATGACGGTAATTTTTATTAATGCCATTATTATCAGGTAGAGGGTATATTGACAATTATTGACGCCCTGTCCTTCTCACTGCTATCTTCGGGTTGTATAGAACACCTGAAAAGTTTATTAGTCCCCGTGAATGTCATTGAGAACGTAGAACTTACAGATCGAAACAAGCTTGTTAGCTCATAATAGGGACTATCATCTGCGTCGTCCTCGCTTAACGACCTGCCACTCCGGCTCAGAATCGCCGATGGGGGTGGCTGGTGAAGAACTGGAGACCTGGATTTCCGATCTGATCAAACGTCAGCACGTAAAGGAAAAAGAACTAGTTACATGGGAATAGATCTATACCTTTGAGGTTTGCTATTACCATGTTGAAGAAGCTCACGTTGGTTTCGCGGTAGAACTGTAGCAGCCCACTCTAAGATTGTAATAAAATGTTCGTGCGATCTTGTTGATGCATTTGTTGAAAGGTTCGTTGTATGGAAAAACTGCTTGCAGCTTTTTCTCCCGTTGATGGCATTGCATAATGCTGCATATACATCATCAGGTATGATGCAGACTTGGTTTTGAGTGTTCGCGACTAGATCAATCTGCGTAGCGATGTCCGCGGTTGTGCGATCTTGATTTCCAATTTTGCTCCAGCCGCAAGATGTGGCGGCTTGCTCAAGCCATCGCTTAAATGTGTTGGAATCGCGTTTCACACTTTTGTACTGTGATCGTGCTGTTCGAATTTGCGTAGATGGCATGTTGGCATCCAAAATACGCGAGGTTGCTCAGTAGAGAAGTGCACCAAAGGTTTGATAGAAAAGGAAAGATTAAAAACTGACAAGACTTTTGACGACAGCTTAAATGGATAGCTGTAGAAAGGTGTAGTAAGTGATTTGGTGCATAGACCTACTCAGCCTGGTATAATAATATTACGCGTCGTACATGAGCGTTTGATCGCGTTCTTCAATAAATGCATACCTAGGTACCTACCTACGTAGATAAGTAGGTATGTAACTGAGCAGGTGTGATAAAAGATCCTCTTCTTATCAGCCGGGACTTATATATAGCTCTAACAGGAATGGTCCCTCATAATCCATTCATAATAAGGCATACTTTGACGGCGTTTCTGTTACCTATTTTCAGGTAACCTTTCCAGCCGCACTGTACGCTGTAACAAAATGTTGGTATCTCTAAAGCCTTTAGGTTCTCGCTTGTGTACCTACCTAAGGGGGTAAGCCTGGAAAGGGCCTCGTCTTCGCGACGAAGACTACCCATGACTGGAATACAAGACACAAAACATACGACGACCTCAATCTCGGAAAGGGTAGAACCCTCGGGCATATAGAGAATTAGTAACGGTGGTTCTATCAACATGAATTGTATTAAAGGGAAGGTATATAAACCATAACCTGCAACCATCCCTTTCTATTGGCACCCCTCGATTCCGTTGTAACAGTACCTAAAATATCTATTAGTCCTCGTAAATGACATCGAGAATATGGGACGTACCTTACCCAATTGAATCAAGGTTCAGCAAATGAGTCTGTATGTAGGCGCTTACGCGACGAGGAATTGGAGGTATTAGGCTTCATTGTAGTTATGATCTACGTCTTTTGCGGCTAACAAGATGCCACTCAGAATCGTTAACGGGCGAAGAAAATGAAGTCATAGGAGCCTCCAATGTGGAACTAACTAAGGTAAGCATAAAAAGGAAAAGAATAGGTGATATTAAATTCATACCTGTGGTGCCTGTCTCTATGCAACTCGGGATCTTCGCGTTTCTGTCTCGGGAGGACGTTGAGTGCGTGCTCTAAGAGAGCGATAAAATGGCTGTGTTCGGTTGTTGAACGTTGTGTGGACAACCTTTTCGCCTGGAAGAAGTCCTTACAGGTTTTCCTGCCCTCAATGGCATTGCGTAATGCAACATGAACGTCGGCTGGTATGAAGTTGGCTTCACACTGACTGTTTGACACCAACTCGATTTGCGCAGCGATATCACCAGTCGTCCGTTCTCCCTCGTGCCCGAAATTTATCCAACCAGAAGCTTTAGCTGCTGCTTCAAGCCATTGCTTAAAAATTCGGGTATTTCGCTTGACGTTTTTGTGCTGAAGCCGCACCGATTGGATCTGCGTTGCTGACATATTGTGGACTACCAAGTATCGAGTACATTGATATTACTGTACGGAAGAACGGCCAAAAAAAAAAAAAAAAAAAGGAAGAAAAAAAGGAGTAAGAAATTAAAACTGGCTAAGCTTCTGGTAACGCCTTTGGTAGTTGTGGAAAGAGGTAGTAGGTGGTGTTGTGCTTGGGCCTATCCTGATTAGGCACCAGGGTTATATGTACGCGTTGTACACGAACATGTAGGTCGCGTTCTCCTAGAAACACATAGGTACTAAGTGAGAAGATAAGTTTTGTTTCCATCGTCTGAAACCTGTATATAGCTACAAATGCAATAAATTATCGTAATCGACCCATAACAAGGCTTATCTTTACTGGACTTCCCGCCTTTCCAGGTTCCCTATACGCTTCGACATTACTAGGTAAGTATTGATCCCTAGAATCTTTAGATTCTTGCTTAGGTAGATAAACCTGAAAGGCTCTCGTCGTCGCGACGCAAGACTATGACTATTAAGCACACAAAATATAGAAGTATTCGACGACGAAAACGGCTTGCTTTTCTGTAGATATTTTTCTTCCCTTTTTTAAAAAAAGAATCAAAACAACGCCGTAGTAATTCAAAGTGGAAGGCTCGATATCTTCAACAATAACCATTCTTCCAGCCGCTAGAATATGCCAAGCAATTATGAATCCCCAAAAACCTTCGTTGTCATCCTTCTCTTCTCCCTTGATCTCTCTCTTCTACGGTGTAGCGGTTGGCTCGCTGCCAAACGTGTTGTCTCATATTCACACAGGTGTCAAAATTCGACCCAGGATGTTTGGAAGTACTGGGGCGTCGAAGGTATGCTCGAGATCCACTCCTTAAAGCGGTCGGCTAGCTGGCGTCGTCGTTAGAGTACAGCTTAGGCAAGAAAACAGCAGCAAAGTGGCGGAAGTGGAAAATCCTCTATTCCAAGCGAAACTATAGCTCTGACTTTCCAGTAGGTATACTCTAGGCCCTCGATGCGCGTCGCTGTGCGCACTCGCACATGCTGTAGTGCCTGGGTGTAAACGGGGCGCCGTAATCGTGATCGTTTGGTTTATCGACTGTCATGTCCCTTTCGGGAGACTTAGTAGCGGCAAGACAGAGGGGTGGCGACGCTATTACCGGACAATTCTTAGCGGAGGATCAAATGCCATGGGGCAGGGGGGAAGGGGTTCGGTGGATTCCACGAATCGATCTTCGAAGGATCTGGATTTCATTCGGCGTTTAGCTTCGTGTCTAGCTCCAGCAGCTTTGTCACGGAGATCGTGGGCCTAACTGATCTGGTAATCCGGGGTGGGCGGGCTAGGAGGGTTGGTAACGATCGACGAACTAGGCAATTGATGTCAGCATGTAGAAGACCGATTAGGGAAGGATAGTAAACCTAGAAATACTAGAACCGTGCCTCTAAAGTTCAGCGTTCCGTTCGTATCCATGTAGGGTGGTGACCACACGATCCAGGATAGAGATAAAATGAAGATAGGTCTTTACAGACTCTTCTTCCACAGAAATAATCTTCTCGAATACTCTTGAGAACTCTCTCCTAGCGGTCTGTTGCCTCGATCAGAGTATTAGACGTGTGGTCGTGTATATGGCTTTTGTAATTTTCTGTCTTCGAGGTTAGGTTGATGTGGCGGCCTCTGGCAATCGTTTTCTAGAGGTTAAGTCATATCTGTATGTACGGTGTTGGAAAGCGCCTCTTTGATAGTAGTAAGCATCGTTATAGTGCGTTTGGGGGGCTGAGAAGTAGCTCGTGTTGGAAGGTAACAGGGGAAAAGAAAACTAGGTAGCAGGTTAAACTTTTGGCGATGGCTTTAATGGTTGTAGAAAAGCGAGTTGCATGATGCGGTGCTTAGGGTTATTCAAAGTGGATAGAATGATATGTCCCATCTATGACAAAAGTAGGTACTTAGGTACGAATAGTCCGTTGAGAAACACACCAGCTGCGGATAGTTTTTATTTTACATCGGCAACCATCGTATGACCACGCTTGGCCACCATTAGGTATGGATGACGAGCACCTCTTGTAGTCGAACCGAGATGTCGGAATTCTAGTTGGGTTCCGGTGTGGTAAGGTATTTATGCAAGGTTATTGCGAACGCTTAATAAGCATTGTCCATCCTTGGAATTTCTATTCAATTCAAGTTAGTAGGTAGGTAATTCGGATAGGAGTTCGGAAGTATTGCGCTCATACTCTGTACAGGTGTTAGAATCACTCCTGGGCAAAACGACGATAGCGCGCTTTGGAATTGAAATAAACTGAAGATGGGCATCCACTGATTGCCGTCCAATAAAATTGCCCTCTTTGAATATCTCCAGAGCCAGCTTGTAGGTCAAACCTCTGGTACCAGCCAAGGTAGTTGTAAATATGCCCCTTCTAGGCTTGGCACCTACGAGTGTTGCGTCTAAAACCACAAACTACGGATAAATTTTATTTTATGTTAACAACCATCGAAAAATGACGGTCAGCCTCCGCTAGGGACGACGAATGTCGGAATAAAATTAGGGTCATTAGATTCGGTTATCCTTCACGTGGATCATGAACCATTATTAAATAGAGGTATAGTTTCTCGGAGGGTAGGCACTAAGGTCGCCATTTATTTTGATTCACGGTCGCCCTGGGATCTTCTATAATATCTGACAACTGACCAGTCGTCATCTTCGCTTGATGGATTGGTCGCATTGGTTGGTGGTCTCTGAGGTACGTTGGTTGTTGGGCTATTTTAAGTCAGTTCGTGGAAAAAACAAAATATAAGTCTAGAATTAGTGAGCTCGTACCTGTTGGACTTGATTGTGTGCTCGGACTTTGGTAGAACGTCCAACGCATGCTCCAAGATGGCGATGAAGTGAAGGTGGGCGGTCATTGACTGCCCTCCTATGAAGTGTACCTCTCCAAATGCTTCCAAAGCCTCCTTTCTCAAGTCTATAGCACTGACTAGAGTTTCATAGATGTGTTTTGGCATGGATATTTCCTGAACTTCCGCCTTTAATATTATATCGATTTGTGACAATATGTCCGATGTTTTAGTGGGCTCGTCGTTCTGGTTCCACCCACACTGTACAGCGGCTTCGAGAAGCCATTTCTTGAAGATCTTCGTTTTGCGAGAATAATCGCGGTGTTGATGTCGCGCAGCTCTGATGTGAGCTGGTGCCGGTGCTGTCATGGCGTGAAGATGGTGTTCGATTGTCACAATTGCACTTCTTACTATCACTATATTAGATGAATGTAAACAATGCGAAGATCAGGTCTGGAAAACCTACCTGAAGCGAGCTGTGATCATCCAAAAAGGGTTGTTGCGTTGAAGGATAACGTGAATTAGAAAGGTGGGGTGAAAGCTGGCAGGTAAAACTTCTAGTGCCAGCCAGTGTGGTTGTGTATGTGCCCTTTTGGACAAGGTACCTACAGGTGTTCCGTCTAAAACCAGAAGCTACGGGTAAAGTTTATTCATGTTGACAACCATCGTGACGCGAAGGTGGGTCCCACTCGCGGCGACGAACCTCTCGAGGTGTCAGAGGTCTCCCCCTACCTCGATTGCCATATAGTCTTCCTTTCCGCCTGTTAGCCCCGCATTGAGACAGGATCTTAATTCTCAAATACGGAATCGCTTCTATCGTCTTTTTAGTAAACCGTAAACTAGCGCGATTCTGTATAGATACGTACCTACCTATGTATGTATGTGGCTAATCTCAGATTATATACTACTAATGCGATATGTTTTACAACTTAATTATTATGTAGAAGCCCCCGTAGATACTCCTTAGTATTTGGCTATGGTTTTTCTGTACTTAATATCATTCCATTTGTTTTCGAGATCGCCGCTACACTGCCTAGCGGATTATGGAGAATTTGTCTACGTCCCTAGACATAGATATATAAGCGTGTATATACGGCGAATCTAGAACATATATGACGTCTATAGTAATACTTTAAAGGAGGTCTAAAAAAGGAGTAGAGCTATAGTAACGCGAGTCACCCCCTATTCCAGTTGTCAGAAGCCTCGTCTGTAAGAGCTGGTAGCTAGAGGTCTTCTCAGGACTGGGAAGTAGCCCAGGAGGATCGGAGGTCAGTCTGTGAAGAGACCGTGATGTTCCTAAGTATCACGAGGCGGAAACAAAGGGCTAAGGAATAACGACATTGTTGCGCGCAGAGCTCTAACTACTCCCTCCAAGGGGATGCGGTATACATACATAGACCTTCCTTTTTCTGCAGACAAGGGCCAACTACCGACAGGGCGGCCTTATAAAAGCCAGCTACCGATCCTTCTGGGCTACTAGCTAACCCCGGCGAGACCCCTGGCTATCAGCTTTCACAGAGAAGGCTTCTAACACCAGGGGGCTTTAGAAGGACCTCCTGGCAGATTAGCCCTAAGGCATCAGAAAAAGGGAGGTCTATGTACGTATACCGTGTTTCCTGGCAGGGAGTAGTCTATAGCTCCTTGTGCAACAGCGTTGGTGTTTTCCATGCCCTTAGTTCCACCTTGTGACAATAGACTACCATATATCGTTCCAGCCAGCTAACTGTTCCGGAAGGAGAAGAATCCACTGGCAAATTTCCTTGTAACGATTGGGAAAAATCTCTCGCCAATGCCCCAAGGGGATGCTGTTTAGGAAGGCTAGCTGGCAAGATCGTCGGTATATTGATTGTGGGATCGATCGAAGTCAGCTGGTAAAAGCAGAACATAGAGGACAAGGACAAACACCTTAAACTAACAGGCTCGTATTCGCTTGACGAAACATAATCGTGGATCGCATTCGGTAGGATAGTGACTGCAGTTGTACTCATGCTTCGTAGGTCTGCCTAGGTACCTGCGCTCGAATCGTTTGGGGGACCTACAATGTCTCTGTTAGATACCGTTGCGCGGAAAGAGGAGACTTACGCGCTTTTCGATAGAATCGAGGTGCGATTCTCCCGCATCTTGATTCTCAGATACATCGCTATGAGTATATGCATAGGAGCCCCTTAATATCGTCAAGCTAGTTTACTCCCAGGACAGGAGCATGACCCCTGGCCATTCGATGATTGTTAAGCTGGTAGGGGGAAATACACAACTGCTCCGTGTTCGGTGACTCATCGATTCGTTCGTTCAGCACCGATAGGATCGAGTCTCACGTAAAAAAACCTCTTCCATGTCCTTATGCTGGAGATCAAGCCGATCTAATATCGAGCAGGGTCCCGGTATCGTCTTGCATCTTGTAGGGTTCGGGATGGCTGCAATTGTGATTAGGTACCTAGGTAATTCCCCATTGACCTGAAGGCCGCATACGGTTCGTATACCGGAGGAATCCATGATGTACAAGGCTGAGTTTATATCTGTGGTGTTAAGAAGAGAATGGACAATTTAGGAGGTACAATACTCAAACGCGCATAAGGCAACCTTCCAAGCTTGCCAAGTCGGTCGTAGAAGAAAGACTTTCGTGTATCCGACGATTACTGTTGTATTGGTTCTATATAGAATGATTAAACTTCGTGGAACTTTATCGTCGTGGTGATTAACGTCAGGTTTGGTTCTGACTTGGACTTGCGTCCGAGACTGGGGATCGATGCAATTAATGCGAGGTTTCCGCTTCGGGACTTAACAAGTGTCCCTGCTTTTGCTTCGGGTACTGCACTGGTAGAAGTGAGCATGTAAGAGGCAAAATAAGTAATAACCGTTGGGGGTTGGAAATACTAACCTGGGCTCGTACCCGAGGTGCGATTCATCCATGTGAGAATGTTTTGTTAAAACAATAACAGCATTCTCGAGAAGGTCTAGGAAGTGTTGATGCTTCCTAGTTGAATCACTCGACGCGAGATTCATTTCGTTGAATGAATCTAAGGATTTCTTTCTATCGTCGATCGCATCACAGAGTGCTTGGAAGATGTCGCCAGGAATCAGATGTGACGGATCCTGAGAGGCTGCGACAAGATCTATCTGTGCTTGCAGATCCTTAGTAGTAGTAGCAGGCGTAGTAGCGTCCCATCCACAGGAAATAGCAGTCTGGTTTACCCATTTCTTGAATTTATTCGTATTTTTTTTCTGTCGTTTGTGCAACCTGCGTGCTGCTTGTATTTGTGAGGATGACATTGTGGGAAGAGTAAGAAGATTTGGTCTTAGAGGGGAGGGGGGGGAAGGGTAGAGGTTGATTTGAAAAAATACCAATGCAAGATGTAGGAAATGGCTGAAGAAGTGAGGATGCAAAAATTATAAAAGTACGGTTTGTAGAAAGAAGATGTAAGGAATGGTTGGTTGTACGTAGTAGCAGTGGCTAGGTAAGAGAGGACTGATTTTAGTCCTACCTACTGCAAGTACCTAGATCCCCTCCATTTTGACAATGACCGTAACTCGACGTTAAGACCCACTCCGAATCTCCCATATACATCCCCATGGTCAATGCAACACCTTTAGGAAATCTTCACTAGAGGGGCCAAGGATAAGGGGAGGTATCTATCTAAACACCACACTTCTAGGTTCTGTACGTCGATCTACCTATTGAAAATAAGCAAATCCGTTTCTATCGAGGCTAATTATCCATAACGGTATATCTACGATGATGTAGGTAACCTGTTGGTGCTCTAAGGGTTTATGAACCTACCTATCGTATGTCTATGTGTATTGAACAGACCTTCGTCGTCAATCTATGATTCCATCGGCGAACGTAAGCTTAGGGTAACTTCCATGTTATCTCATGTCTACCCAAGGAATCTAAGCCGATAAAAATCTCCATAGCGAGATGCCGAGGTAGGTAGGTAACGCGACCGCCCACGTCGGGATCTCTCACGGCTTGAAAATAAACCATGTCTAAAACGTTCAAGTACAGGTTTTCCCCATACACTGTCCCATTATAACGAACTAATTATTCTAAAGCTCCGTACTCGTGATATTATATGGAACATGGCACCTAAAACCTACGCTTCCCAGGACCTGTTGTCCAAGGTCTAATGTCTCATAGCTCAAGGAAGGCCATTAGTAATACGTCTTGAATAGTATTTTCTGTATAAGACGGTGATTAAGTATTCAATTGAATCCTGTATAAAGTCTTATGTCAACGTTTAAGTAGGTAATTACAGGTACTGAGCTGGCTTAACGTAAGGGAGCGATTGGTGTTATATTTGACGTTCCCCTGCCAATTGGCACTGCATCTTGCCAGTAGGCTTGTGGAGGCGACGACGACCTCATGCTATCCAAGTATCTAAATCGCAATAAATGATATAACCCATACACTCTAAGAGTTGCGAAAACACTGAAGATCGGTATAAGCCATCATCTTAGTTATTCGTGTATAATTCTTAGCTACCCATGTTTCCCCCCATTTCTTCCTCCTTTTCCTTGGCCATATACCTATTCTTATAGTTTTCTCATATTTTTCCAAACTTTGAACTATGGAGCTTCTATAACATTTGCGTCAAACGTTCTGAAATCCACAAACACCCAGTTGCAAGAGAGATCAAATCACACATGCCTAAATGCCTAGGTAGTTATAAAACTGATTGTGGTGCTCCTATGAATCCTTAAGAAACCAAGGGGAAACAAATCCGGCAACATAAAATCGAAGACAAACTCAATATTTGCATAGCTTAGCCAACGTCGTTAAGATAACAACTTTGAAGATTGGTCTTGTTGTGGTATGAATTATTGTTGTACCACGCTAACATTTATGTCAGCTTGTGTTGGATAGGTAGGTAGGTAGGTAGATTTCGCAGTTCTCAGATTCCAGCCTTCCCCTTAAACTAAGTGATATGTATGTAAAGGTTATCGAATATATTATTGGATAGCCATGTCCATTAACTGTTGGGTTGGATGTACTTATGGGTAGTAGTGCGAGACAGTCAAATATTGGAATTTTCCATCTGCCGAACGAGAAATGTGTATCCGTACGGACTCCTGAGAGAGAGAAGGGGATCTTGCCAGCTTCTATGAACTACGTAGGTTATGCTCGAGGATGAAGTATTGGAAGATACCCAAAAACGACTGGATACTCGTGAATTGATTTTGCTAGCCATACCAATGTACCCCACGGTAGCGCCGAGCATACCGTCGCGCATAACGACCTCAAAGCAAGCGTTTTGGGATAGACTAAAATGTAAGCATCTCTGTACCGTATAGTATCTCGGACAGGCGAGTAATTCACCGGGTCGACCCCAGACCAGCCCCTTAGAGGGTGTTTCCACGGCATTCGAAATGTACGAGAGGAACAGCAGCGCAGGTGATGAAGCACAAACTAGGACGTATTCGATTCGATTTAGGACGATGCCATCCTCATACCGCCTAACAGCCTTGTCTAATGCTAGTTCGATGGGTTGTTTGACGAGAATGGCCCGTGAGAATCGATGTGCTTGCTAAAAGGAAAGCATTGAGTAGGTAGCCGAAGTATTCTGCGCTAGATGTAAAAATAATGCGAGACGGTATAAATCTACCTATCGAATGGGCTCGAAAGGCAACTAGGGGAGCGTAATCAAGGCTGTAGGTACCGATAGGCCGGAAGGAGATCCATCAAAGCCTGATCAAGGCCGTGGTTTGCGGTGGAATGTTAGATGAGGTTTCGTACGCGCCATGGAACGGGAATCTAACGTAGCAACAGCTCGGTTGGTTCCCAGCTGTTTTCGACCTGTAGAGACAATTCAGCTCAGGTTCATGGGCGGCGCAGTCATTCTGGCCTTCATCATGCCTAACTCCGAACTCTTTGCCCATGTACCGTCAGGTAACTGTCGGTAGCACACTAATTTTCCCTCATCTCCAACGCTTCCCAGGATTTGGCCGTCATCATCAAATCCAACCCTCCAGATGGGTGATCGGTGGGTGAGTTTAGATAACACCTTGACGGTATGTTGTATCTGTCCTGGTAGATCGGTCGAAGTCCGTTCTCTATGCGTCTCGGACTTGGCGATCCCTGCTCCTATGCCGGAAGGAACTTGGGATTGTCGACGGGGATGATTGCTTCTAGGAGCCGAATTCTCCTCCGCTCTCGTATTGCCCAGGATGTCTGCCAGGGACCAAGATTTGCCATCATCCTTGTTGAAGGGTGTATCAATTCGGAATACCCTTAAAATGCCATCTTGGCAAGCTGTAGCGATCATGTCATAACCTCTGTAATTTCCAGGAGCCCAGGCGACATCTCGAATTAAGTGGTTATGTTCCTTGATTTCAGTGGCGAGATAGAATTCCCTGCCCCTGGTGGCAGCGCCGAAAGAACTGGTAACGGTGTCGCGTGTTCTGTAGATTTTTACTGAAGTTAATCCGGATACTACCAAGCTTAGGGCATCCGTCGGGACGCCCGCTCTCAAAGCAGTGTAGCAAGGCTCAGGGTTTGGATCGAAGCGAACCTTGAAACACGTTTCCTCGCCTCGATTAGGTTTACTGAAGGCCTGGAAATCATCGAACTTGGCGTAATCTGTCAAAGTCTCGGGCTCCTCGCCTTCGTATACGGTGAGATGGCCGTCGGCAGTAAGCAGAGCGATGTAGGTGCACCGCGTTGTCTCGTCATGCTTCACTGAAAAGGATCTATATGGATACCGGCCAGATCTGAGCTCCGACACATTCTTACCGTTCCCGTCTCTCGCGCTGAAGCGTCTTCCCGGAGCAGCGGAAGGATCTTCAGCCCATAGCCTAAAGCAGCCCTCTATACCAAGAGAAGCCAGCAAGTTGGGATAAATAGTCGGCGGGAGCCATTGAAGCTGGATGTAACCGGTCAGTATGATGTGGAACTGCTACGCTTTTAACCCTAGGACGAGTGACGAACCTCTAGTATTTCACTGGCGTGGGACTTCCAGTTGTCACATAGTCTCCAGACGCCATCTTGGTGTCGATTGAAGACTCGAATCTTTCCATCAACACTACCGGTCGCACATCTATCGCCGTATGCGTTGAAGGCTATGGCTTGGACTAGATCTTTGTGACCATGCTGGATAATATCGAAAGCAGCACTGTTCTCGGCTATACTACCCTCACTACTTGGTAAGGGAGCCATCTACACAATCAAGGAATTATCATTGCGGATAAGTGGCGGTTAACGTAGAAACGGACGTTGGAAAGTCAGGTAGGTTATCGTTATCAATCAACTCGAGTTGTCGTCGTAAGAGAGTTTAGACATCTCAGCCACAATTAGCCAATCCAGTCAAATCAGTGGTTGTTTTCCCGATGGCTAGCTCAGTACCTTGAAGGTACACAAACAACAGGGGTATTAGTATGGCTCAAGATAGTACTAGTGGGGTCCTGGTTTAGTGGGAAAGGCTCAAGTTCTTTCCTTAATTGGTGTACCCCTCGTCGTGCTAATTACGATTTCTATTTTTGGTAAGGTGCTTCGATAATTACCCCAGGAGTGGAGTGAAAGATGCTCTATTGGTCGAAATGCTCTCTTGCTTGTGAATTGTTGCTAAATACCTCCTGCCTAACACCTTTAAGCTTTACCTAGATAGGCCGTAAGTACTTTATTTTCTCGAAATCTCATTGGTTGAAGCATCAACCTTTTTTTCAATTGGTCGATTTAAATGTGGTTAATCTTCTTTATCCTGGTATTTGTTTTGATCGCGTTTCAATTCTTGGATTCTTCATCAAATAGCCAGGTAGCGTGTTAGTCCCCGAGCGGATTGAATGGAGATGACAATTCGCATATCAAATCAGAAGTTCTCCAAGCCCCTTTGACGAGAAGCTAGTTGGGACAGAGCTCATAACTCGACATTTAGTTCGGCTTTTATTCTTTGCCCCAATCCCTTTGCATGCATAATGTCTCTAGCACGCTTCTCGGTGGGAGAACGTTGGCTTACTTCGAAACCATCGTACCCAATTGACAACACGCCTACGATCTACGGAAAGCTGAATCGCCGATACAGCCTCGCTTCCTGATAAACTGCCTTGTCGTTTGTAAGGCTTTTACCAGTACAATGGGCAAGAAAGACAAGCGAGGACCCAGGAGAGTACAATTGAGGGGCTTCACGTGTTACCTGGTGATGTAGCTGTTGGCCTAAGATTTATATTCTAGCCAATTACCTCAAACAATTGCTGACGGGATTGGTATTTATTTTCATTACGGATACCTAAGCCAATGATGCAGAGGGTGTGCGCCCTGCTCCAGGGCGTGTGCTACGAAAGCTCTCGTATTTAAGGCGGTGGCGCAGCCAGTAAGCCAATCCCTTCTCCCCGCAACCACGGAGGATCAGGTCGATCATCGATCGATTCAGCAGGGCAGTAAACAGGCAGCCACTTTGTTCAAACGTATACAATTGGAAGCTCCCCAACCGCCCAACACACTGACTGTTATATGCCAGGTCTCAATTAATTCTTGATTTGAAGGGACTGTTGCTGGTGAATCATCAATATGGCTTCCCGAACAGTGACGGAAGCGTACTTTGATCACTCTACCGCCAAACGAGTGAACACGGATAGTATAATTGTGCAGGCATTGCGACAAGAATACCCGAACCTTGAGCTAGTGATAGCACCGGAGGGCTCCAGCAACTTGCTCGCTTACGCGTCCGCCGGACATGCGAGTTTTAGCGTCATCGAAGATGGCGGCAACCTTCCGCCGGTAGTGAGCTGGAAAGTGTACATCCCGTCAGCACGACGCATGGATGGCGGAAACGGTATATTGGCGGATCGCATTGTATTCGGCAAGTTCCTATACAAGTGGAATGACTCCGAGTTCATTGTCTATCGGATTGAGGGCAGGGATGGATCTGGCTCTTACCCCTCAGTCAACAATTACTATATCCTCACCACCGATATTCCTAAAGCCGATGCCTTGTGTGTTGCTGCCGGTCAATGGAGTAGTGAACTTCACGACGAAATCTGGGTCTTCGATGGCGGCTACTGGCAGAAGAACGCTGCTTTGTACCAGAGTGTGATGGGTTCATCTTGGGACTCCGTGATATTGGATGAGGAGATGAAGCAAGCCATCATCAACGATCATCTGTCGTTCTTCAACTCGCAAGAGACGTATAAGAATTTGAAGGTCCCGTGGAAGAGAGGTATCATCTATTATGGACCTCCTGGAAACGGAAAGACGATTTCCATTAAGGCTATGATGCGCACACTCTACAGCCGAAAAGATCCCATTCCTACTCTATACGTCCGCTCGTTGACCTCTGTAAGTCCCTCTCGAGGTTGCTTATAAGCTATGTAGACTATATACGCTAACTCTATCCAGTATACCGGACCAGAATCTTCGATTAAGCAAATATTTATCAAGGCCAGGCAATTTGCCCCCTGCTATTTGGTGTTTGAGGACCTCGACACGATCGTCTCTGATAACGTACGGAGCTACTTTCTAAATGAGGTAGATGGATTGAAGAGCAATGATGGCATCTTCATGATTGGCAGCACGAATCATCTCGATCGCTTAGATCCAGGTATTTCGGTACGTCCTTCTCACCCTTGCTTTATAAGCTGTGACTACTCACGCAGATAGAAACGTCCGTCTCGATTTGACCGGAAGTACCTCTTTCCAGACCCAGATCTGGACCAGCGCATAGCTTACTGCAAGTTCTGGCAGTCCAAGCTCGCTAACAATAAGGAGATCGAATTCCCCGACAAGCTCTGCAGCGCTATTGCCAGCATCACGGATAAGTTTAGCTTCGCTTACATGCAGGAGGCTTTCGTCGCCGCCTTGCTGGCCATCGCGAGGACGGGGGAGGGGATCGACCCCAATTATGAACTTCCACTTACTCAAGAGATGAACGACGGGTGGGTTGGGGTGCTTGGCGGTGATGATGATTTGGACGGTCTTGTCTTATGGAAAGAGATCAAGAAGCAGGTTGCGATTCTCCGAGAAAGCATGGAAGAACAGCAGTGAAATATATCAGATTACGATCTAGCATCACTATAATCATCTTATGTCCCTTAGTACCAAGGTACTTGTTTCTTGGCTCCGTTGGTCTTGGTTGCAAAGCATGAAGATGAATCTTCAAGTTTAAGGTAGGTATAATTCACTTAGGTTAGGCTCACTGATATGAAACCAGCATATAGGAACAGAGATGCTCGCCTAATAATCACAAACAACTTGCTCAGAACCAGACCGCCTTGGAAAGTAGCATACTCAAGCTCTTTGATGTCTCGGAAGACTGGGACAACGTCGGCGCAACACTCGAGCTGCAGGTTGTTGTGGAATGGGATATCGACATATTCCAAGGGCCTAAAGATTTCGACTTTGACGCCTTGAATTCAAGCTGTTCCCGGCGGTATATGATGCTCGATGCTGTAGAGCTACTTACCGTGCGGTACGTCGCGTCTCTTTACATCGCGGCTAGTTCCGATCTTGCACTACATTCAAGAACCATGGGCCAGCTTGCAGACACGTTGCCGCATCTGGAAAAGTGGAATTTGAAAGCCCAAGACCCGGTAAACAAACGGAGGCAGATGCGCAAGGATCATCGCCTCGCACTGGCTGCTAGCATCCTAAAAGTCACACCCCTTACTATACATCATAAAACCATCACAGATGTTTACAATCACAGTTTTGAGTGTGGCAATCTTGAGGAAGATGGCTTCGACGCTCCGAATGATACTCTGAGAAAGCAATCGTAAAGTGTTTCGCTGACGGATCTGGTTTCCACCGGTGCCCTCGTCTCACCAAACCTCTTCCGGAGTCGTGGTACGACCAATCTTAACTCGTCGAACATCGCCCACATTACAGAATTTTAGCGTCAAGGGCAAGAACCATTGCGCCGAACGGTCTATGGTATTACACGGGAGATCCGGACGCAGTGGAGCCAGCCGCGGGGTCCAACGATGAGAATAACGAGCCATCCAACTTGGATGACAATGTTGATCGGGACGCGGTTGTTAATGAGGTCCAGCCTTCTCATGCCTAGCGCAATAAACCGGATGCTGATCTCTTCAACATGTTGATGAAGGACATGGCAGTTGCCATGCTCAGGATGTCGTAGCTTCGGATGGGCATCCTAGACATCGGTTCTAGGTATAGCGAACCGCTCGATATAATCATTAATGCGCCGAAGCTACTTGCGCTTTCGATGGCAGGCCCGATTGGCTATGGGATTCTGATGAGGAAACTACGCGGAGATGGCATGCTTGTGTTGGGAATGGGATGGAATGGCTAGGTGACAGTGGGAAACCTGCTATTGGTCTCTGGCCCCCTACTGGCCCTGGAATATGAGAGAAAAGGATGAGAGCTGAACACTCTTATGGTCGAATTTAAGGACCAACACAGAGAACCCTTCGTAAATATACCTACACGTCGAATCCAAACGCCACAGGATCAGGCGTTGAAAGTTTCGACATAGTCACGCGGTGCCGCCATACACTTTTGGCCTAGGCACGTCCGCTTGTCGCCGTCGAAGGTGATGAATGCCGCTTTGATAGTCGCCTGCCTGAAGAACAAATCCATGTCGTCGACGAGGACGAAGACGTCAGAGAGGACCAGGGTCATGGGACCCTCCTAGCGGGCGGCAAATGTAACCAGTATGCTCTGCTCGAAATGACGTTCCGATCTTACAAATACTCATCAACAGGTCATTCGGTGCAACGCAGAGTTTTCCTTTACTCACAAGTAATCATTCACACATGCTACGAGCAGTCTACAACCCAAGTTCACGCTATCCGACTAGCAACCATGTTAAGGCCTTTCGTGACAAGATACGATCGCTCGGCCTTGGACCACTTAACTAGTTTCTTGCTGTCCTCCTGGTTCTGTTTGTGCCACTGATCGAAGCATCAATGTTACCCTCTCGTGTGATGTACATTTAGTAGAAGGAGGCGCTACTCGGTCCCGGACGAGCTCGATCGGTCTCCCTGTATTCTTATAAAACGCTTCCTTGGGTGGCTTGGAGCGTCGAGGCTCAAACGGAGTAACAGCCCTACGGCTAACCGCCAAGGCCGGTTGATGTGGCACATGAGAACAGGGGCTTTAGTCAGCAGAGACGCCCGCGCCGCTGTTAGTCATTTGGTTAACGCAAGCTTCGAATCCCCGCATTTGTTTAAAACAAAAAGCCCAGCTCCCCAGCGTCGCGTCGCGTCGCGTCACCTTCATCAATCTCGCTTTCTTAAGCTTCTAAATCACCTACCATGGCAGAACAGGTCCGGTCGGAAATTATCAGAAACAATCCCATCGGTAAAGGCCTTGAGACTTTCCTTGCGTCGTTTAATTCTCTCTGTGAGAGTAAAGACATCCCTTATTCGAGACTGGCCTTTAATCAACTTGATGATGAAGGTAAATAGTTTGACGTTATGACAATGTACTCTCCTAACTAGTATTTAGATCTCCAAAATGTTATTCTCGACCTCCTATTAGCGTTACAACAGCTTAAGGTATCTCGTCTGCTTCGGTTTGACAGCAAGACTCTATTAACCGACTTATCAAGGCTTACCTCTGTCGTTGCCTCTAATAACTTCGACTTCGACCGTGTTAAACCTCTTTTACGAGCAGTTGTCGCTAAGGAACCTGATGAGGAGATCTGGGCCCAAGTTTATCATGCTATTACCGAATCCACCCCACCGCCCCGATCGATCGCTTCTCACCTCAAGCAGACGCCGTCGTCCTATAATATGGTCAGTATCGTAAACTCTTCGGAACGCCGTAGGGATACAGATGATGTGCTTAAGGAGGATCTCGGACCCATGTACGTCGATATCCCAGGGTTTCATGAGGCCTTCTTCGGTAGCATTCCGGAGCTAGAAAGCGCATCTCAAAATATCTTTCAAAAGTGTTCCGAGGGGCCGGATCCATTCTTTTGCCAAGGATGGACTGGATGGCCGAGAGACGCCAAGGAACCTGCTGTCCTGAGCTGGCTTCAAACGATAATCGAACAACTTATACGGTGGGCTCAAGATTACAGACCAACACCGATACGAGGATTATTGGCAGAGCCGAACAAGCCGCTCGGAGGCTCGACGGCAAAGCGTAAACTGGAAGTTGGCATCGTAAGCCGCCCCGAGGCTTTGGCAGATTGGTCTCAGATTCTCATCCCCGGTGAGCTGAAAAGTAATCCAAAGGAAGACCGACAAAATGCGGCGTGGTTCGACATCGGAAAATACGTTAGGGACGTATTTGCCGCACAAGATACCAGACGCTTCGTCTTAGCTTTTACTCTCTGCGGATCTCTTATGCGTGTGTGGGAGTTCGACCGCCTTGGCGGGATCGCCTCGACGCAGTTCGATATCAACGAAGACGGGCTCCAGTTCGTGTCGACGATTCTCGGCTTTCTGTGGCTAGAGGAGAAGGGCCTAGGATTTGACCCAACTTTCGTCCCGTCCGACGGCGAGCGGTGCATCGAGATAATCCGGGGCGGAACGCCGGAACGCATCGTGATCGACGAGGTTATGGCACGAGTGCGTTGCATCGCAGGTCGGGCAACCACATGTTGGAAGGCTCACCCGGAGGGGCACCCAGCTACGACGCTCGTCATCAAAGACTCGTGGCAGTACCCCGAGCGGGACGCGGAGGGCGAGCTATTACTCGAGGTAACCGAGAAGGGCGTCTGCAACGTGGCCAGGTACTATTACCACGAGACCGTCCATGTCGATGGCGGTGTCGATGATGTCCAACACGGCATCCGAAAAGGGTTAGATTCTACCAGAGCCTCTAACTACCAGCCGCAAGGTTTGGATACGCGTAGCGTTTCCCAGATTTCTCAGATTTCTCAGAGTAGCACGGCCGGCCAGAAGAGGTCATCCAGCCAAACTGGTGCGCGCTTGCCGTCGAGCAAGCGACCCCGCTCGGAATCTCCGATTAAAGTAGACCTGGCTCACCGCAGTGCACCACAGAATCGCATCCATCGGCGTGTTATTGTTCGTGATTATGGGCAGAATATCTATAAAGCGAGTTCGCCTGTGGCTCTCCTTGTTGCAATAGAGGGTTGTATCCGGGGACACGAGTCCCTATTGCGCAAGGCCGGTATCCTTCATAGAGACATATCAATTAACAACCTTATGGTCAACGAGGACAACAGAAACCCTTCCTGGCCAAGTTTCTTGATCGATCTAGACCTCGCTATTAAAGAACAGAGAGACGGTGCTTCGGGCGCGAAGGGAAAGACCGGCACGAGGGCTTTTATGGCAATCGGGACGCTCCTAGGCGAGCTGCATACTTTCATGCATGACCTGGAATCCTTTTTTTGGGTGCTGTTTTGGATATGCATACACTACGGCGGACTAGGGAAGGGTAAGGCCATTGAGCGGTTTGAGCCATGGAATTATATGAACACAGAGGTATTAGCTGAACAGAAAATCGGTATCATAACAAGGGAGTCGCATTTTATCGACACGTTCACTCGACATTGCAACCCATACTATAAGTCTTTGATCCCTTGGGTCAATAGGTTGCGGAGGGTTGTATTTGATAATAGTAGGCAAGGGGCAGATCTGGCGTTGTATTCCCGCATGCGGGAGGTCCTTCGCGAAGCTCAAAAGGACAAGGAGGTGATAGGTAATACGGCGAGCAGCTGATGTTCATTTATCCTTTTTTTTCTCATTGCTCCATACTAACGCGAATCAACGGAAAGGATTATGCATTACGCCTTGCCTGAACCGCCACCCTTAAACTTTGCCTTTTGGATGGCTTCCTTACGTACAGTTTCGGGGGTTTTTTGGAGTCGTTGAGCAGCATTAGGTAATCTTCCAACACCGCGGAAATTCTGTCTAGGATAATACTCTGAGTTTACAAAGGGAGGTTACCCTGGAATTTAACCACTGTGGATTTTGGTAGCCTGTTGCATATGCTTCGACGTATATTCCATCTATCAGCCCCTGTCTCCAAGTACTTGACAGTCAAGGGGAGAGGAAAGAATGTGGCCATGCGGCACGAGTAGGGCTTTTCCCAACCCCATCCCCTCTCGTGCTGACAGCGATCTACAGGAATCCATCAATCTCACCGTCGTATTTGGCAATCAATGCATGATTCCGGCAATTTAGGTATCCATTCGAGTTATGCAGGTATGTACTATTATAAACGCCCCACATCTTGCTCGGAGAACTCCCCAATCTTAGAAATGGTTTCCCCGATTTCTCGAGGGCGGATGTCATCCGTGGCACGGAGAAAGCGGACCCATCAAGCCGGTTACACGGAGAGTGGCGCCGTCCGGTGAGGTTTATTAGACCAAACGGTGACCCATCCTGTGAGGAATCTCATTCGGACCGCATTTCACGGAATACAGAGCTGTAGCTGGGATATTTCTGGGATACGGTGATACAATCATATGCTTCGCCTAAGGTTATCGGAATATAGGCAGTTTACTTGAACATCGGGTTTAGACACGTGCATTATGCAAAGGCTGATTAATCACGTAATCATATAATTATAAGGCACAAATTATCTCAGAATGTATGTTAATGTACAGCTACGTCTCTAAACTCCTTCCTAGGCCATAAAGCCTCCATGTCCATAAAGCCAACTGTTCAATCGTATGGATTTTCAACAATCTATCATCTTCAATGGAAACAACGTGTAATGCTAATATGACTTGCTCTTAATAGTTCGACCTCCTGCAGTAGTTCCCTGTCTTTGAGAATAAAGTACATAAGCGAACATGAGAGCTGCTCCTGTAGCCAGGATGAAGAAATTGTCTACTGAGGTTAGCGTACATGACGATAGCTTGGTGTCTAAGATGAAGCTAAACGTACTGATTGCGAAACCAAGAATACCCTCGATGAATTGTACCAACGATTGGAAGATGCCAACAATTACGCTGATGATCGATTGAAAGAAGCCGACAATGGCTGCAAAGACGCCATGAATCATCTCGAGGATTGATTGAGTAAAGTGGCCAATTCCTGCTGCAATACTCATGATGACGATAGCTGGCTGTAAAATGTTGAATATACAAAATTCAAGAAAGATTAATAGGTAATTGTCGTAGGGTGGTTGCTGTGGCTTGGATTGTCTTAAAGTGAATGGGGCCGTTCGAGCTTTTGTATTCAAGCAATCTTCTCCAGAGAACCGCCACACAGCAAACTACGTCAACGATAAATGATATGGTAGTACGAATAATTCCGGAAAGTTTAGGACAAAGAGATCACAGATCACGATATCCTACCTGTGACGCTACTACCACGCGGATGTATATATGTCATGATGTCATCTTACTGAATCGGGAAACAGAGCTGGAAAAACGCCATCTAATTGGTCGATATTGTTGACCCAATCACAACTCGTTGCATCATTAGGTAAGATCATACCCTATTCAAGCTGCGATAGTGAAATCTGCAATTCTTGAATAAGAAGAATGTAAATTATAAATATTTCTACGTTTATTTACGGATAACTGTGACTGTAGACCAAGCATGTATTAGCATGTATGTAGGAATAGTTGTAAAGAATGCAGTAGATGCTAACTGGGTACCTAGGTATGTAATCAAAGCTCTGCTGCGAGCAAAGCATATGCTTTGTGTCAATGGAAATGAGAAGAAAATCAATGCAAACCATGATACTTTCGAGGGTGTAACGCTAAGAGTGCTCATAAGAGATGCGTATGCTGAATCCAGAGATCAGCAGAAATAAAGACTTAAAAGCTTAGAAGACGAAGGGTCATGATGAGATTCCGTCAAAATAGAATGATTACATAATGAAAAATTATGTAATGAAATTGCTACGTAACGGGAGATTATGTAATACTATGATTAGGTAATATCAATATAGTATCGATGTCAGTAAGTCGTTGCAGAGTATCCCATTGCGTTTCGTTGCCATTAATCTAACGACCAATCTCTAATCGTATTCTTATACCAATTAATCATTCGGTTGATAAGCAATTCTTTCCCCTATTCGCTAAACTACGAATTGCTCCGGAGGCTGTCCTGTTTGCTCTATCACGTGGTTCACAGAAATATGATTGAGTTAAGGCTGAAGGATTGGATTCCCAGTGCAATGAAACGGAACAATTGGACCTCATAATCTGCAGTCATATCCCCATCCAAGCACCAAATTGTACCTATCAACTTAATGCCCTCAGTGGTCAGCCCGAGCGACTCATATCGTTGCCTGCAGATGGATTCCATGCTCTATGCCGCATCCATACTTATGCTGTCAGCATTAAGCGTTGGGAGCCGGTACAGTTGATATCCGTGAGCATATTCAATTTTTTCACAGGAGCCTTTCAAATACCCTCGGGGAGTCATATCATTGACTCTCTAGTAGATTAGCCGCGAAGCCTTTCGTTATTCATCAGCAGAAAATGTCTAAGCCAGTCTTTGTTCTTCTCCATGGGGCATGGCACGGTCCACAATGTTGGAGCACTCTTATCTCCGAGCTTAACAAGGAGAACTACAGCGCCATCGCACCAGCGTTACCTTCGAGTGGCTCTAGTCCGCCGACACCCAACTGGTCAGGGGATGTAGAAATCATTAGGAAGACAGTATCCGACCTCGTCCAGGAGTATGATGTCGTCGTCGTCGCACATAGTTTCAGTGGCATGACTGCAGGCACCGCCTTGGAAGGCCTTGATAAACAAGCAACTACGTCGAAGGGGCTGAAAGGCGGTGTCGTAAGACTGATCTACATCACTGCATTTCTGGTACCTGAGGGTTTTCAGCACTCTCCCCATGGCACTCGCGATAACATGGCTCCCGAAATGAAGACCGATATAGATGTATGATATGCTTCCTGGCTATTCATTCGCCATTTCTAACAGATGTTTTGCATCCTAGGCCGGTATCATCACTATCCGTCCAGAGGATGCCAAGGATATGTTTTATCAGGATATTGACGATGAAACTGTTGCCGAACTTGCCAAAGACTTACGTCCACAGAGTTTTGGATCTTACTGGAGCACTACCACATATGCTGCCTGGCGACATATCCCAACCACCTACATCCTGGGAACCGCAGATCGGCCAAGTACTGTCGCTGCCGCGCAGTACCTCATTGACACGGCCGTGGCAAGCGGATCTCATAAAGTCGAGAAAGTAATTCGTGTTGATGCCGGTCATTCTCCATTCATAAGTAGGCCCGAGTGGACTGCCCGAACGCTTATCAAGGAGGCATCTGGGTAATTCAAAGCCCTAACCTCGTAGTAAGGTTCATAAGAGTTCTATATCAAGTCAAACTCATGTCTATTGTACTCATGTATCCATGACATATGACAGACATAGTACTTAATTATGATAGCCCTTTCTCTCATTTGAAGAGTCGCTGTCCCACGATAGTCAATCTGCCTACATTATAAGCAAGTTTCTGACTGCTCGTTCTGATACAGCGCTGAAATCGATGCTCTACAGCGATCACCAGAACCATTCCGCATGGGATCTGAGGCTTTATAGCTGGCTCCGTCGCATGCCATCAGTTCCGTATCTGACTGGAAAAGCAGTAGCTCTACCGGAAATTGTCTATTATTGATTGCAATATTAATCAGCCCATAATACTTCTGGAAGGAGTCTGGCAACTCGATCGGCCGATTACAACGGAGTTAGACATTTAATATTTTTGGATAACATAGCCGTATCTTGGAAGGCAGTCGGTGTTTGTATTAAACTACCTAATAATATGATTGGTACCTGTGTAAAACAAAAAAAATGACATACAATAAAATAAATATGTCAGATAGGGGCCCAGAAACCGCCATCTGAAAGTGTTTTAATCCAATGAAAATCTTCCACCTACCACTGGCGGAGTATATTGGAAAGTTGAGAGTGGTAATCTTCAACGTTACTCTTCATAGATTCTTCCACCGAATGTCGATCAAGTCCTGAGGCGGATCCTGTCTGGTGACGATTACTTACAAATACTGCCGCAGTCTCTTCCATCTTGGTAAGTACGTCGTCTACTAACCGCTCTATTGTGCATCTTGGGCAAACATGAGAAATTGATCCTCCCATGGGGATGGTTTTTGGTATCCGTCCGATATCGCCGTAGAGAATCGGCATAATTCTTACTCTGTGTCCGCAGCCCGGATGCTCCATACTTTCGCGGCAGACTGGACAATCTCTGTTCTCTGTAACCCATTTCGATAGACACTGTTGACATGCCACATGGCCGCAAGGCAGGATCCCTGGAGTTTGCTTGTTCTGTGTGCTAGTCATTTTGAGTTTCTCTTCACACATGAGACATGTGAGGTTTTTAGGCCTCTCGATTAGAAAGGTGGTCATCGGCGATGGGAAATAGCATCCGCCATCTGAATTCTCATCGCAAATATCAAGTTCGGGGGTTTCTTGCAAATATTTCTCGATGAGAAACTCGGGTATGCGAGGTACGGCCATGTCGTCGTAGGGAATTTGTTGGTGGCCAACTGGGATGTATTCCGGCCTTATGCTTTCAATCGAGTTCCTTTTAGATTTCAGGAGTTTGTGGTTACGGTCTGCTCCGCTGGCACTGCAATTTTGAGTTTCTTGGCAACAGCTAGGTTCACTCCCTCTGATTGGAATTCTACCTAAAATGCTACCGGTTTTATTGAATAGTACTTTTGTGTGCATTGTGGATAATACCTAGGAGATCGCTTGATACGTACTAAATATTTATAACAATACAAATCAGCTTATAGTTTGTAGTTGGTCCGCTAGATTCTGCTCAGTCTTCTTGTTCAGCTACAACGGTGTTGAGATATATGGGTTGATATGTTATTCTAGATAACAAAGCCTTTGTCTATTGAGTCCTTACAGGTGCGTTGGCCTTTCAGCAATAATTAGCTGAGCGAGCCAGGATGTCACAAAGACTTGTAGCTTCTACTTAATTATACCTGTCTTTCTTAGCTCGAAAAGAGATAGGGCCTAATATAACTTAATAATCATCATAACATTTTAGAACTTTGTGTTTGTTTCTATCCGAGTCTTTGATTTCGGTTACATATTATCAATGCCTACCTAGGTATTCCTGTATGAGATAGGTATAGCTTAGTAGGTGCTATCGTAGGCGCCCTCGAATATCCTCCAACCCTCGCGTCATTCAAGGCCAAAAAGGAAAAGGCTCCATCACGAGCAACAACTTCTCTTCTCCCTCTTCTTTTCTTCCTCTTGCTCCTTCTTCTTTTTCTCTTCCTCCTCCTCCTGCTTCTTCTTCTCCTCCTCTTTCTTCTTCTTCTCGCATTCCTCCTTCTTTGAGTTCATTAACTCTGATTCATATTCCCACATCTTGTTCTCATTCTTGTTCAGGATTTCATTCCCGGTATCAATGAGATCACCTAAGCCTCTAAGCGCATCAGTAACGGCTGTAGTATACTCATCGTCGTCTGGAGCGGCGTCTTCGGCAGGGCTGAACTCTTCATGAGTATTAGAAGCCCAATCTCGAATCCTACGAGCCATGTTTTCGTCATAGGAAGTTAAAATATTTGGGTCGTCACCAATACCACGAAGAATAATCTTGTATTCTTCGATAGTCTTGTTCGTTTCGTCTACTCGGTACTTTGTGACCCTCTCCTTCGTAGCCATGTTGTCGTATGCGCTCATCTTCTTCTGTTTATAGGAATAGGTAGATAGCTAGTAAATGTTCGCGGATAGTTGTTTGTTTAGGTAGAGTCTTGTGAGAAATGTAGAGGGACATTGAACTGAACACATCCTGTGTTTAAGTAGAAAAGTTCAATAACAAAACACACATCACGCATGAGCTCAGATTTCTGTGTTCTTCCATACAACTAGCTTCCCAGGTCATTTTACGGCGCGTAGTGATGCAACTCATCTACACGTGGTGTTTGTCAAGGAACAGACTCATCATACAATGCCGAAGAGGAATTAATACGCCAAGTGTATAGGTATCCTAATGATTCCTACCTTAGGTGGAGAAGGCATTAGACTCTTCGCCACAACCAACATGTGAGTAGAAGTGATTAAGTAAGTATCCCGGTTCAAGTGATCTCAGACAGTATGACTTGGCCTATTGTTAAACAGAGGGCTCTATGGACTATAGCTCATATAGCGCTAAAGCTCATTATAGATACAGTGGATTCTAGCTTATACCCCCCTGGAAGTAAATCAATATCACGTAGCTGGAGTAGTCTCTTTTGAAAGAGCCGTAAGGTAGAGGGGTGGGTGTTCGCTATTATCCATTAGTACTGGCTACACTAATACTCGCTGTAAGTTGTTGAATATGAGCAGCTAAAACGGTGGGTTTAGGCCATCGCGCCCCTGCTAGAAGAGGGTCAAATCATCGTGCGCGGGGTGCCGTATGGTTGAAAGAATTTGGTGGGATGGCGGAATGTTACCGCTGTCGTCGTGAGCAAGCGAAAAATAAAAAGATCCAGCTCTCCCCTTCATTTAACCCATCCGCCCTCGATGTCTCAAGATATCCTACCAATCTTATAATGAAGTAATATAATTAATACGGAAACTTTCTAAATATTACAGAGCAGTGATTCCATCGTCAAATTTTGACTTTTGGTTTACCATTCCTTAGATGCGAAAGCCCCTTCAGAAGGCAAGCGAGTCGAAACTCATTCGTAATCCCAGCTCTGTGCGTCATTCGCATTACTATCGCCATTGTAAACGGCAACTTTGGGATACGGATAGAGAGGATGCTGCCTCAACACACCCGAGCTTGGAACAGTTTGGTGTTTCCATGTCGTCGCAATAATTTGATCCACTGGTGTTCCGTCCCCGGGATGAAGAGGAGACGGGACCAGTTGGTCATGGAGTGCAAGATTCACGTCGCCAGCTTGACCTGCTCGTAAAACTAGGAGGATCCTCGCATGGCTATCAAAGGATCTGACAGTCCATGATACATCAGGATTTTCCCACCGTGATCTCTGAAAGAGGGCATGTCATATTTGTTGGCATCGAATTCATCCACAATGTCCAGGGTTTCTACGTACTCGTAGACACGATTGTATGATGAAAGAGGCCAGTTCACGTCTCCAAACACTGCTTATCTTAAGAAATCGAGACCGAACGAGAGCGGTTCTAGAGGGAGAATATTGGTTGACGATCCTAATTCCGAAGAGAGCTCGAGACCTTGGTACGCTAGCTCCGACCCGACATAATAATCAGAATATATCTCCTGCAAGCTCTCTAGCTGCGAGGCCATGAGGCATGCCGATGCGTTTGCAGATGAGTTCGGAGGGTTTTTGCAATTCAATACTTCGAAGTCGGGGTGGCAATTTTCGGGGGAGCTGACGATACCGTCTTTGACACTGTCCACCTCGTCGCATTGCTCAATCACCGTTAGAGCTATCAGGGGGAATAGTTCAGCAGGGATACTCCTCGTGTTATTCGGCGGATGGTAACCCTGTTGGATCCTAATGACCACATCTACCAAGTGAGTAACCCACCAGGCTGGGCCACCGACTAGTATACCATCGAAGCTGTCGGCATTGATCTGAGCTTCCTCTAATCCCTGCGGGCCGCCGGTCGAGCAGTCGGTATAGTAGAAATATTGGGCGTCTTTGCCGTAATAAGTTTTGATCGATTGCTTTGCAAGTCCGACAGATCCATGGATTGCACGCCAGCCCCAATCGATCTCCTTCTCCGGCGCATTGTAGGACTACGTAATATCATAGGGAGAGCTCTTGTGTCCATTATCTGTCGACATGGCGGCGAATTCGTAGTGCGTGCCGATACCCACGTCGAAGTAGTTGATGTACCCGCCCGTCCCAGCTCTGCCAACAGTGAGAAATCTCGAGTTCCATTCTGAGGGCAGGAATAGAGCGAATATATACGAAGAGGACTCGGATGAAATCATATTAACTTGGATGGCGCAGAGCTCTGGCCGGCCGGTCAGGATCGTAGGGGGGAGACCTTGAAGGACTTCGATGTCGCCGTAACTACTGTTTGTGTAGACAGGAACGGCCGACAGTATTATAGCATTTCTTGACAAGGGGTTATTAACTAACGATAGCTGACGGTTTAGGTTGTCAAGAAATGATGTGGAGCCCGATCCCCGAACGATGGATGGCATCAGCAAAGGAATCGGCATTGTCGAATGAACCTGATTGGAGAATCCCTTGTGGTCTGAGCATACATATCATTTATAGATCCAACTAGCCTCTCTAAAGAAACTCTTATTGATTCGCCTTTTGCTATAATCCGAGCTCTAGATCCCCTATCCCGTATTACCCTCTCACCACACGATAGGTAAGTAAGATTTGTACAACCCAATTACCAAACCCCATTGCACTACGAACCATCCATACCTCTGCAATTGTCTATATCAAGCTATGCCGGCCAAAGCCTTGCTGTCGCTCTCCTTCCATGGGTAGGTTTTCTCAATCGACCTGATCAATGCTTCGTGGTGAGGGGATCTTGGTTTGATAACGTTCTTGAATGGCGCAGGATGACTAATTACACCTGGTTCGAATTTGATGGTAGGTGAAATCTCCCGGCCGTTCTCTAGGTACTTGCTAATCTTGAACATGGCAAGTGACTGTGCGATATTGAGGTAGAGGGCATTGTCTGCTAAGTATCGTCCTGGACATATACGACGTCCGAACCCAAAGGCAAACATGCGCGGGTCTGGTTCTGGTTTGTGTCCGTCAGTCTCTAAAAAGCGTTCGGGCTTGAAAATCATAGGATCTCGGTAAACATCCGGGTCGTGTGTGAAATGCCTAACACACTATCAGTTGCCAAACATTCAGGAGGTTCCTGTGGACATCTAGGTATACTCACCAAACGTTTGGGAGCAACATTGACCCTTTCGGAATAAAATATCCTTCGCAGATATCGTCATCGGTACTTGTGTGCGGGAGTGCCATCGGAGCGACGGGATGCCAGCGGAGAACCTCTTTCACGGTAGCTTCAATATACGGCAGATGTTCTCGATCTGCCATATTGGGCAATCGATATTGCCCCACAACACGGTCAATCTCTTCTTGCGCCTTTTGCTGAATTTCCGGATAGACGGTCATAGCTAAGAAAAAGCACGCAATCGAAGACACAGTCTGAATTGGGTTAATACACGCCTTGATTTAATAAGACGAAGGGGAAGGGAGCTCACGGTATCCGCTCCAGCAGCGTACAACGACGCAGCTGACCATTTGTTCGTGTATTCGACATCCGGGTCTAGGTTTCCAGCCTCTAATAGTCTCGATAAGAACGATATTTCATTCTTTCCATAAGCCATCTGATGCTTGACGAACGCGTGAGGTTTCTCTAAGACGTCCATGACCTCGGCCCTCCACTGTCGGGCGAGTTTCTTGAACCCTGTCCCGGGAACCCAATCGGGTACTAGTCTCACTATAGGGAATTAAATCGTGTTGCCCAAAAAGTTTCCAGCCATTCATCAACACACTTACAGAATGGCAGTACATCAACGAGGAACGCTCCAGGAACTGCAGCACGTCCGAAATTGTCCATAGCAATAGTAGCCATGTCGACCAAAGGATCGTCCTTGTGAGATTCCGCCTCGTAGTCATAAGCAATCTTTAAAATCACAGCACCAGCTTCCCTTCAGAAGTAAAATGGTCAGTAACATGACTTAAGTCTTTAAACAACTGGAGACTCAACAGGAGACCTACTTCTTAACGTGATTTATAAAGCCCTCTGGATTATCCAAGAGATGAAGAAGAAAATGGCCTACCTCGCCTTCTTGTAACGTGTTGAACTGAGAAGCAGCTTTCTTAGTACCAATAATATGGCTCATATTCTTACGATGCAATCGGAACCGGTCGTTGTATGGTGACAGGGCGAGCGAATCTCCCCAACCAACCCTACGGAAATTTCTTAGTACTTTCTAGATCGTAAAGCTAGCTATAGATTAATAAACAGCGAGGTGAACGAACATTTCTCCGGCAAATATCTGTCGAGGTCTTGACGAATGCTTCGTCGAGCGCTTCTCCAGCAGCTCGAAGGCAAGCTTGGCATCATTGATGATTACTATGGTTTGGCCCATTACCGTTATAGAGCTAATTGGACCTAGGGGGTTTATCAGCACGAACTAGAGTTGCTGATCAGACTCTGCTCCGATAGTCAATAGCTTAACGAACCATAGAGATCTTTATACTTCAACCAGTGATCACACTCCAAGACCCCTGGCTGAGGCAGGTCATTCAAGTTCCCAAGAAAAGGGAGGCCCTTAGGGCCCGGTGGTAGAGGAGGATGATTGCCATTCGATAAGCCCAGGACTTTGGCGATAAGGTACGCAAAAGCGATCCCAATTCCGAGACTAATGAGGAGTGATAATACACCCATCGTCGTCAAGATGGAAACTAGGACGTAAGAGCGTCGAGTATAAGGACAATAGAACTCGCTGGGGTCTTATTAAATCTGCTCTAGATTGTTTCCTTAGTATATTATGATGCTTGTGGTTTCGAGGATATTATAGATAACTTTGGGTTTGCCATGTTAGCATTGGTTTGACTATTCCATCAAAGAAACTTACAAGGATTCTATGACTTTCCTACAACTCCCGCGAATAGAGATATACGAATGATCAAAATAACTCGACGTTCAACCATAATGAGAGCCACGCTGACATTTATTAATTTTCACCGACAAGCCCAGCCCAGCTACACTACCTAGCCCAATCTATACCTACCCCTCGTCTTGGTTTCCATTGGCTAGTGACCTATCATAGGTCGCATATTGGTCAACCGGAGCGCGTCGAGGGTGTACGGACTCCTTTCCCAGATTGGTTAATAGAAGGCATATTAGGGGAGCCCTTCGTACGCATCTAGCCTATAGCAGACCAATTATAATCTCCTTCTCTCTCTAAGCCGCGAAAGGGATGATTCCGCATATTAGCGTTCGATCCTTGTGGACTTTCCAAGCATCATGTACAGCTGTAGTTTTAATAGACCGAAAAGACAGCGGCAAGAGCCCGCGTTAACCTTAAAAGAGACTGGTGTACATTAGGTGGGAAGGTACATAAGTGAGGTGTCAATGATAGAACTCCTAAGTGAGAAAAAGAAAATGGGAGAAACAGGAGTCAATCCTTTAACTGAATATTCCCAAAGTAATCCTTAAAGTGAGTATCTAAGCCTATATAAGCAAGTATGTACCTATACAGAGAGATTACATAACATACTAGGTACAGTACGAAATACTTCCCCGCACTCCACAATTGGAGACTGCTCTAGATTGGCGTCACAATTTTTCGTTTAAACAATCAGGAAATTTCCAAGGTTCAGCCTTACTTCATCAAAAAACACTACACGCGACATCGTTCAATTGAATACAACAATTTACCCAAACAAATCCAATCGCATCTGATACGACAATCCCGATACATATACATAGAAAATTGCAACGGTAAAGATTCAGCAAAGGCCAGCCCAACATGAGGCTCACGGCCGAGCTTCTCCAGAATTCCCCTTCGTGGCTGAACGCGTTGAAGGAGCGCGAGCTCGAGCTTCGAGGTACGTCAGAAAAGAACAGATACTACACTTTTTGATCTAGGAGAGAGCAGAGTTGATAGCGATGCCCTCGCCGGCTGTGAACAGGACATCGGATACCGGCCATTGAGAACTTGGGTGTTGCAGGCGTAAGTCTTTTCTATTATCCCGACCCATTGCTTTGAATTATAACCCATGCAGCTGCTAATAGCTAGGTGATAATGTAGCCCCAAGATGCCATAGACTTCGTCGACAATGACATCCAAGTGCTAGGGAACTTCCCTCTGTCGCCACGAATCCAATCTCTCTTACTACAGCGCAACCGCATCGCCACTATACAACCTACCCTCGCCAACTCGATCCCGAACCTCACGAACCTACAGCTGGAATCGAACAACCTGACCGAGCTAGCAGACTTAGATCCGTTGGGCTCTTTCCCACGACTGACACACTTGGTATTGCGAGATAATCCCGTTACGAAGAAGGAGGTAAGCTCAAGAATCTGCTTTATTTCTACCCCTTGTCTTGCCACTGGAAAAGATAAAGGGCACGCGCTTACAGAGGATCGCACTACAGCATTACCGATACTGGGTACTATGGCGCTGCCCTTCGGTACGTTTTCTCGACTTCGAGAAGGTGAAAGACGCGGAGCGTAAGCAAGCTGCAGTACTCTTCGGCAGCGCTGAGGAGCCGACAGACCTCGCGTCCAAGATCATGGGTATTAAATCCCGGACGTTCGACTCGGCATTGCCTATCAACGGAGCCCCGTCAGGGGCGCTGCCCACGCGCATGTCGCGTATCAAGCTCACCGACAAAGAGAAGAAGCGTCTCCAGGACATGATCAAGAAGGCCACCAGCTTGGATGAGATCACGCGACTGGAGGCCATGCTACGGGAGGGCAGGATACCTGCCGGCGTGCACTTGAGTGATGAAATGGAGGAGTAGGGGGGTTGGGCATGTACCTTAAAAAGAGAAATTGGATCTGGGGTGCTCATGGTACTAGTGGCGGTCAGGTATATATGGCATTAGCCATAAAATGAAGATTCGGGTATACCCATGGACAAGCAATACTAATCCTTCACCTGCGAGAAGTTATGTGTGTATTCGTGCGTGTGTGCATGTACAATGCCAATTACTCCCCAACGCCAAAATTCGTGCTGTAAAGGTACCCCTATCCACGTATCCGATATTTCGGGATCCAGACTCTATTCCACACTTTGTTCACAGACCTAGAAGGGATTACAGAACCGTCGAACGTCACCAATTCCCTAACCGGTCATATCCACATCCTCATCCCGTCCTCCCCGGCTAGCCTCCCGCATCTCAGCACGCAACTGATCCGCGGGGTCCGCCTCCGTGCCGTCGTCATCGCTCACTATGCGGGCACCACTGGCGCCGACGAAGCTGCCGTTCAGGCTCGAGCGGCTGGTGCTCGGCCTGTGCTTCTTGCCGTTGGCGGCGGCGTCGGCGCGCTGGGTCTCGCCCGGGCGGTCGGCGGCTCCGGCGGCTTCTCCGGCTGGCACGTTGCTGCTGAGCTGCGCGCGGGTCGCCGCCGCCTCCGCCTTGACGCGCTTGTACGGCACCGTCTTCGGCACGATGTCCTCGAGGAACTCGAGGTTCTCCTTGGCGGCGACGGCGGAGGCGAGGTCCTTGTACTGGATGTTGCGGCGCGGCTTGCGCTCCATGCGCGCCATGTTGAAGCCTTCGCTTGCGAGGTACTGGATGAACATCTCCTAGTGGTGGGTTAGTGGGGGTGTTTTTGGGTGGTTGGTGGGAGAAAGAAGGGGGATGGGGAGGCAAGGGAGGGGAGACTTACGGTGGCGAGAGTGATCACGAAGGCGGCGTTGTTGGAGCAGATGCCGATGTCCTGGTCCTGTGCGACGATCTTCTTCACTCGTGATACTTTAGGGGTGAGCGGTTAGAATGAATGATACGGAGTGACGGTAAGGGGATGGACTTACGAGGGAGCTGCGTCTGGCCGGTTACCTCCTTGCGAGGAGGGATTGCTGTGGTGTTGTAAGGCATATTGACGATTCTCTTTTAGATGAAAGAAACGGCTCGTGGAGGAATACGATTTAGTCAACGGCCCTGAAAGCCGAATTTGTTGGAGTGGGTAGCTATGAGGTGCGTTAGCATATGAAAACTGCAAAAACTGCGTACACCTTCAAGTGAGACAAATCTTAATTGTAAATGGTGGAACCAAGATTAGAAACTCGCTAATAGAGCTTTTGGCATGAAAGCCTTATCTTAGTTGTAATTATAGGTTGGTGATAGGTGAATCTTACCTCAGGTCTAGAAATATGAACGGCAGAATACTAGGGAGAAACTTCGACAACGATTGTCAATGATAGCTTTGGTAGATATCACAGGATGTACCCCGTTTGTTATGTTGAATTAGGTGTGAATTTGGCGGGCAAAAAGTTATCGTCCTTGTGAGATTCAGTACGACGCGATGAGGTTTAGGGGGAGACGCGATTCGATTAAACCCTAAAATGGAAAGCGGTGAAATCTTGTACGGTGGAATTGTCTGTTGATGGGGAAGAAGATACTGTATAAGTTAGGGATCTGGTAGGTCAACTTTAGCCATCTTCCAGGCTGCCAAGGTACGAAGTAGCACTTGCATAAATCTGATCATAAATCTGATAGGGGATCGCAACACGGTACATGTTAGACTGTGCAACTGACAGGCTGGGAAGCTGCTTGGCTGCACTAGCCCAAGGACCCCTGCTCATCAGCCTCAAGGGCGATTACGTAGTAGCAGCAATTGATTGCTTCTATCCGTAACTTGCTCAACATTAAACCTTCAAATTCACCATCAGTCGTTCACCCTCGTTTGCATATGTACTTGCGCAAGTCGCATCTGAATTATTTAGTATTCAGTATTCCTGTTACCGAATAGCTGAGAATGGTCACGACCTCCCTTAAGACTAATGTCTTCCCGTACAACCTCCTTCTCCGTCACCCACCCACAGCTATCCCGCCGACCCTCTGTTAGTTCTAGATTGTCGATCGCTGTATCAACTGCTGAGCGTGGGGAGGTGACTGGGAACAATGCGCCGAGAGAACAACAAATAGAAGAAGAAATAGCTGAAATCAAAAGATATGAGGTATCCCAATTCCCCGAAGCAGTTGTAGCACTCTGGTCGCGCTTCGAGCTAATATGTTAATAGGACTTCACCACTATAGGTATGCGCATTGACGAACCCCTAAAGCTAACTTCCCGTGAACGAATATTGACACCAACAACACAGACTGGGTACAGGATGCGGCACAAGAAAGATTACGCAGGAGGACAAGGCGAAAAAGACATGCGCGCTTCGACAATGGAAAGGTGTCATGGAGATATAAGCTCCGGGAGTCCTACGATGCTGCGCAAGGGTGGATTGTGGTAACCCTCATAGGGGCCGCCATCGGCTTAAATGCCGCTTTTCTCAATATCGTTACTGAATGGTTATCCGACATAAAGATGGGTTATTGCACGACTGCTTTCTACCTGAACGAAAACTTCTGTTGTTGGGGTGAGGACAATGGATGCGACCACTGGCATCGTTGGACATCATTCGAACCCGCCAACTATGCGCTGTACATCATGTTTGCGGTAAGCTTGTTTATCCCCTGATGTTATATGCACCGCCTCGAAACTAAACCCTCTAGACCATATTTGCCTTTACCTCGGCCGTCCTTGTCAAATCATTCGCACCGTATGCTGCTGGCTCAGGCATTTCGGAGATCAAGTGTATTATCGCTGGCTTTGTCATGAAGGGATTTCTAGGATTCTGGACTTTGCTCATCAAATCCATTGCGCTACCACTAGCTATCGCTTCGGGTCTCTCAGTCGGCAAGGAGGGTCCCAGCGTGCATTATGCAGTATGTACAGGCAATGTCATCTCGAGGATGTTTGACAAGTATAAGCGAAATGCATCCAAGACGCGAGAGATTCTTAGCGCCTGCGCCGCGGCCGGTGTAGGAGTCGCTTTTGGCAGTCCTATTGGAGGTGTGCTATTCTCTTTAGAAGAGATGTCTAACTATTTCCCATTGAAAACTATGTGGAGGAGTTACTTCTGCGCCCTCGTCGCCACAGCGGTCCTCGCGGCGATGAACCCCTTCAGGACTGGCCAGCTAGTCATGTTCCAAGTTAAGTATGACCGATCGTGGCATTTCTTCGAAACCGTTCCATATATCTTCATCGGCATCTTCGGCGGTCTATACGGCGCATTCGTGATCAAGTGGAACTTACGGGCTCAGGCATTCCGAAAGAAGTACCTAACAAAATGGGCGGTCCTAGAAGCTACGTTGCTGGCCATGGGGACGGCCATTATTTGCTACCCCAATGTGTTTCTCCGGATCGACATGTCGGAGAGCATGGAAATCCTGTTCTTGGAATGCGAAGGGACTGAAGATTACCAAGGGCTCTGCGATAATGACAGGCGGTGGTCAAACATTATGTCACTAACCCTTGCGACCATAATTCGCATATTCCTAGTGATTATCTCGTACGGATGCAAAGTACCAGCTGGTATCTTCGTGCCATCTATGGCTGTTGGGGCATCCTTCGGCCGAACTGTTGGCATCATAATGCAAGCCATCTACCACGCCCATCCGGATAGTGCCTTTTTCGCCGCTTGTCAACCGGATGTGCCCTGTATCACACCCGGGACGTATGCTTTCCTGGGAGCCGCTGCTGCGCTCAGTGGTATCATGCATATCACGGTGTCAGTTGTCGTTATCATGTTCGAGCTCACGGGAGCTCTGACTTATATCTTACCTACCATGATTGTGGTTGGTGTCACGAAGGCGGTGTCTGACCTATTTGGCAAAGGGGGTATTGCTGACCGGATGATTTGGTTTAGCGGGTTTCCATTCCTCGACAATAAAGAGGAACACAATTTTGGTGTTCCGGTGTCAACGGCTATGACTAACGATGTAGTCGCCATTCCTATTCATGGAATGACGTTACAATCTATCGAAGACCTGCTGAAGCAGCCCAAATATCAGGGTTTCCCTATAGTCGAGGACCTGACGACAAGGATTCTTGTCGGCTACATCGGACGCACCGAATTGCGTTACGCAATTGATCGTCTACGCCGCGAGCGCTCGATCACAATCAGTCCAGAAGCTAAATGCAATTTCTCGCCAGCGCCAGCTTTGAACTCAGTCACGCCTATCACGCCTACCGTCACTATTAGCAACGCAGATTACAGCCTTTCATCGACCTCTATCGATTTCAGCCGATATGTAGACGCGACGCCGGTAACAGTCCACCCACGGCTGCCACTCGAGACGGTGATGGAGCTCTTTCGCAAGATCGGGCCACGCGTGATCTTGATCGAGCATCACGGCCGACTCTGTGGCTTAGTTACGGCCAAGGACTGTCTTAGATATCAGTTCAAGGCGGAAGCGGCTGAGAACCCGCGCGATGATCACGAGATCGCCGAGGGATATGAAAAGCTCTGGGGAGTAATGAACAGAGTTGCCGGATGGTTTTCCGGAAAGGTGTCGAGCGTCAGTGGTGGACGTATAAGGCTAGGGGGTGAAGCAGAAGATAGGCGGCCGTTAGGGCGAGGGAATGGCAATGGCCAGATTATGGATGGTGATGAGGATGTAGCTGACATTGACGGTGTCGAGTTGGAGAACAGGTAGTGGTAAATACGGTGTCATATTTGGCATTTAATCGTAGTACCTGTTCAATTTATGGTTCCAAGCATTTCTTGCAGCGTTATTTGATTTGTTTCAGAATTAATCGCATTCGTCCATGTAACGAAGCCAACGCACGAGGCATCCAACTCCCTTTAGTAAATACCACCCTCCGGTTATTGGGAAAATTGCCCCGTCTGACACAAGGTGCAACCGGAGAATACACCGAACCGTTGTGGCTCGGTTCACGGCGGATGGATGACGGCAGCGGGCCGCACGGTCCACGGTGCTACCATCCACAACAAAACCCCGTATCATGCGATGTAACTAACGGCCGCTAGTTGGCGTCGAACAGCGGGTCAGGCTGTTGCTTCGAGCAATCATCTTGTTTCGTTCGCTGCAGGAACATGATCAGGTCCTGACCATGTCAAAAGTCATTGATGTACATATATATGCAGGCAAGGGATCGTTGTATGTCTACTTGCCCATACACTGTGGAGCACAAGACGTATATCTGCTGCAGGTAATCGCCCTGATCGCCCGATTCGTAATGCCAAGACAAAAAGGCCACGCACTCACGATAAGAAATAGCCAGAAAATCTTGAATCGCTTCTAAAAGAGGATATACCAGATCCCCATAAGCTGAAACACCTCGGCGTGCCAAACCGACCCGTGTCACATTCCATTGGTCCCGGTTTCCAGTCAGGCGGCGCTTGTTTTTATCTTTGTATTTACTACAACCCGCTTAGTAGACAGGTACCACACCCCGACGTATCCGGATCTCTACACACCTTAATCCACAATGTCCCGGCCCCGGAAAACTCAAACTACTACTAATACCAATACCACCACGCATTCTTCTTCGACTACACCCGCTAGCTCCTCCGTTCGCCAAAGGAAGAAACCGCCCGTTGCTGTAGCCGCCAAAGAGAAGGCGGGCATTAGGACTACTAAGAGCGATGATAGTCTAGAGGACGATCTAATTATGTCTTCCTGGACGGCTAGGAACCGGTGGATCGTGTTCGCAATTGCTAGCGGCGCTTGCGCTGCTTTTAATGGCGTCTTTGCTAAGTTGTAAGCCTCGCAATGCCCATTCTGCAGGTACTCATCTATTCTATCCTAGAGTGCCATGAACTGTTCTTTGTTCTTATCTCGTCTCTCTACAACCATAACTATTCCAGTGGTCATGACTTTTAATTTAGCTGAAGCTATATTCATACCTGCTGTGTTACACCTTAGCTTCAAGAGGACCTAAAAGCATAATCTATACTCCAACTCGGTTCGGCTCAGCTCAAGGCTAACCCAAACCCATTCACAGAACTACCAATGAGCTTTCCACTCACATAGCCCAGGGGATCTCCGGGTCCCTTGGTCTAAAAGACCTAGAAAAGGTAGTTGAGGTCGTCGTGCGCTCTGTAAGCCTCTCCTTTTTTTAGCCTATCCTCACACAACTCCAACGTCGTTGCCTCCCTCCTCCCTTTAAAAAGCATTAGCTTCCTAGGATACAGCGCGAGAAATACTAACCTACCTATCTTTTCCCTTCGGTTTAGTCCTTCTTCGGTCTTAACCTAGTTTTCAACGGGATCATGTGGTCGCTCTTCACGCAGGCCCTTGCCAAGGGGCAGTCGACGACGCAGGTCTCCATCATGAACACGTCGACAAACTTTATGATTACGGCGCTCCTGGGCCTGCTTATCTTCGCCGAGGCCCTGCCCCCGCTGTGGTGGGTCGGCGCCGCGATGCTGGTTGCCGGCAACGTGATCATCGGGCGCGAGACCAAGGAGGAGAGCAGCGGGACGGAGGCAGGTGCCGGGGCCGAGGAGGTCGAATTCCGAGATGCTGCTGATGACGGTGATAATGGCAATGGTAATGACGATTACGAGCATAATCACAGCCACAGTCACGACGATGTATCAGCAGCCGAGCGAGGCCGTGGGTCTAGCTCCACGCCGCAGGAAGGGATCCTGCCTGTGGAGAAGGATGATGACGAGGACGTGCCTCTATTGGGGAATTTGAGCTGAGGGCTCAAGCGGAAATAGAGCGAAGATTCCTCTTGTTAAATTCCGTTCCTGGACTAGCCTCGGAGGTTGATACCCAACTGTATATGTGGGAACTCATTCTGAATAGATGTGGATGAATGGTCATTTATTCTTTTTCTACCCACATAGAGTGATCTTTCTTGCCCTCGGTGTTGCTTTTTCTTTCTACTCGCGTATATCTTAGGGTCATGATCTGTCCCGCGTATCTCCAATATTTCTATAACGTGGGGGATCACGATGTTGCCCCCAAGGTGGTTGCTTTTTTCGATCCCTAAGTTCACAATAGACTTGTGAATCAAACTGGATGTGACGACTTGTTGGCCAATGTCACATAAGCCTATTAATCACAATGCTATCATTACCGGTCTAGAAGTGACAAAGCATCATGCAATCCTGGGGGTTGTCACATGCATAACGTATGCTATGGCACTATTGGAGAAGGAATCACATACACCAATTACTTAGCTCATGCGCGTAGTCACATTTAGTAGTCGCATTCAGAAGTGGGCATAAATGCTTTTTATTAAGCGAAAATGCAATGCGTAATCCCGATTGTTAGTGCAGTGGCAGTACAATCTGAGGTTGTCCGTTTCCGTAGAACGCCGTGAAAACCATTCGTGATGTATTCCGTCACCGCATGCCGATGTCCGTGAATGTTCGCCTTGAAAGAAATAAACCATAATTACACAATGATGCCACCTTCCAATCTAGATCTTTGACCCATATTCACATTCAGAGCTTCCTGAGAAATCTGATGTTGTTGACTTTGGTCATGGATTGTCGTCGAAGTCGTATTGAAGTCGTAGGAAAGGTAGGAAAGTGAAAGGCACCAGAAAGATGGCCGAGCGTGTGAAATCATCCTCTTATACGCATGTTCATAGACGCATGGTGTGTCGTGATGTAAAAGTACAAGGCCTCCGATATCGCCTCATCGGACGTGCGTCGACCGTGGGAAACGAGGATGTCGACTCTCGCAAATTTCGGAAAGAGCGATACAATGCTTCTATGCGGCAGCTCCGGCGGGCTTCGCGGTACAAGATACTATCTTGACCTTGTCTGCCTGAACGACCTGTCCGCCATTCTCCATCTTGAAAGTCACGTTCTTAAGTTGGAAAGTCCAGACTTCGTCACAGAATCGGTAGGTATCGAGACTACCCTATAGAATCGGATGAAAAGCAGTGGTTAGCTACTGTCGCAAGGTTGCCACTGTCTAGGCAAATGCAAGAATGTTTACCTTGAACGTCAGACGAGCTTTGACCTTGTCTTGAAGCACCTCTGTTATGGCGCGGTCAAAGTTGGCTAGGATCTTCATGGCGAGTTGGGGATCTATCCGATGCTCGGTAATCAGATCGTCGAGGGTATCAGTTAGAGCGGTACCGACGCTACACAAATGTTGTCAGCGCAGATCTAAATGATAACAGTCAACAAAAGCTGCTGCTGTACCTGCTTCGTCGATAAAGCTCGTAGAAATTCTGGCCAGTAGCCGCCATCTTGATAATCTCGGCAGGTAATCCGTGGTTTGTGATCGCGAATTTGTCGTGAGGATGAATTATGCGATTGTTGGGTGGATCTTGGAAGTTGGTATATGTAGATTTAGGATTACGAATGATGGAATGTTTGGAGATAAGGTTGCCGGAGAGGCTGTGGGACAGGATGACTAAGTAGAAAAAGCGGGCCTGCAGCACGTTAGTCTAGTGGAGAACTTTACCAACCTTGGGACGGACTTGCGGAGTTTGCGGCTGTCTGGACTGTGCAACATCATTTGCAGGGTGGGTACTTAAGGGAAGTACCCCTTTACGCGACCCCTGTCGACTGACGTTTTCGTCCATGTCCCCACGCTACTTAACGCGTGATAACGCAGCTAACTCGCGTCGTCCGGGGTGCCGGGAACGCCTCTGACGCGCTAAACCTAGCAGATTAGTACAGTACATACGCTACTTAGTTGTGAAATCATCATTTTCTCTATTTTTCCTCTATTATCTTCAAATCGCATGTTCTTAGCGTTGACTTTTCTTTTGGGTCATGATCCAAAATAACATCATTGTAACTTTTGCTTTTTCTTAATCCTAGTTATCCCACTAACCCACGTAATCCATATTTCTTTTGGGGATGGCCCCTTCATCGTCTTCAGACGTCGATTCCCTCCGCTCCTCATCTCGACTCCCTACTAGTGCTCCCTCATCACCTCCTCAGGCGGACGACTTAGATAACGTAAAAATGGGTGTCGCCTCAACCTTCACAGAGCAGCAGATGCTCAATGAAGAGAAGAAAGCTCGAGATGAGAATACCAGAGCTGAAGCAAAGCGACTGGCCGCTAAGAGGAAGCGCAAGAAGGTTCAATTATCACCCCAAGAACGCGCACGCAAGGCGAAAGAATTGGACGAACTTCTTCGCAAGAGTAGGATATTTAGTGATATCCTCACTCAGAAAACAAAGGCTCTGGGTCGTGTCGGTCGCGACTTTGATAACCAAGCATTGGCAGATGCTGGCTTAGAATTGAAGCAACAGCCTAAAATCATGAGCGGCGGAACTATGCGAGATTACCAACTAGAAGGCCTCACATGGATGTATGAGATATGCTTGCAGGGACTAAGTGGCATCCTAGCTGATGAAATGGGACTAGGTGATTATCTACCTGCCATCAACTAGCTTATATCCATGCCTTTCAAGCTAACTGAATATCAGGAAAAACGATCCAAGTCATCTCACTTGTTGCCTTACTCAGAGAACAGGAGAGCTATTTCGGTCCTCACCTAATAATAGCCCCGTTAAGTACCTTGTCGAATTGGCAAGACGAATTCCATAAATGGACTCCGACAATACCATTCGTAATGTATCATGGCACTCCACAAGAACGTCAGGAAATCTTCCGCAACAAGATTATGAGAAACTATCAGAAAGGCCGTCCTTCGCAACGATTTCCAGTGGTTTGTACTAGCTATGAAATGGTTCTCAGAGACCGTGCCAGCCTCTCGAAGATCGACTGGGCTTTCATCGTAGTCGTGAGTATCTCAGAGTAGTAGTCATGCTTCTAATGATTAACAAAAAATAGGATGAGGGTCACCGAATGAAAAATGCCGATGCGAAACTCTTCAGAGAATTGCAACAGTTCAAATCGGCCACTCGACTTCTTATAACAGGAACGCCTCTCCAGAACAATCTCAAGGAGCTATGGTCCCTCCTCCACTTCTTAATGCCGGAGACTTTTCTTGATTGGGAAGCATTCGAAGTATGGTTTGATTTCAGCGATCTACAAGACGAAGAAGGCACCACACAGTTCATTGAGGACAAAGAGAGCCAAGATCTCGTTTCCAAGATCCACAAAGTTTTGCAGCCGTTGCTACTTCGTAGAATCAAGGCAGATGTAGCCAACTACCTACCGAAGAAGAGAGAGTATGTCCTATATGCTCCAATGACTAAAGAACAGACAGACCTTTACAATGTAATCGGAGACAAGAAAACCGATACCAGGACTTACTTGGAAAACAAGGTCGTCGAGCGGTTAACGGAGACTCGTAACAGTCCCAGCTCTAGGAAGTCGAGTCGCCAGTCGTCACGTGCGACTAGCACGAATGCGAGCCAAGCACCATCTCCATCAGCAAAAAATGCGTTTTCAATGATGATGGGTAAGAAAGGGGTGTCAACTTTGAAAGCAACACCCAAAGACTGTTCTCCTGCGTCTCAGGTTAAAGGGACCGGCAAGAGGAAAGTTCCACCTACGAATGAGGCTTCGTCTCCAAAGAGTAGCAAATCGAGCCGACAATCTACTCCAGCCGGCAGTATCCGAGGCCGACCACGTAGGACCCGTGCCTCATACAAGGTGCCAGATGACTCCGATGATGATAGGCTCGATGATGATGAATTTGAGGCAAAACTAGCTGCCGAGCTTGCCGCCAAAGACGATGACTCAGATGAAGACCTTCGGGATGAAGAGGAAATCGAGCGAGCTGCTACACTTGAAATGGCCAAGCTTCAAATCGCGGATAAGAAACTAGGAAACCCCATCATGCAGTTAAGGCTTGTGTGTAACAGTCCCCATAACTTTTACAACCCGTGGACGTTCGACGACAAAGTACCCATAGATGAGAGCATTGTGACAGCGTCTGGAAAGATGCTTCTTCTAGACAGGCTGCTTCCAGAGCTTTTCGCACGTGGCCATAAAGTTTTGATATTCTCTCAATTCAAAACCCAATTAGACATATTGCACGACTACTGTGCTGAGCTGCGCGGATGGAATGTATGCCGTATTGACGGGGGAGTTGCCCAGGAGGACAGAAAGCAGCAAATCAAGGAATTCAATGAAGACCCCGATTTCAAGATATTCTTGCTGTCAACAAGAGCGGGCGGTCAGGGTATCAATCTAGCGAGTGCGGATACGGTGATCCTGTTTGATAGGTAAGTTCACTTTCTTCTCCCGGTTACAGAGGAGATTATCTAACTCACTTGGATCAGCGATTGGAACCCCCAACAAGATCTACAGGCCCAAGATCGCGCTCACCGAATCGGTCAGACACGCCCTGTTGTCGTCTACCGATTAGCGACAAAAGGAACCGTCGAGGAAGAGCTTCTCATGAGCGCCGACGCGAAGCGCAGGCTAGAGAAACTTGTCATCAAAAAGGGGGGGTTCAGGACGATGGGCCAAAAACTCGATAGTAACGAGGTTATAGACAAGGATATTCTCCAATCCTTGTTGTTAAAGGACGGCGAAGAATATCAACACTCCGGAGGAGATCGGATTCTGAGCGACGAGGATATCGATGTTCTCTGTGATCGGAGCGATGAGGCCTTCGATCGAGCGGCCAGGGGTGCCGGTAACGCTGCCGGATTCCAGGTTGTCGAGACTGCTGCAGACGGCATCACTCAGATGAAAGGAGAGTAACTGTATTATGGACTTGAAAATGGGTTTGATTTAGCTCCTGGGCATGCGTTGGCGTTACCGATTGCTTGATCCGATTAGGCCGAATGGTTCATCTAACAGTACCAACGCCATATACATGTACAATTGCTAATTAGTAGAACCATAATTAAGGAGTTCTGCCTCTTTTATTCATTCCGGCTGTATCGCACTGGTGGCTTCGGCGTTAATGTACAATATCGGATTTAACCAGGTTGCGCCAGGTCAGGGGCACGATGACGATCCGATTTAGCGGGGCGAGCTAACTTGTCGGTTGCAGGACAGCGCTTTGAAAGAGGCACAGCTGCGAAGCTTACTTGCGTATCCAGCCTACCTACATACGTGAAGAGCAGAAATGCTCTCCTCGGTTGCATCAAAAGAGGGTCCAGTGAGTTTTGGAGCTCGGGATACAAATAGATTGTTAATCCAGCGACTGCATTTGCTTCGTATTTTCCCTTTGTTCTGAAGTATACAGTCGTCATACCACAAAGAAAAGTTCAAACGACGCGAAGTTTTAACTAAATAGTGGTCGCCAGGAAGGTAGTCAAAGCACTTGAATAACGCTGAATCTCATCTCGTCTAAAGCGAATATCGTACCGGAACCTCGGGGACCTAGTTAGATCAACAACAATGTCTGCAGCAGAGGAAACTGGAGGAGAGATTACGTCTCTAAGCAACGATGTCTTCTTAATATTCGCTCCGTATCCGGATTCAACGGGATTCGTGGGACGGATCACCAAGCGTTTTAAGGGTCTTCAAGTACGATGGGTCAAGTCATCGGCTAGCCCGCTCGTTCCGCCGAAGGCTGAAGACCTCGACGCCAAGGAGTGGGACGGCGTGACTTTGCTCGCTACATTCATGCCGCCTCCGGCGGAGTTCCTATCCAAGGTCCGCTTCGTGCAGCTTACCACTGCGGGAATCGATCGATGGCCGGGACATGCGATATACCAAGACGATAGGGTCACATTTGCCACTTCTAATGGCTGCCACGCGTGAGTCGACGCTGGTTTTCTATCTGCTGTCCTGCAGAGAACTCTCGCGCCGTTCTTAGCAGATATCCTCAGGTTTAGGCTAACACCATGTGAAGAACGCAGATTGCGGAATGGGTCATAGGTGCGTGGCTCATGCATCAACATGCCTTCCTTACCTATGCCGCGAACATGAAAACGGGAACTTGGCAGTCTCCCTTTACCGCAAAGGTCCAAGATTCAACGGGCATGCGAATGTAAGCATATATGAATAGCCGCCACATCAATAAGGACTTTAATATTGACGCTTCGCTCCGTTGCAGAGGCATTTTGGGATATGGCGCGATTGGGAGGCAGTGCGCACGATTAGCTAAAGTCTTGGGCATGGAGGTTTATGCTTACACGCGCAGCGAGCGAGCGACACCCGAATCACGAAAGGACGACAGTTATTGCGTGCCGGGTACCGGCGACCCGGACGGGCTCCTGCCGGCGAAGTGGTTCCACGGCGCGGCCAAGGAGGATGTAAATAATTTCCTAGGGCAGGATCTCGATCTGTTGGTCATCAGCCTGCCGCTCACTTCTGAAACACGGCAAATTCTCTCGCATGAGCAGTTCGAAATCCTAAGCAAGAAAAAGACGTTCGTCGCGAACATTGCGCGCGGCGGTCATATTAACCAAGACGCGCTTATCAAGGCTCTAGAGATAGAGCAGATCCGTGGCGCCGCGCTCGATGTCACGGATCCGGAGCCGCTCCCCAGCGATCATCCGTTATGGAAAGCTCCAAATCTGATCATAACCCCTCATATTAGCTGGAAGACAGATGCTCTCTTCGGGAGGTTACTGCATCTTATGGAGCTTAATCTCGAGAAGTTAGCTACCGGGCAGCCGCTCATCAACGTGGTAAACCGTCAGCTACATTACTGATAGAATTGCTTCAGCAAAAGATATGATTTAAAAAAAAAATGAATTGGAAATTCGAGTGAGCTTGTTTCGCACCACACCACCGTTATCGTGTATGCTCGATTATAAGCTTTGGCTATTCAGCAATAGTTTGCGGTGGATGCCAGACATACCGTTACCGCAAGCTTGGTCAGTCTAAGACAGGTTAGCACCACCATTCACCCAAGTTCTAGAACACCGCCTACCTACTTGGCAGTAGGTAGGGATGGAAGAATCCAAGCCAGAATAGAAAAACAAACATTGGCGTCAGCACGAAAATATACCTAGTATTCCCGTTGGCTTGAAGATAATACTCGGTACCAAAAGCCAGAGAGTTTGTGCATCTAATAATAGTCGACTCACATAGGTAGGTAGTTAGCTCTACAACATGATTACGACTTGAAGAAGTAAAACGGATGCAAATCCTGCCAGGAAGAAAAACTTTGCGCCCCTAGATAAGGTAAGCATCTTCAATTATCGTTGTATTGTACGCAATATAGGCGATTCTGATTCAGAGCCAAACAGGGCCCGGACGTCCGGTGCGGGTCTCTAAGACCCCCAAAAGGCACTTCGCCATTGTGGCTGACACTAAGGCAAATATCTACACTTTGCTGGTCCCACTACGTCGGAAAGTTCGCGGCTCGCAGAATATAGTGCAGATTTCGTCCGGCAACAAGTACGCCATGTTGTGGACGTCGAGGTTTGACACCGCGATGGGAAAGTCCGGACAGGTCTGGGCTTCGGGATATTACCCACGCGCTTACGTACTATATCGGGATCTCTGATATGGTTGAATATGATAAGCCGCGAGCTTCGGCCTTAGGGATTGACTCGAACTGAAACTACCTAGGTGGCGCTTGTGCGAGCAGGCAAACTTAAGACAACAAGAACAGTCGATCCTTTGAGCAGGGAGGAATATGGTGCGCAACCCTAAATGTTGAAAATGCCATAAGATAACGGCTTCCGCCCACGCTTCACGCACGCGAGGATGCCCGTTTTATATCATCCCGTGTAGCTGGTTACCAGACCTTTCAAGGACGTGCGCATTAAGACGTTACAGTTCGTAGTCACTATATGAAATAACAACTAGCAAGCGATGGCAGAAACCGAGAAGCCGGATATCATTCCGGGCACTGACATCATCTTCACCGATGGGAACAATGGCGAGAATACGACACCCGGTGAGGTCGTGCTCATCCCGCAACCGACTTCCAGCCCAGACGATCCTCTTGTGAGCCCTCATACTAGAGTCCATATTATGTCATAAAGTGAACAGCGTCTAATACCATCTACAGAACTGGAACATGACATGGAAGACTGTTATCATCTTCAACCAGTTTGTCTTTGTGTTCGTGAGCATCATGACGCCGATGGCCATCTCGCCCCTTTCGCTCATCTTCGAAGAGGAGTTTCACAAGACGCTACCCGAAGTCAACATGCTATTCGGCGCCGCGGCCATCACCTTAGGCTACGCCAACTTCCTCATCGTGCCCGCTGCAAACCTGTGGGGGCGACGTCCCGTCGTCTTGGTTTGCGGCCTAATTTGCATCCTAGCCAACATCTGGCAGGGTCTCGTTACGAGTTATCCGAGCTTCCTAGGCGCGCGTGTTATTTCTGGACTCGGTGCCGCTGCGAATGAGAGTATCATGCCTATGGTTGTTGCTGATCTACTGTTTCAGCATCAGAGAGGCAGTAGTATGGCTCTGTATTTGTGAGTGGGATTTGACGTCTGTTAAATATACCTACCGACGAAAGGATGTACTTATCACTTCTATTTAGTTGGGCATATTTCCTCGGACTCTTCATCGGGCCTATCATCTCCGGCGCCATCGCCTCCCAGATCTCATGGAGGTGGTTCGTAAGTCTTTAAACCCACCCTGAAAACTAAATCTCAAACATACTAACACCAATCTTGCAGTTTTGGGTTTGCACCATCCTGCAAGGTGTAAGTTCTCCCTACGCGTCCCCTATATTCCAATGTACGTCATGTATCTAACCCACCCAAGGCAAGCTTCATCTTCCTCCTCGTCGCCCACCCGGAGACAAAGTACGACCGGCCAGCTCCCGCGCGACCCTCAACCAGCCGCGACTCGACCGTAATCAACGTCCGCGTCTCCAACACCGGCGCCGTCGCCGAAAAGTCGGAAAACGGCGGGTCCTCCAGCTCCAGCACCGAGATCGCGAACACGCTAACCACCGCGCACCACCGCGCCACCGGGCGTCCCTCCCGCGCGCAGTTCTCCCTACTACCAATGCGCAAAAGCTTGCGCTTCCGGCATTCGTACAACAACAACAGCAGCTCCAGCTCCAGCTCCAGCGGCCCCTCGACCCCGCACCGCAACGACCAAAGCGTAGCTTCGACCCTGCTCCGCGACGTGGCGTCCCCGATGCAGATCCTGTTCACCTTCCCGATCGTGGCGTGGGCGTCGCTGTCGATGGGGTTCGCGGCGAACTCGCTGCTGGCGCTGAACCTGACGTCGGCGCAGGTGTTCGGCGCGCCGCCGTACCTGTTCACGCCGGCCCAGATCGGCTTCGTCAACTTCGCGTTCGTGGCCGGCGCCGCCGTGGCCCTGGTCACGGCCGGCCCGCTGTCGGACCGCATCGCGCTGCGCCGCGCGCGGAAGAACGCCGGCGTGCTCGAGGCCGAGATGAGGCTCCCCGCCCTAATGCCGTATATTTGTGCTAATGTGGCCGGTATGGCGGTCGTGGCTGTGGGATACCAGCGCGCGTGGCCCTGGGAGGCGGTTGTTATTGTTGGGTATACGTTGGTTGGCTTGCAGGTTGTGGGCATTCCGGCGGTTGCTATTGCGTATGCTGTGGATAGCGTGAGTCGTCCATTTCCGTTGTTCCCTTTCTATGGCGCTTTTTTGCCCCCTTTTGCGAGTCGGTTTTGTGTCGTGAGTGGGAATGGGCGAGAATTGCGTTATGATCCCACGAAGAGATTCCCACCCCTGAATGACTATTCTTAATTACATTGACGATATGAGAATTGAGGAAACTATTGCTAACTCTGGTGAATTATAGTACAAGACTTTGCCCGGGGAAGTCATGATTGCGGCCACCATTGTGAAAAACACATTCGGGGTAAGTTTACTCACTCATCTATCTCCTCTCCGCAGGCGCACCGCCTTGGTACACACGATCCACTCAACTTGACCCTGACCTAATGGAAAACACCTAGTTTGGCATGATATTTTTCTTCAACGACTGGGCAGCACGATCAGGATATATCAAGCCCGTTCTAATGATGATGGCCCTCACGATTGGCTTCTCCATCCTTGGGCTGTGTGCCTTTACTCTCTGGGGGAAGCAGTTCCGTCGTTGGACCAAGGACTCCAAATTGCACTCGCTATAATCGATGGATCTCAAGCCGAGGCGTGGCTCGGTACGAAATTCGTCCGGTTCATGTCCTCCTACTTATCTATTAGATGGTATAATAGACGAAGGTCAGAATCGGAGTCGGAGTTACTCAGAAGCAGCTCATAGAGCACACCAGACCATCTATCGTGCAATTTTTGTCGTGATTTCACAGAGTTACTATATACCAAGGTCAATGTTGAATATACAAAAGCTCACTCCATATATAGAAGGGGAGTGAAAATATATACAAGAAGTTTTCTCCAGGTCGTCACATATGTACCACGTCTCCTTTCAAATGAATACGATAAAATGCAAAAAAGTACTCATCCCAAACATAAACGCCACCCCCATCCAATCAAACCCCCGAAATCGACGTCCCGCTAATAGTCAGCTCAGCACTATACAGCTCCCTCGCGCCGCTCCCGCCTTCGTTCGCAGCCAACCGGCCGTGGAAGACCACGTTCTTGCCGTTGGGGTCGATATCCAGACCGCCCGGCCCGTACACGCCCTTGTTGTCGGCGGTCCGGATGAGGATGCCGCGGTTAGTGTAGCTGCCGTCGATGGTGCTCGAGAAGGCGTACTCGACGTCGTAGTCGTCGCTCGAGTAGCAGTGCGCGCTGTAGAACAGCACGTACTCCCCACTGCTGATCTGGTACAGCGACGGCGCCTCGACCACGCCGTCGTTGGACGCGCCCTCGTTGTCGAGGATCGTCGTCGCTGTGCCCTCCAGCGTCATCGCGTCCCGCGCCATCTTCTGGATCATGATCGGCGTCGACTCGTACGAACCCGAAGGCGTCCCGCTCTGGCACGTCGTCAGGCCCCCGAGGCTGTTGCCGTCGACTTTCCACAGGATCCACCGGTCCGTGCCGTCGTCGTAGCCCGACGCGTCGATCACGCCGCCGCCGGCCGCGTCGCAGATCAGCGGGCTGCTCTGCGGGGTGAATGGGCCCACGGCCGTTGCTGATGTGGCGACGCCGATGCAGTGGTTGCCGCCGTTTTGGTGCGCCGTGTAGTACATCACGTACGTGCCGGCATCCTGTATGTAGTTAGCCTACCAAATTCTTATTGTGTCATTGGAATACGCGATACTGCGAATCCTAGAAACATACGTTCTTCTGAACATCTGGCGCCCAAACACTCTGATCATCTGGGTCAACCCACGACCCGGGGTCCGGCAGAGCGTCGGTGGTGGTAAGCGTCCAGGACAGGGTGTCAGAGGAAGTGGCGACGGGTATGACTTTGCCATTGGACGATGTCGCGTAGGCTTTCCACGAGCCGTCGCCATATATTAGACTGGGGTCTGGGAAGTCGACGCCCATGAACGGACCATATAAGGCCCGGTGCTTGAGGCCACTGGGGGTGGCCATGTCGATCTTAGTTATATTAGCCAAACCGAGTGTGGGTAGCTCTTCGATAGCCCGGGGAACATTGTGCTGAGATGGAAGTCCCGCGACCAAGCCGGCGCCCAGGGAAAGGAGAAGACTCTTCATGGCAGCTGTCAAAGCGAGCTATTCAGGTTGTCTGAGTCAATAGGAACTGCACGAGTGCAACAAGTGCATCCTTTCAGACACGCGTTTTTTGTTTCGCAAGCCATGGCGGCTGTAATTTATAAGAGATCCAGGAATGCGAGTGTATTCGGCATTATTCGGCCTTTTCCCTAGCGTTCCTATACGCAGTACGCAAGGTACAATTGCCAGCGCGGTGTGGCTTCAGAAGTTGAAACATTGTCAACGACCGTCTGCCCAATTAGCGACAACCACGCTTTGGGCCCTGGTAAGGGCAACGAGTAAGCAGCACATGGCGCAGAGGTTGGCCCAAGGTCGTAATAGGCAGGACCTGGGGTAGGTAGGATCGGCTGGTAATGTGCCGTCCGTTTACCTATCCAATTGGGACAGGTAGCTCGCGATCCTTTGAAATTTGGGAGAAAAAGAAAGCAAAAGTCGCAGTCGTTCGAGCGGTGCGTTGGCGATGGCACGGTTCCAGGGGGGTATGGGAGATGCAGCCGTCCAAGCCCCTAGGTCCCTTAGATCTGGCCAAGCCCTGTCATAACCAACTAGGCAAGCCGGTTTCTGGTCGCAGGCATTAACGTTGCATGATCCAAAAGGGTTAAGTCGCTCATTTCTTAAATCTATTTTCAGACAAATAGGCATGCCTGGCTCATCGGATTCCCTTCCTTCTAATCTGAAGTGTCCATCCCACTAGGTAGCGATGGGTAGCGTCTGATACTCGTCGCGATTCGTAATCCTTGACCCTGTTAGGGCAGTTGATCGTCGCTGTCAGTCTCCAGAATTCCAGCGTGGTGACATGGATCGCAACACCGAGGTTGTCAATGATCTTCTTTGATCAACGCTGGACATTCCGAGTCCTTGGGTGGCTAGATAAGATTTCAAGCTTAAATTGACAGCGTTTGGCAATCGAAACAAATGTTTTAAGAAACATGTTCAGGCATCAGCCTCGGTAATATAGTTTTTATTAATGTCCAATGTAGGAAGAAATGGAGCAAATTGATCACTATAAAATCAATTAAATTCTATCTCCAACAGGAGGGTTACATCCTACCTGAGGAGGTACGTACGGCACTATACTTGACGCGTATGTGACTGAGATCAGACCGCCTAGAACGCAACGCAGCTTGACAAACCACGATTAAATCCGACCGAAAAAGCCAGAGCTCAGGTTATGTATGTGACTGGTTATGTGCAGAAAGCCCTTAATGGGGTTTGCTGAAATATCGGTGATGCCTGTATGTCTGTGTTGTTAATACGCGTCAACGCAAGGTAATTACGGGGCAAAAGCCCCGTCTATAAGCTGCTTATTATTATCCCGCCTTTTACCGCCTGACACATCCTTAGATACATTATTTTCAGCCATGTCGACGGCATTTTAAACGCATCTAACAGATTACCAGCAGTCATTGGTCGAGGAAGGTCAAAATCGAGGGGTAAGATGTTCAGCTGTGTTGATCATTTATTCAATTCGCTTACAGTATTCAACTCCGCCACTCATAGCGCGAAAACAGGTGCCCAGGCCAAGAGCCTTAGTTCATCCCTTTCTCTGCAATAAGCAATGTTGTCCCCATTTCCTTCTAAATTTCTCGGGCACGAAGCTCCAATCGGGCACCCAGAGTACTCTCGCTACAAGATGGGTTCGTCCCGCATCGAGAAAAGGTTCGCACTTGACGATTTCCCAGTTCTCCTCGTCAGCAATGTAATCCGGCTCATTTGGCGGTAGGGGGTCATGATTCTCCGGATACTGTGTATCGACCAAGAATGAGCATTGTCTGATGTCCACATATTTGCTCATGTCCTCCTCGTTACGATCGTTCATGCCCTTGGTTGGTAACCATGTGCCACTCCAGAAGCCAAAGCCAGTTCGCGCTTCGGAGAATTCTCCGGGCAGTAGTCCGCGGAACTCTGACCGAATGAACTTTGCATGCATATCTCGAGGTAGGAAGTAAGAGCTGGGGAAGCGGTACCATTCTTTTCCGAAACAGACGTGATCGCCACGTCCGCCTAGACCCTGCTGGCCGAATACGCCTGCTCCAAGTGGTTGGTAGAGCTTAAGAGGCGCAGAGTAGGCCAAGAACACGCCGAGAATGCGAGCTATACCAATATTCAAAGATAGAAACAGCACGCCCACGACGGTTAGAAGCTTTAGACGTGCTGGGATCTTTCCAATGAGAGTCTTCGGGTCGGAATTACCAAACCCTGACAAGAGGATGTGGAATCCTATGGCGGCATTCAAAGCAACAAATGGATACATAGGGTACATGAATCGCTCCTCCTTATGTGGCTGAATGGTGAATATGCCAAGCCACATGTAAAAGGGGGAAAGGAATACAACGGTGCGTATTCCTGATTGAAATCCATGCTGTTTCGCAGAAAATGCTTTCTGTATAAGGAATAGCGGCAGAGATAGCAAGGCGAGAATAAACCACATGTTAAAATTGATGGTAAGATTCCGGAAGTAAAACGTCCACGGTTCTGTCCCATAGAGATTCGGACCCCCTGTCGAGGAAAATATGTTATACTTGACTATGTTCCACGAGACCACTTCCACCTTCTTGTAGAAGAAAGTGTTTATAGCAGTATCACCGGCCTGGACGTGTTAGAACTAAACCCCAGAATTTCAAGGGCGGAGTGACCTACAAGAAGAAGGAGAGCAGCAATGACACCTCTGCTGACTCGGACAACAGCTTCGTAGAAACGCTGGCGATCTCTCAACAGGGCAACAACAGCAAAGATACCCTCTTCAATTAAGAATGGGGCACATAGGGCGGATGCGAAAGGCCATCCCAAAATACCGCCGACGGCAAACCACCAGATACCCCAGGAGGTCTTGATTCCACCTCTCCAATTCATGAATGCGGCGGTCCCCAGTAGAGTGGTGTACATGGCAAAGCTAGATGGTAGATAGGCCGTGCTCGCATGGAAGTTTCCCGGCGACATTACCGTAGCCATCAGAAAGAATAGGCCTATCCGAGGATTCAGGGTAAAACTGACGACGCGGAATAGAAGTACTTGGCATAGTGAACAGACGAATGCCAAGATATAACGAATAAAGTAGAACTCGGAGACCTGTAAAAGTTAGAGCGGCCCTGTTGAAGAAATGCAGAGTTGGTTCAATAAGTACGTGTATACCTTCGTGGACTGTGGTAGTAGCCTCCGGATATTACCGACTATAGCATGTAGTGCGATGTAAGACCAACTTCGAATGCTATAATCTGGCGAGTATTCCCAGGTCTGCAGGCCATAGCCGTGAGAAAGATAATGAGTTGGCTCCCAATAATTGAAAGTCTCATCGCAATCTTGGATGGGTGCAAATAATGCTGCAATGAAATTGGCAATTAGAAAGACATAAAAGGCCTTTATTGGCTCAATCATGAACGGCGTTGGTCCTCTGCATTAGTTTATTAGCTTGTGGTAGTCTCTTGTAGCTTGTTCATTCTAACAAACCTCTTTTTAGCATGTTGTGCGGTTGGATGAACAAATTCCTCCCGCCGCTGGGCATCTGTAGGAGGCATACTGACAGAGCCTTACCTGACGGTCCTGGTTCATAAAAGCAGTTGAGGATGGTGAAGATGCGCACTGGGAGAAAGACGGACACTTTTATTTCGTATGTTAAAAATGTTGAGTTAAGTCTAAGAGCTAATTGGGTCCAATTGGAAATGACGTTGCTTCGTGGCTGCTTGAGGACCCCTGTTGTCGGATAGTTATCGGGATAAAGTACCATGTACAAGTTCATCTCTCGATCCGATTGGGTTATGAATCTACACTGTACCTCAAGATTTTCCGGGTCCACTTTATTTTTCTAGAATTCAATTGACCTTTCAGATGCTTTAACGATTTGAGTTCGCGCCTGTTCATCCAAAACTCAATCTTTCAAGATTTTTTCTGTGAGAAAATTGAGGTGCACCTTGCATCAAGTACTTTTGACCTTATCGTGCCATTCACGACATTCACATCCATTCTATTCATACAAGGGCAGAAATACTTGAAAGAAGCGCGACTCCAGGACAACACTTGCCAGTCCGTCGCATTCTAGTAGGTCGCTTTTACTATTATTTCCTCGTACACTTATGTTCTAATTTTGGGGTCAAGAAATAATTAACATTCTTACAGTTTTCTCACATATGGCCGGTCACTTTGAGATCCCTGGTCTGATGACTTCGTCAGAACCAGTCTCAACTCAAAACCAGCCAAGACCCCAAGACGATGCTCAACCAGTGACCTCACAAGTAATTTCTCATCCCTCCACGGAGATGGAGGTTGACACTACCATCCCCGTGGAAAACGTACCGCCTACTGAAAATGGCGAAAATGGAAAAGAGGAGTTAGAAAATGCTGACGCTCAAATCACCGACGCGCCGCCTAGTCCCCCTTCGTTGACCTCGGCATTGGAGGCTCTGCTTGGCGGTCTTGATCCCCAACCGCAAGAGGTGAGCGCCACGCCTACTCAACCTAATGGTGTAGAACATAATGGGCAGACCCAAGAGCAGACCCAAGAGCAAGAAACCCAAGGTGACCCTGAATGGGAAGAAGATTCCTCCCCCCTCGAATCATCATCATCCGATTCAAGCAGTTCAGACGATTCAGATGACGACTCGGAAGATGGCAAAAATTATGAGTTACTTGGTCCTGAGGAAACCGCCCGCATTCTGATGGAGATGGAAGGCGGCTCAGATGACGAAGGCGAGGGGAAAACTAAAGGACTCGGTAGTGGAGCTCAGATTCGGACTAAGAATGAGTTACCTGAAGAAGTAGTACCCAAGCCAGATGTTACCATCACCCCCGAAATGACCGTTACCGAACTAGGCGTGGTTGAGCACATTGTTGAGAATACGGTCGTGATCAAGGCCAACACAACGGGCGAGTACCAAGTTGTTGATACTGGCTCAGTCCTCTGTACCGAAGATCGCACCGTTATTGCGGCTGTAGCGGATTTAATCGGCAATGTAAGACAACCTCGTTATACTGCAAGGTTCACAAATGAAGAGGAAATTAAGGGCTTTGGTCTAGAGCTAGGAACCAAGGTGTTCTATCCGCCCTCACATGCGACATATGTCTTCACACAAGCACTTCGAGTACAGAAAGGTACGGATGCTAGCAACTGGCACGACGAAGAGGCTGGCGATGATGAAATGGAGTTCTCGGACGATGAGAAGGAGGCAGAGTATAAAAGACAGCAGAAAGCTAAGAAGAAGGCGGCCCGTGGTGGAAAGGGTGGTGCGGGAGGACGAGGGAGCCATTCCGAGGCGCCCTCCTTCCCCGCGGCAGGTGGTTTACAGTATGATGACGATGATGATGGTCCTTACCGAAAGTTAGCAAGGCCTTCGAGTTTTGCGCAAGGTCAACCAGCCTCTTCAGAAAGTGGATTCACGAACAATCATGCGAATAACGGCCCATTCCGAGGTGGCCGTGGTAGAGGTCAACGGGGCCATGGTCGCGGGCGCGGTCATCGTGGAGATTCGCGAGGTGGCCACCCTCTACCACCCAGACCACCTAGAGGACAAGACTACCAACCACAATCTCACCAATATAACTACAATCCAGTTCCGCCACCTCCTGCTGCCAACACAACATTTCCGCCATCACTGCCTTTCTACGGTACACCTAATGGTCATGCACAACCCAGCACGCAATTCCCTTTTCCATGGCCACAAAACATCCCGCAAGGTTTTGTCCCACCCCCGCCGCCTCAATTTACAGGACAACAAACAGGAACAAACCCATACTACAGTCCAGAATTTTTCGCCGCTTTACAGAATCAGATGCAAGGACAACCTAATCAGCAAGGAGGCCATTGGCCCGGACATGGCGGTACCGGATAGAATTCTAACACTATGGTTGGTAATACAGGCATCGCCGCCCGGCGGTATGATAGTTGAGATGGAAATTAAGCCCTCAGCTCCGCTACTCAGAATGGTAGGACGATATCGGGCTTCCGCGATTATACTCTTAGTGAGAGAGTATTCAACATCATGACTGTCCTTCTGCCAAACAAGGTAAATCGCATGCGCCAAATTTCCGAGAGACGAGTCATAAGACACAAGGTGAAGTAAGGCCAGGGCGAATCTCTCCAGTACTAGACGACATATTCACCTGAGGGATGTTGTACAATGATAACCTTCGATAGTTCAACTAGCATCGGAAGTCAGATGCGGCAGATACAAGGGAACATTAGCCCACGAGGATATACGTCTGTGGGAGCATAGGAGTTTAGGAATGATTAATAATAATCTCGGACACTCCTATTACCAAATGAAACGATTTCTATTGGCGTGAATAACCTGGAGATCGTCTTAACGAACTTGCTTCGAAACTGTCTGTGACATATATTTGATCCACAAACTCCACATACAGCGTAACCGAACTACCGCGTATCGTGCCCGATGCTAAAGTTTTAGTGAACGTCTCACCGGCAGTTACTGACCCCAACCCCAGGTTTGTGATAGCGTCGGCGGCGGGTAGGATAGAATGTCCGAGGTGCCTATTCACACGATTCTTCCCCGCTGGCGGTCTTGGAACCGGCGTGTAACACGGAGCACGAAGGACGAATGCTATAGCCTTTTGCAATGGGGCATCTCGACTCACCTCGGTCTCCGTTTAACACCGCCATTTAGTGTAGGAGGCTAAATCCAGGCCCTTTGCCGGCGTTATGTATCCTTCACATACCTGAGAGGCGTTCCATTTTTACTAGATACGATGTTTACCATGCTTTTCAAGCTCGTTGTGGTCGCGGGCTGTTTTGGTGTTTTTCAACTGCTTCTTCGTGTGTACAGACACCTGACGTCGCCTTTGCGGTCTGTCCCCGGACCTTTCCTTGCAAGATTCGCAGACGTTTGGTACTTGTGGGCGTTGAAAAAGGCGAATTTCGAGGTGGTTAATAAGGAATTACATAAGAAATATGGTGCGTCCGCATTCCTAAACTTACCTACGTACCTGTATTCCTATCTAGGTCACAAGGAACAGCCACAATAACCGCTTCGTCAGGCCCTATTGTTCGATACGGGCCGAATCGCTACAGTTTCGACGATCTAACCGCCACGAAGACGATTTATGGCCATGGATCCCAGTTCAAGAAGTCCGACTGGTACGGCGCCTGGAACCGGCCCGATACCTGGAACTTGTTCGCGGAGCAGGACATCTTGAAACACTCGAAGTACCGCAGGCAGTACCAGAACGACTACAGCATGTCGTCGCTCGTAGAATACGAGCCCTTCGTGGACGAGTGCGCGGCTCTGTTCGACCAGCGGCTGCAAGAGCTGTCGCAGAGCGGTCTGCCGGTAAATATGGCCCATTGGATGCAGTGCTATGCCTTCGACGTGGTCGGTTGCATCACCTACTCAAAGCGGCTCGGTTTTCTTGACCAAGGGTTGGACATAGGAGGTTTCATGACGGCCATAAATAATGGTCTAATATACTCAACCCTCGCCGGCGTCTACCCGTTTTCCCACCCGTACCTCTTCGGCGCAATCAGTCGTTTCGGCGGCGGCGGCATAGGATACGTGATCAACTTCACGATGCAGTCCATAGCGGAGCACCAAGCTCCCGCCAAGGTCGTGGACGAAGACGAGAAGCCAGCCCCGGGCAAGTCGAGAGACTTCCTGTCCAAGTTCGTCGCGAGGCATCACAAAAACCCCGACACGTTCACGACGCTGCACATCATACAGGGCTGTGCGGCCAACATGGTCGCCGGGTCCGATACTACGGCGATCTCGCTCTCCGCTATCCTGTACTATCTGCTCAAGAACCCCGAAACTTTCGCGAAGCTCCGCCAGGAGGTCGAGGAGGCGCAGCGCGCCAGTGGGACGGCTTCAAAGGATATCTCGTTTAAGCAGAGCCAGGAGATGCCGTATCTGCAGGCCGTCATTAAGGAGGCGCTTCGTCTCCATCCCGCGACGGGGCTCCCGATAGAAAGGGTTGTGCCGGCTGGCGGTGCCACGATCGCCGGCCGATTTTTCCCGGAGGGTGTATGTACTTACCTACCTATTTAGAGATTAGTTGCGCCTCTGGAAGTGAAATATCTAACATGTGTTTACGCAGTCGATCGTGGGGGTCAACACCTGGATCGAGCACCGCAACCCCCGCGTTTTCGGCGAAGACGCGGACGCGTTCAAGCCGGAGAGGTGGCTATCCGACGACGCGGAAAAGATTTCCTTCATGAACAGGCACTGGATGCCCGTAAGTCCTTGCCCCTCCTCCTCCTCTTTGCTCAAGGGCTGCGCCTGTCCAGCAAATATATCCTCTAACTTATGACTCGTAGTTCGGACTTGGTGCTCGAACTTGCATCGGCAGACATATATCGCACCTCGAGATTTCGAAACTCATCCCTCGGCTGGTTCGCGATTACGACTTTGAGCTCTCGGATGACGTAGCTAAGAATGGGTGGCATACCGACAATTATTGGTTTGTGAAACCGAAGAACTTCATTGTTCGCGTTGTGGCGCGGAAGGGCCTGTAATCCGTATACCGTATAGCCTCACTAAGAGGCAGCTTCATGAACAGCTAGTATTGATGGTAAAGAGGTGATGAGGCTCCCATCGTGAACCAATAAGCATCTAACCGGCCTCAAATTAATGTAACTGTGTTGATGTCAAGTAGCGCCTTAGGCATATAGTACATGTCGGATATCCGAATCGACGAATTAGCGCCACGATTTTGCTTTCAAATTCGACAAAGAGGCTGCAAGACAATTGCATTGAGACCTAGCTCGGCAATCTATACGATATCCAACCCCCTGAGCTAAGATCCGAGAGACACGAATTACTAGGTACCAAATGGAAAAAGTGAAGCCTGCTAATTGTGGTTACTGCGTAGGTAGTGTCCTGGTCTAAGTATCTCCAGCTAGCAAGTATCTAGCATACCCTCTAAGGCTGCATTAGTCCCGACCCCCCGAGCTGTTGACGATGGCGCCATGCAAGCCACTATTCTTCTGAAGATACAGCTCGGGAGGAGAGGTTAAAATAGGCAGGTAAGAGATCGTGGCTTACGCTGCCGTTTAAAGCCACGTACTAGTAAAGACAGTCATCAAACAGAAGATTGCTACAGTATTCATCGATGCGGACGTTTCTCGTACAAAAGCAGCTAAGCAGTTCGTCGCGCATTAGCCTTCTCCAACCTACCAGAATGAGGACCTAGCCCGATGCACCGTACTTAGCGCGGAGGGCCTGTTCTCCCGTGTGGATTCGTATTGTACAGAGCATAACTCAATTTTTCAAGCTTCCAACACAATATTCTTGTTTTACCATAAAACACGTCTTAATAGACTTGCTATTTCTTTCATTTCTTTTAACGGAGGGGCATGGGGAGGACAATGAGATGTAAGGGCATGCCGCATACGATAATACAATGGCCCGCCAGATGGTTGGGAGCGCAACACGCCTTACTTTACAGATCCGGTGAGGTCCGTTCAGCCTCGCAAGCAAATTTCATCATTTTCATCGGTAACCAGGATCGGTAGGGCTATTCCGCGCCGTTGGGAATAGGACGTGCGATGTCACGATGTGACGACAGCCGAAATACTCTTTTTATGTAATCGGGACTATCTTCCTCCCACGTTGTGGTGAAGAGAGGGCCATTTGGGTACGTAAGCACATGCCCACGGTTTGTTCCTTTGCTTAGTGTGTAAAAGGTGACGATAGTCGGCGATCCTCCACACACACCATCGGTGGAACAAAATAATGATCGACCTGTAAGCACGATAAAATGACAAGGATTAGCAGAGTCGGCAGTGTGACTGGCTGAGTAGTGGGAGGGCAGAAATTAAAGAGCGCGGACCGACAGACGGAATTGGAAGATGGTTGCCCAACTTGGGCGTTTCACAAGGCTAGAGTAATTTTAAAAGAGGCACGATAGAGGTTCGAGAAAGAATAAAGAATGATGATAAAATAGCTGAATGGTCAGATTGGGAATAAATACATCGGCCGAAAGCGACTGGGGCATCCCAGCGGTCCAACGAGGGGACACGAGCTCGCAGGTCCAGGAATCCCTCACGACCACGCGGGAGGAAAACGCAAAATCGGTAAGTCCAAAGATAGAGTCAAGGAACCAAACGTCATGTTGCGTTCCACGGCAGAAAATATCGTGGATATCGTGGCTTTAGCTTTATTGGAGACGATTCGACCCAATGAGATCGTGTCCGTGTGGATCCTTATCAGATCATTGGTTTTGACAGATTTCTTCAACTGCTTGCTTCGGTGGCGTCCTTCCGACCTCCCCAGATGGCTTCCGGTTACACTGGAATATGAAATCTTCAATATAAAACTTGAGATATTCTAAACAAGGTATGAGATGCCGTAGCCGTAATTGGGACTTGGTTTCCTTTGCCACTATATCAGCCACTGGAGAGAAACGGAGATATTCATTTCATCAATAAATGCATGAAATCGTGCCATTGACTCATATGAGACGGCCAAGTGAATGAAGCTGACGACACTTCGAATACCTTAATACAGACTACGCCCTGTAGGCGAGCTTCAAGTGGCTCTCAGTGGCTCTAAGTGGCTTTGAGTGGTGTTTCTCCAGGTTGTAAAAACTTTCCCAAGTCGATTAAGGGGGTAGAGGGGCTGGGTACTTAGGTACCTACCTATTTTCGTACCCGGCATCACCTTCGGTTCTCTTTGTGCCAGCCAATGGTAATCAAGTGGAGGATGGTTACCCCTGACGCATCCCTGACGTACCCTTACTAGCTCTAATTTCGCGTAATCTGCACCTTAAGCAATTGTCCAATCAGAATAGCTTGGTTCCTGAGAGTGGCGCTTCTGTGCCTGACTAGCGCATGGAGCTTGGGCCAAGTCGGCCGCCAGAGAAAGACCGAACATGATCAACGTCGAGAAAGAGACGGGGAAAGATGGGACGATCTTCAATTGGGATTTTGGGACGATTTGCGAGGATGGGATGAACCGGTGGACTCTGATGGGTGATTCGGTGCTAACAGCGTCCCAATCTACACCATGGACTGGATTTCTCTCCTCGATTGCATCAACTGTTTTGCGAGATTTTTCTTCCCGTATTTAGAGCACGGCGGGACCAACATCGTATGTCGTATCAATGTCTTAAAAGCACCCAAACAAAAACATACGTGTGCTATACGAGCAGTCTAGGCGTTGGTGTGTAAATTCAAGTTGGACAACGAATTACCCAACCGTTAGCAGCCTTAAAAGGAGGATTCTAGTCGAAGACTGGAGGTAATTAGCTGGGTAGGGGATGTCAAATTATTCTTAATGCGTTGGTGCTTGTGAATAGAAATATACTACAAGTAATTTTGTGTTTATGCAAACACTCAAGAAAATAGCCGGCAAGGGTTTATCATCCAATGGAAATTCGAGAATAACATTCCTTGCTAGGGAAACAAAAGAAACCACGATCGTCCGTGGTGTACTGCGTACGGGTGTACTAGTGTACATGTGTAGCTGCCCTGGCTGGTACCTATCGGGAAGCACCTGTCAACCGCCCACCTGCTACTTTGTCCGGAGTACCCATCGGAGTACTTATCTGGGTACCTACGTAAGTACCCCGTAACTGGACGCGCTAAAGCGGTTGTATGCCAGTAGCGAATGAACCTTGGAAGCCTACTACTCTACTATTCCCATTCCTCTCTTTCCTCCCTCTCTTTCTTCCCTTTCCCTCCTCACCGTCCACCTACGTCGCAATCCCGCACGCGGTCTCTCCCCCTCTCTTCACGAGAATTGCGTTTTCTTCGTTGAATCCGTTCTCACTTCCATTCTTTTTTTCAATACCCTCTCTCGATTTTTATCGACGACTAACACCTTCATTACGCAACATATCGCGACTCGCCGCCTTGCAGGCCGATTAAATTCACCTTTTTTCCTCACGGTAAACAAAGCGCGAATACGAACTTCATTCCCGCCCACCTCTGCAGGTACCGAGTCGCATACTACTCATGACACTTACGTGCACATTACGTTCATTCTACATTCGAAAATAAATAAAAAAACCGACACTTTACACGACGACTTTACCCTAGTGCAAACATAGCTTCACACGCGATTTAAGCAGAGCACGGCGCCTACGACATACGCGCAACACGATTGTACTTATTTTTGGACGATTTTTTGGTGGATGAGAAGAATTGTCAATTCATTGTACTCAGTTTAAGGACGATCTGAACAAAAATGCCGGGCCATCACAATCACCGCCATAAGAGGCGGGATGTGTGGGATGAACTAACTGAGGATGTTAAGAGCTTCGCAAGTGAAGCTAACCCTTTCAAGACGGCCAATATTCAGGCCAAGGCACAAGCTGCTTCGACGGTTTATCATACGGTGTACGAGACCATGGCTAAGACCTTTGATGGTCCCATTGCAGGCTACTCAACTTTGGGTAAAACCGACGATGCCGCAGAGACTCAAGCTGTTGCGACACCCACTTCGGTCATACAGGTGCCAACAACTGCCACGCAAGCTAAGATCGCGGATACGACAGCTGCCTCTCTCGACACAGCTGAGGGCACACCGACCAAGACCGCAGCGAAGACGTCTGATACTCTCCCCTCATCAATTGGACATACAACTTCTGTTGACCTAAGTGGAGAGTCCACCCTGGCTGTTGCGACTAGTACCCCGACGACGCTTTCTCAGGCCACTAAGAATCTAGAATCATCTTCGGCGGTAACATCTGCAACGAATGCGGAGGCTCAAGCCTCTGCTTCTTCTACCGCAGCAGCGACGACTTCTTCCAGCCCTGACACCGGCGCCGCAGCCAAGGCCGGTATCGCTATTGGCGTTTTAGGCGGTGTTCTTGTGGTTGCATTGCTTGTTTTCTTCCTGGTTAACAAACGCAGAAAGCAGCAAGCTCAACAAGTCCAGGATAATGAGAAGGTTCCCGGACCGATTGGTGGTGGCCGTCCGTCGTCTATGCTTTCGACACAGACCAGTGCTACGGCACCTCAGCTAAGCCTTCGCCCAGTAACCCAGTTCAACCCTACTTTTGGCGAGCGACGATCAAGCAAGGGCGCTGCTCTTGCACTTGCAAGCGTTCCTGCCACTAACATACGCCCGGTGGACAATACCCCTCGATCTCCTTGGGAACGACCTAGTCCCACTAGCCAGGCTAACCACCCTGAGAATCCCTTCGGTAACAATGCAGAACGTGCTCTCACACCTACCAGCGATCGCCCCAACAACCCCTTCGAGAACCCTGAGAATGTTGTAGGTGTTGCTCAGACCACGAATTCGCCTCCCAAGCCCTCGCCGATCGTAACTACAGCTGCGGTCGGTGCTGGAGCCGTTGGTGGCGCTGCCGCTCTGGGTCGTAAGGTTTCTACTCGCAAGGACGCTCCCCCTCCTCTGGATCTTACTATTCCTGCTGGTCCGCCTAGCCCTGCCGGCACAGAATTCAGTGTTAACTCTGTCGGTCCTGGACAGACACCCGGTCCTTCTCGAAGTGCGGCGGCTATTGCAGCAGCCGGTGGTCCTCCTCAAACTGCTGTTCACCGTGTCCAATTGGATTTCAAGCCGAGTCTGGATGATGAAATGGGACTCCGAGCAGGTCAGCTTGTTCGACTGCTCCACGAGTATGATGATGGCTGGGTGAGTACCTACTCTTTGAAATATTGCGATAAACATTTTGCTAACTTGCCTGAATAGTCGCTTTGCATTCGCCTTGACCGCTCTCAACAAGGTGTCGTTCCCCGTACTTGCTTGTCTACTCGACCCGTGAAGCCTCGTCCCGCTGGTGGTCCTCCCAACGGTCGTAACGGTCCTCCTGTCAACCCTAGCGGTTATCGCGGACCCCGAGGTCCCGGCCCGAATTACCCCCCTGGACAGCGACCTATCACTCCCCAGAGCGGTCGTCCGCAATCGCCTGCTATGATGCGACCTAACTCGCCTGCCACGGGACGCCCGATGAGTCCCTACGGTAGCCGCCCGGGTTCCGCTGCCAGCGGTCGAATGAGCCCCGGCCCTCGAGCTCAATCTCCCGGTCCACGACAGCAGCGTCGAATGACCCCTCCCGGACCCAGCCCTATGAACCCTAACGCCGGTGCTTCGCAGCAGCAGTATGGCGGCGCTTCCCAGGGTCAAGTTGGCAGAAAGCCTGTTCCTGGCCAGGCTTACTAATTTGCGCCATTCTGGGTATTAGAAAATCAGAATTGGGAAAACACTGCTGTCGAATATGAGACAGCGCTAGAGAAACGTACCTTGGACCCTTTTGGACTCTTGCATCTGACTGCAATTCAGATGTTCCTCGATACCATTGATCCACTCAACCTTAACGAACCTTGATGAATATGGGAACGATTTGCACTTCTCGACACTCGCTTATAAACTTTTTACACACTTTGATACTCCTTGCAACATTTGGCATTTTTCTTTTCTGTTCTAAACTTTCGTTTCGCTCGCCTTTCAACATAGAAAGGCCACGGCATCGGCCTCATTCAAACTTCTCAGATTAACTATCCAATAGTTTGAACGATGTCGTCATTGCGTAAATGCCCGGATCGGGATAATCTGGTAATTTCTTGTCGATAATTTTTAGTTCTTTTGGAAGAGAGCTCGCGATCCCCGCCGGCATCGACACAACAAACGGTTTTACCGTTTCCCGGCCTTGGGCAGCTGTTCTTCGACTTTCACCATCGCGATGCTTGGATCGATACATCGTATATTTCGTGTCATAACCGATGTACGATCGCATCGTCGCGACGTTTCTAATTTCTCCTCGTTCCAACGAGCTTTGGAAAAGAGAGATCAAACCAACTTTGGCAATTTAGATACTCTTTCTCTTCATTTCGGCCTGCACGAATCCGGGATGATGAGCACGCCTTGGTATCGGGTTTACCCTTACCTGTAGGGGTAGCAGCAGCAGATCATGGTTTTCTATGGAGGGGTGGTGGGATGGTTTATGGGGGATGGGGGGTGCGGCATGTTGAGACGTGCGCACGTGTTGGACAGGGTCTAGCCGGTGACGATGTGGTTCCATGTGGCGGTGCCTGGGGATGCAGAGATGGCAATTGAATGCGAATTCATTGACGTCTTCTATGAAAAGGTCGTTGTGGATGAGCCTCTGCGGGGCCGGCTAGTCACGTCTGATGCCCGGAGGTTTGCTGTAGTCAGACTCTCCCTGTTTATATAGGAGCTCAATGCAGTGGTCTACCACTTAAGGCTGGTCCTCTTCACTCGTATTAAGTGATTTTGATATGCTTCGTAGGGGATTTCAAGCTTGTTCAGGAGGAAAACCTAGATGAAGAGAGGTTAGATTTAAGGGCGAAAAGTAAGTTTTGGTAGGCGGAGATCTTGAATGCCCCTCCCATTCCCTAAATATCTTTCCGTTCTTTCCTAATGGCTTCATTTTTCCAGCGATCGAATCGTACCTGCCATCATAAACACGATCTGCGTAAAGTAACAGTGGAAGCTAATTATATCTTCGAACATAACCCCTATTTTCACCTGGCGCGGTTTCTTCGGTGCCTGCCGTGTCTTGCTTAGCGGAGTCACTCCATGCTTCTTAGAATATAAGTCTATTTGATCTTCCTAACATGTTCAGGCTGTGCTGGACTAGAGCAAGTCGTACTTACCCAAGTCACAACTTAACGTCTGGGTTGAAGACTGCGCGCGGACTTGTGGGTTACGGTATTCAACGATGATAGCGTGATCTCTGCCCATCATCTTGATCTTGTGCCTTCCGAAGACATAACTTAGTGCGCGAACACTTGGGTAGTTCGGCCTAAGATAGGAAATGTCTAAGATATCGTCCTAATCTAGATAAACCCATAGAGTTAAGATGAGTTTCTAGGGAGTACCTTGACCTTGGTGGGGAGATCGTGCTCCACTGACAGTTGACATCAGTCGGGGATTAGAAGGTATAGTTAGGTACTGTCCACTATCCATTCACCTGACCTGGTACACCAGATTATAAAAAGCTAAGACCATGAATAGTATATTGTTTTACGCCTATTTTGCCTTCTATCTCTTGTACTAACAAGGCTATGATCTGCAATTGGTCCATCAACACCGAGCTTCTGTGGATACTTATGTGTGTTCTACCTTCTGACGCAAATCGCCAGTTCAAGACCACCTGCATGTAGGCTTAAGTACTCCGAAGACTTGTAGCGTTCAACCGGTGAGAAATTGACAACAACTACGCATCTGTAGCAATGCGGACTTGGGGAAAATCAATGGGATGGAGTGAGGGGCAATGGGGAAGGGGGCAGCCGAGTCCTGAGCTGACGGTGATGCTGCGTTAGCCGCATGTAGCGGGAGCGATCAAGGCAACCGAGACAGCGCAGGCAAAATAAAGGCAACCAGATGCATTAAAACCCCGAAGTACATGTAAAATGGTGCGCGAACCTTTCGTAGGAATCATATATTCCCGAGATTTTCTCTCTGGAGCTCGTTTGCTTACGCTCCTACGATAGTTAGGTTGCGTGGAAGCCCTTTCGAACATGATGGAATCTCATGACCCCCCAAACTCCCACAGCAGAGCGTCAAGGATTATAACCAAGACTATGTCCTTCAAACAGCAAAATACGGGCAAATCTGCCCGTAAAAATGCCGGCAGTCAGAAGCGCTCTGAATCATTCAAGATACAGGCTGAGAGGGAGGCTGCCCAGCCCAAGAGATGCCAGGAAAGCGTTAGTGCCTATGCAGGATTGACATGGGAACTTCTTGAAAGCTTCTTATTAGGGAAATGGCCAAATGAAGACTTCAAGGGAAAGAAAGTAAGCAGACGTAAGCATTAACTGGTCTGCGGCGAATGCTAGCTAACTGTCTTTATAATTGTAGATACACGATTCTTGGGTATTTGAGGCGCCAGGGCGATTGACAGAGGTTAGTTACCGCAAGCCAATCCCTATCACTTGCTGGGAAGTAATTGACGTGAATGGCACACAGGAGGATAGACGAACTATCAGGAGGCTTAGGGACAATAGCATGGCTCAATCCGACGGTCGACGAAGGTCAATCACCCCCGAATAATGGCTACTTGGCCATGAGATAGTATGACCGCTGAAAAGGCGCAGGGGGTTAGGGAGTTTACTTTTTAGCAGGGCAAAGGGCTTAACCTATGCAGGATTGTTTCAATAGGGGCGTGGCAAGGCATTGTGGTTGATCATTTATCTTATGGTGTGGGCTGTTTATTTGGTACCTAAGGGTACCTAAGTTCGGTGTGCTATCCCTGGCTGACAACCGCGGTTATAAAGCCTCCTATTGGGCTGACAATTGCGGCATGGCATCGGTCGGGTTATTGCCCCCAGGGCTCTCTGAAATTCCTCGGAGGGAGGCAATGTTATGTGTAACCTGTGGATACTATTAAATCCGGTAACTCTGCCAGAGACTCGAACCCAAGTAGTCTAAGTAATCGAATTTCATCTATTGGAATCTGAAAACTTTACCAAGATGTCCGGACGACTCCTACCTGATGTGTTCCAGCAAGCCGTATTGAATTCGCGGTCGTACCCGAGGAATATCATTTACCAAACGCTCGATGCATATTCAAAATCTGCCACTAAGGCCGAAACTCGTCTTGGCGAAAGAGAAGATGATCTTTTTGAAGATAACGAATTGGAATGGGAGGTTCCTATTCGTGATTTGGATACAGAGTGTGGGAAGGGTGAGTATTTGCGAAGCCGATCTATGGCTGTAGGATTCCCGGCTAACTATAGTTAGACGTTGATAAATACAACATACATAGTCATGAAAAACTGCTCGAGTGGCTTGGTATCAAAATCCAGCCGAGCTCCCAGAGATTTCCAATTGTCACGGGAGGGAAGAAAGATCCCAAGTGTCGTTTTATGTGAGTAAGGAATGCACTATAAAAACATGGGCGTACGGTTAACTAGTAGAACGCAAGAAACATATATGGATTGCATTCGAGGTCCAAATTAAGGCTCACCAGAGCTATGTTTACGGATATCTTAACCTTTCACCAAGTCATGCCGGCCTTCCTCGAGTTCATTCATGTGTTCGGTCAGCAAGGAGAATTCACTGACCTGCATTTTACTGGTTTTCGTGAGCAAGTAATTCTCACAAATCCACCTAAGGAGTTGATTATCCCAGAACTTGGGAGAAGCGGAAAGCATTACCAAATATGCTTCAATCTTAAAGGTGTATCGCTGAAGTCAGAATGTAAAGAAGACTTCATGCTCAATGAATGGTCTATCCGCCCAGCTGTCTTCCACCACCAATTTGATGTCTCTAATGGAAATACACTGTGGATAGTGATCAAGGGAAACCAAGAGATTCAAGATCGTTTCAAAGCTCTAACTGGCAAGGATGCTCGAGCCCAAGACAAATCTTTCGGTAGTGTTGAAGAATCATTTCACTCGAGTTTATCAGCTCACTTGCTATATTGTCACTGGGCAATGGAGGATTGGCGGTGGTATATTGTATGGCTAGAGAAAGCTGTTGACAAGAAGGTATGTGCAATATTCTCACCATTGGAGAATTTCTGCAGATTGCTAAGCCACTAAAGCATCTTATGGCAGTCCTCGGACCGTCAGGGGTTGGCCATGCTCACAAGATATATACGCCTCCAGATATCCAAGACCTGCAGATATGGGAAGAGAGAACTAGGCAAGTCATTATGGCTCTTGAGAGCAATGCGGATATCATGTTCTCTCTTGTAATGTTTTATCGCAGATTGACTGAAGACAAGAACTTCCCACTGGAGAAATCCTGTTATTCAGATATCTGCTACTTCGGGAACCAAGTTGAAAATATAATTTCAGATTTTAGGATGCAGATCAAACGGGCAGAACTCTTAATAAGAACCATTTCTGATCGCAGACAACTAGTGAGTTTACCGGACTCTTCATGTCATTGCCACACAGGCTAAAAGAATTTAGGTCATCCAACATCTCCAAAGCCAATCGGCTTACCGAGCTGAGAGTTTAGGCCGCAGTATGGAACAGGAACAAATATTCATGCTTGTTATAACAATAGTAACTCTTATATTTCTTCCGGCAACGTTTGTTTCGGTAAATATGCAATGCAACATTGCCTGTTAATACCTACAACTCACTAATGATCTCACAGACGTTCTTCAGTACAGATATCATTAAATATCAGGACCCAGATAGTCCAGAGGGGTCATTTTCTGCCATCGCAATGTCCAGATGGCTGGAAGTAACCATACCATTAACTGTTGTGACCTGCGGGGTTGCTTGGTGGGCAAGGCGGTGGAAATTGATGAAAAGGAGAGCACACGAAGTTGGCCTAGAACAGCCGATAACATCATCAAAACTGAAAGGCCCTCTTGGATCTTCAGCTACCCTTCTACCGTTACATAACAAGTCCACCCTCGGTACCAGAGGTTCTTTCTTGGAAAGAGTGATGAAAGGGAAAACATTCTAGAGTATTGGGAGGATACCTAGGCAACTAGGTAATTGAGCCTGATTACCTATGTATGATATCATGGACACTTATTCACAGCTTTTTGAGCCACTGCGGAACTTTTAGTACATACCTAGATACCTCATCGAGCTTTGGCTTCGCGTCTTTGTAACCTGATGGGGAGGGCTATCGTGCTAAGCTTCATCCAAAATGTTAAGTCGCCCAAAGCTAGGCTCACAAAGGTACCTAGGTGGGTAGGCGTAGGAATTAGATACATACTTACTGCTGCTTTGCGATACATAAGTACTCAGTGGGCTGTTCAGGTTAGATAATGTAGTAATGAGCAAGACGCAATTGTGGCTTGTTGGGATTGTGGTAAGCCAGGTGCTAGCCTACCTTCTCCCCTCTTGTTGAAATACCTGAAGGTATACATCTGTAAGTAAGCTTATGGTGTATTTGATGCAACGAAAGACACTGGGGTGCTTGTACTTGCATGGTATTCCTATTAGATGGCCGAATATGCGTATCATATATGACGAGGCTTTTGTTCGAGACAACGATACTTACATAAGTACCCTAGGTACATATTAGCAACACCACTAGAAAAACAGCGTCGATGTGGCAGAGGGTGTAGATGATCACATTCGCAGCACATCTTGCGCACAGCCGGAAATGGGTTGCAGAATCAACCCAGGCAGCCAGGCACCGCCATTACACCCTTAAATGAGCTATCATATTATACGCTTACACTGTGGTGATTGTCGACAAGCAGGGATGCCATTGGACAGGTAATATAATTGCCGTTACACACTACCTAGGCAGGCTGGCAGCTGGAAAATGGCCGCGAACCTCCTAGAAGCTGGGATATAATTTTCAAGGCCAGCCTTAACCAGGAAAGGTGAGATTTTGTTTTCTATTGTCAAATCACTATTCCCATAATAAAATCCTCATGTAGTGATTACCTAGGTATATTCTCTTACATGTACCTCTCAGCAAGCCATCGTTGAAGCCCACCGTACCTTACAACTCCAATTAACGCACTGAGGCCATATAAGAGCCGCAAAAATGATGGATTGTACAGCCTCTCGGAAGCCATCACTAACCACATTGGATATTTTCCACCGAAACTTGGCGACCCAGTGGAAATTCAAGGCGTATTGTGGGCGCGAATATTATCGAACTCCTGAAATAGTCAAATGGATGTTGCGCAGAGATACTGCTGAGCCTGCGACTAACGTTGGATTACTTCTTACTGAAGTGTACCACCAGTCAGCCTCCATTCATCACCCTACTTCTGGAAGGATATGCGATGAAGGTGACCGCTGCTTGATTGTGTTCGCTATCCTCTTAGAGTTGCATTACGGCTGCTTAATCGACGTTTTTCAACGCTACAAGATAATCGACAGGCGGCTGCCTGTGCGCGAGATATATACCAACCTTCTTGAGAATGACTTAAGAAAAAGAGGTATCCAGAACACGAAAAACTTCTGGCAACGTTTCTTGGAAAAGATGTGGATGTATTACCCATGTCCCCTAGAGCTTGGTATGCGCGACACGTTCCTAGATCCTGGTCGTGGGAGGTGGATAATGCCTTTCTGCAAAAGACAGCGCATCAATATGAAGGGCGGAACAGCTGAAGTATGGGAAGTGGCTGTTCAAGAGTGGCTGGTCCCCCGTAAGTTGGCGATGGCGGCGGGACGGTCTGAGTATAGGGATAACGAACATGGTCCAGTAAGTCATGCTTGTTTATCTAAATACCTATTGAGAAAGGATCTAACATCATATACTAGTGCTACGTATTTGCTCTCAAAACGTTTACCCAAGAGTCCCTTGAGATATTTGAATGGGAAAGGGATGCCTACCTTGCGGTACAAGCCAAGAGGCTGCCTGGTATGGTTAGGTTCCTCGGCGAGTACGAAATTGACGAACAACTCGAGGATGGAAGTGTTTGCCATACGTGGAACATACTTCTCGAATATGGTGAAGAAGACCTCGATGAGTTCTTCGCATCACGGCGGAATTACCCACCAAATCTTAACCCGGAAACACTTCAATTCTGGAATTCACTGGCGAACGTCGCACAAGCATTGGATTCAGTGCACAACCTCGAGCTCGAACGTGAGAATGGTCGTCATGATTACTTCTCCGGGTATGTTCCTTTAACTCGGAAAACCCAAGTTACTTCTAACTGACCTAACCATAGATGTCACTGCGACTTGAAACCTGACAATATCTTGAGAGTCGACGGAGAATTCAAACTTGCAGACTTCGGATTCGCAAAATTCAAGCCAAAGAATCCAGGAGGTGTCCCAAAACAGTACATACCTGGTGGGACTGCGACCTACGGTAATGACAAGTCTAGATACACCCTCCAACGTATGCTAACTCTTATAGGTGCCCCTGAATGTGACCGCGCACGTCTCGATCCTACGATAAGCGTCTCTCAAGCAATCGATACTTGGTCGTTTGGTTGTGTCTTGTCCGTCTCAGCAACATGGGTCATACTCGGATATCAGGGAATTCGTGCTTACGATGAACTAAGGCGAATCGCAATCAAAAAGCTTCGAGAAAGACGAGAGGCAGGTGAGGACGTCACGGTACCAGCCGTTGACGATGCTTTTCATAATGGTGTAGACGTTCTACCAGAAGTAAGGGATTGGCATCGCTACTTGAGAAAGGTGTTAAGGGTGGCTGATACGATTACCGGGCGAATTCTTGATCTTGTTGACGAGACCATGCTGCTAGGAGAATCAGCTCACCAGTCTAGATCTTCGACTTTATACAGTGCTATCCAAAGTCGACTCAATGATGCGCAGGATCTTTATGATCGACTTGTGAAGGACGGAGAACTCGAACAAGTGGCTGAATCGGTCAAGGAGGCACTACTCAGCGTTGAGAACGAAGAAAGCTCACTAGTGAATTCACACGCTCTGGATGTCAACGTACCAGCGCTTTCCGCTTCACAATATCTGCCGAATCCTGCCGAACGTCACCCACGCCTCAAGTCTAGCAGGATCAATAAGTCTAAGAGGATCAATGAAGTGATTCAAGGGAGAGTTGCTCATCGCCAAGAAGCACTGAGAGAACAAAGAAGTACCACGACCCAAGCATCTCAAGCAAACTCCGAAAAGGATAGCAGGTACTCTGAAACCGAGAACTCTTCCATGTTGCCATTGATATCAAGCCAGATGGGACCTAGAGGCCGCGAAAGCAGTGCTTCATACAACTCTACTGGCTCAACCCCATACTTACTGGAACCATCTGCAATTCCAAAGCCTCTAAGGATCTCAAACGAAAAAGAAGTTCTTACATTAGATTCTCCCGAATCACCGACTTTAAGCCGCACATTACATATGGATTCAGTACATCCAAGGTATGGTAACTCGTTGATCGAAAGCCCAGATCGTGAGGAATTCCACTTGGGAACCAGGCTTCAATTGGAAGAACACCCGCCAACCACGAAAGAAGCTCGTTCATCGACAATGCCAGGAATGGAACCCTATAGTTCTCGGCACAATTCGTTGATATCCTCTCCATCGTACCAATGTAACCCGAACCCCCAGTGGCCAATACATCAAGAACATCAAGCACTAAAGACTAAAGAGAAAGGGTTAAGAGCGTTTTTCCCGAAGAAGCAAGATGAGTACTTGAAGAAGTTCTTATATGATCGAGACATTGTAAGTTTGCGACTTCGGTGGTAAATCAATTAGTGCTGGCGACTAACACCCACCATAGATGTTCCTTGTGGATAATGATATGACCATGCTACCATTATGGGAAACAATGACGACTGTGCTCGAGACACTGGTAGCTAAGATTGGCCAATTGGATAAAAACGGGCTAGATCTCGAGTTCACGCTTGGAAACATCCATAATGCATATAATGTCCCGGGCAAACAGCTTCTCGCAAAATTCAAAGACGCCAAGAACGATGCCTTATCACAGCAGTACCATATCAACACGAATATGGCCAAGACGTTGACTCGTATCTTCGATAAGTATTTATCAGATACTACGCGAGCGAAGACATTGATCGTACTCACCAATGGACTCTGGAGAGGGACGGTCAATCCTACTGATGTCGAGGTAGCAATTGCAGATTTCCTTAGGAAACCAGCTCTCGCACAGAAGCTGGAGAAGCGATGGTTTACCATCCAGTTCATCGCTTGTGGGAGCGAAGTTCCTAGCATCTTGAAACATCTCGATGATAATATCGAGAATAAGTACTTGATTCCGTAAGTTGCAACTATCAACTTTCTAGGTGTGTAATAGCTGATTGCATGGGGACCAAGGGACGTCATCGACACGGAACATATATCAGGAAATGTGTACAAGATGATACTGGGAAGCTTCGTCGACGAGTATGATGTAGTGGCGTCATCCCAGGCGCCACCAACACCTTCAACGAATGCATCGCCTCCAGGCTTGGCCTCTACACATGCGGCATCGCCCTCGACGCCAAGCCCCAGGACTAGACCGAACTCGTTTCGCGCAACGAGAACATTGTCAACCATAAAGAACATGTTCAACTAGTGTAATTGATTTCATATGTATCTGGGACGATAGGGTATCAAATATTTCTTAGTATCTGGGTTAGGAATTCTTGAACGGACTTCATGAACAGGCGGGCATAGAGAAGGCTTATATACCTAGGTAGGGTTGAATCTACGGCTGATTCACCGGGAATAGCGGTTTTGATTACTAACGAATGTTACTATTATAAGGGATCGGTATGGCAAAAGGCATCTTATATGATTGGGAGATACGACACACATTTATAGGAGGCGGCATGGTTTCATTGGAATATACCTGTATATCTAGGTAGGGAGGCGGCTAGCTCATGAGTTCATTTATAACTGCGTAGGTAGTGGGTAGACCTAGAAAGAAATCTGAATAATGGGAGTATGACAATACTCCCCCCCTATTTGCCGCAAATGCTATCATATGCACCTAATATACAGCTCAACCCCACCGTCCGAACTACAACTTACTATCCTTCCAAACCGGCTTCCTCCTCTCAACAAAGCTCTTCACACCCTCCACCATATTCTCACCCTTATCAATCCTCCCATACCAGCCCTTAAGCAAAACATCCGTGCCCACTTCCGGCCCGACGCCCTCCCACCCGAGCTTCAACCCCTCCCTCGTCACAATAACCGCATCAGGACTATTCCCCGCAATTCTCTTCGCCCACTCCAGCGCCCTCCCCAATACCTCCGCATCATGCTCCACAACCTCGTTAACCAAACCCCAAGCCAGCATCTCCCTAGCACCGTACTTCTTCCCCGTAAGCGCCATCTCCGCCGCCCGCTGGCGGCCCACGCACCTCACGAGCCGCGGCAGCGCGCCCGCGAGCGCGATGACGCCGATCGTGACCTCGGGCAGCGCGAACTGCGCCGACGGCGCCGCCACCACCATGTCGCAGTTGATAGCCATCTCCATCGCGCCGCCGAAGCAGATCCCGTTCACGGCGGCGACGATCGGCTTTAGGCCCCCGCGGTTGCTCATGCCGCCGAAGCCGCCGGGCGGGAAGCGTGCGTTTGTGCCTTGGGACACCGACGCTTCCGAAGGCTCTGAGTTCCAGTCTGAGTTTGACTTGGAGTTGGAGTTGGAGTTGAGGCCGTCCCACTCCTTGAGGTCGGCGCCGGCGCAGAAGGCGCGGCCGACGCCCGTGATCACGGCGACGCGGAGCGCGGTCTGCGTGTCGAACCAGTCCCACAGCCGCTCTAGGGCGAAGTGCTGTGGACGCGGGATGGCGTTGAGCTGTTTTGGCCTGTTGAGGGTGACGAGGAGCACGTGCGGTTTAGGGAACGAGACTATGGTGTTTGGGACGGGAGGGGGTGGTTTGGTAAGGGAGGGAGGGAGTTGGGTGTTGGGGGACATGGTGAGTGGATGGTATGATGAAAAGGGGGCGCTTGTTGACTAGGACATTCAGGGACGCGGGGCTGGAATACGGTAGTGTTTAGGTGAATTTCTTCGAGAATGGCACCTAAGCACCGAAGAAAGAGACGCTTCTCGGATTTGCAATGAGATAGACAAAGGATATGGTATATAAGAAGCGAGTGAGATAATGGCGCGGTGAGATTCAAGTATTACTGATGTACCTTTGAAGTTTGTAATTAATGATTACATTTGGGGTTGGTTGTGGGGAATTGCCTCGGCATTCCGTTAAATCCACAGTTCTCCGCATACCCCGGATGTAGTAACTACCCCTGACGGACAAGGGCCGCATCCCACGTAGGTATTCTGCGCTCGCAGCTTATGAAAATAAGCATGTCACAGGAAATAAAATATGAAAGGACGAGGATTTCATTAATATTGCATTACAGCAATAACCCATAACCATTTCTTATTTCCGTGGTTGGGACGCAGCATTTACGAGTCGCCTCTTCAAAGGCGTTACTATCCACATGTGTCCTTATGGATCTGTACAGAGGATCCTTATTATGCCTTCTCCTGCATGAATGGTATATCTCGCTGTTCCTATGAGGCCGTCCTCAAGAACAACCCCTGTCCACCTCAACTCCCCGGTATCTCAAAGGCCTATGTTGTGCTATACAGCTACACGAAAATGAACTGGTATCTTAAGAGGTCGAAGCATTCCTGGAGGTTCCATTTCATGCAGAAAGACCACGTTTCTCGCTTTCGGTGAAGAAGATGACCATTCGCCAAAGTTTCTTGACAAGAGCCTCAGCCTCATCATCCAGAGCCTAGAAATCAAGTTAGTGAATTGCTCCAAGTGACCATAATAGTGCATAACCACATACCTCTGCCAGTTCTTCAACTAGCTCACCAGGCTTGGCATGTTTCCTAAGGTGCTCTTCAACAACCTCTATAAGCAGTTGTTCTTGGACACCAAGATACTCCACCAATTTCTTTTCGACAAAAGGTCTAAGCTTCTCCCGGATAACACCTTCGTCCAGGTAATCCCACTTGACATCCCATTCCCAGAGTCCTTCCTTTTCGTTAGGAATCTCTTGGGCCAATGAACGCACAGCTTGGTCGCGCTCTTCGTCGGACATAGCCGCAGCAGCGGCAGGCTCAAACTGAATAGGAATGAGCTGGCGCCTGGAAGTTGCGTCTTCATCTTCGTCTTCAAGCAGACCCTCGACTTCGGCGATAGTCTTTCTTTGCGGAGCTGCACGTTGTGCTTGTGCCTTCTGTGCAGCGGCCCCGAGAGACAGCTTGAAGGGCTGTGGCGCAGCAACACCAACCCGGCTAGCTTGCCGCTGTTCCATCTCCTGAGCTTGTCTCTCGAGGAATGAGTCTGCCATACCCCTAGCTTGCTCACGTTCCGCTTCTTCCTTAATGCGCTCCTGCTCTTCGGCTTGGCGATCGGCATCGTCGGCTGCAATTTCTCTAGCTCTGAAAGCGGTACGGTTCCTAATCCAAGCACTCCTGTCTTTGTAATAGTCCTCGGTTTTCCGGGATGCTTCTGCATCATCATCGAAATGCTTGAGTCGCTGCAAAATCTTGTCCCGGTTCTTGGCAAAGTCCTTCGCATCAGACTCGTCGCGCTCCTTCTCTCGCTCAAGTGCAGCTGTCCGAGATTTCTCTCGATTTAACCATCTGCGTTCCGCATCAAGGTAGAGTTTTTCCGTCTCTGCGTTCTGTTTCGCAACCCGTCGCCTCTCCAATTCGTCATCGCTAGCAGAGTCATTCTCATCTTCTCTGTTATAAGCTAGGCTCCCATTCGTTGTGCCACCATTGACGAAACTGATTGACCTGTTGTAATCCTTGCCCATATCGGATTTCTGGCCTTTAGGTCCAGAAGGCGCATTAGGCATACCGCGCGGCCCTAACGGGATGTTGTTCGCGCTGGAGGGGGGTGGCGACGCTAGTCGAGAAGGTCTTGATGCGCCATTGCGTTGGCGTTCCATTGCTTCGAGCTCTTCCTCTCTCTTTAGACGTTCCAAATCACGTTTAATGCTTCGTTCTCTGAATGCGGCAATCTCGGCAGCAACGGTTTCGCGCATCTCGGCCGGAATGTCGGCCAGCTCGTCCTCCTGTGCCAAGGGGATATTAACCACCTCAACGTTCTCTCCATTTTGTGCCGAACTATCACCCATAGTGACATCTCCATCCGCGTCTGCTCCAGATCGCGATGTAGGATAAAAGAGATTTTTTATGGTCTGCTTCAACGCACCTCTGGCAGCTTCACATCTTGCTTCGGCACCTGAATCATCAGGTCTGCCTTCCTTATAAGCCTCCAAGTATTTTGACGAGTTTTCATCGAGTCGAACCTGAAGGGTTGCCTTCTCAAACTTTGCGTAGGTTTCGTCGTCGCCGGCGGGCTCATCCGCCGATACCTGTTTTTTCACGGGTACCTGAATGTCCTTTAGAATCTCAGAGGCGATCCATAGCGACTCGGCGTCTTCGAACTGGGCGAAACCGAAGGCCACTTCTTTACCACTAGCATCAGTAGCTCGGTCCCAGCGGCGCACCCTACCCGCGACACCCAGTATCTTCTCAACACCTTCGTTTCCGCTAATACCGTCTGTTATACCGCTCACGAACACGGTTCGTATGATCTCCTCTTTAGTGGGGGGGACCAATGCTTGCATATTTTCGCGTAGAGCCTGTCGAGTCTGGTCTAAACCACGATCCATACCTATGCCAGCCCTTGGTCCAGCCGAAGCCGGGGTCTCGCTATCTTTGCGACCCGGTAGTCCAGGAGTTGCGGGCTTCGACGAGCTCGTACCGAGGCGGATAACGGGGGCGTTGAAGTTAATGTTGGGCATGTTCGGAGGGGCTTGAAAGTTTGATGGTAGACCGCTAGGTCGATTAGCTTGATTGATGTTGTGCTGCTGAACGCCAGGTGGTGGCGCCGTTCCTGGGGCAGACATGCCTGGAGGAGGTCCTAGAGGAATTATTAGCTATGCGTCATGCCAAGGTTTGCTCGACTATGAAGCTACTTACCTAGACCAGGAGCAGACGAGATACCTGGAGCGCCAGCGGCACCAGGATATGAATTGTAGGACGGAGGTGGGCCGAAGCCAGGCACTTGACATAGGTATCATTGTTAGCATATTTGCAATGCCTAGATAGTTAGATGTTCTAATTATCCAGACTGCAACTTACCTCCGCCGTAGGGATTGTACGCCATAATTAAATTGTGAGATAGTACGAGACTATGATGAGGAGTAGTGTGAGGAGTTTAGGGTTCCGACGATGATGCCGGTGTTGAGACGCGCAAGTCAATAATTACACGTCTCTTTGGAAAGTGGCTAATAGAATGAAGATATTTAGAAGCGCAAAGGTCGGTTACCTGGGAAGTTAGAAGATCGTCAATGGTTGATGTTGAAAGGTTTGTTCGCGACTGAAGCACCGCCACAAAATAGTGATGGCTGGAGCACCAGCTAGTTGAACCTTCGAAGTTAACCATGTGGGTCTCCAGGTACAAATGTACAAATTTTCAAAGCCCATAAATTAAGGTTAACCAATAACGTGCAACGGTAATTGTGAATCATGGACGAGGGATTATTCCGGCCGATAAAACTAAGAGTGGGGCTAACTAGGCCGGACCAATGAATTCCTCCAAGTCGAAAATCGCAACTGATGAAGCTTCACCATCACCAGTATCACCAGCATCTGAAGGCAACCCCGAAAGTCAATCCGCAATCTGTGATCCGGCCAAGCCCGTCCTGAATATGTATGGAAAGGATTAACCCTCATAATATCGTATCATTGGCTAACGAAATAGGGCTGAGCTTTACCGGGTCACGCAAAGCGCTTTTCGATCAACGTCGATTCTCCGAAGCTCTGCGTCAAGATGGCCAGCATGCCCAATACCCAGCATACGGCAATTGTCCACCACACCAATTCTCCGCCCAGTCGAACTTGGCAATGGAAGGCTGCCTATAGCCTTTACTCAATACCGGAATTATTCGGACGACCCCTACCAGGTTCGGACGGCCACAAAAGTGGATGAGGTTAAGAAACCCGACATGTCGGCATACGATGATGATGATGATGATATCTATGCTCCTGAAATCGACTTCGACACCGGCGAACTTGCTAAGGTCCCTCAAGAAGCGCGCTCACAACTTACCCGACCCCCAATGCGCCTAATTCCGCGAACCGGTCGTACCATACGCGTAGGGAAATCTGTTGATGTGGCAAGATCCTTCACACTCTTAAATATCCAGATCGGTCAGAACAGGGTGAAACAGGACGCCCGTTTACAGAAAGCCCACGAGCGGCCAGGTCTAAAACGAAAGAGGCTGAAGTCGGAGCGATGGCGAAAGAGGTTTAGGAAGGGATTCAAGTCGTGCGTTGCGAGGGTCAAGGAGTTAACAAAGCAGGGCTGGTGAGGTCCCGATACGCCGTGTACGATACTTGCGTCGGCATGAGCTAAAGCTCCCTTGAGCTCGGTTGTATTAATGCAGTCGCACCACACCTTATACTTGAGCATCCTTCTTGGCGGCCTACCGTAGGCCAAGTCGCGAAAAGTAACGCAAGATCCAAGTGACAAACCCATTTCAATCCATTGGTCGTTCTTCAACAATATGAGGATACAGGCAAAGCCTCTCCGTTTAAAGGTCCAATAACATGGAATCCGGTGACAGGTAGCATAATGGGCATCTTGATTTGCAAGATCGGGGAGATCTTGGTGTTCTTCGGCCACCTGCCATAATTCAAGGAGAAGTGAAGATCTACTTATTGCCTGAAAACACCTTATCCTCAAGGAATCTAGTGGCTCTTAATTCTGCATCAAACCCACCCGTATCAATGCCAAGATCCGTAATGATTACACAGATAGGTTGACGAGCTAACCTCAATGTATATAGATGAAGTGGGAGTAAGGACTTGGACGATAGAAAGTAACTCAGGGCAAGGAAGCAATCAACAAAGCCAGAATGAATGGAAACCCCAGAATTCTACCTGCGGTTGAAAGGATCCAAAAGACACATCAAGACATTTCGGGCGCCTACTTTAGGGAAAACAAACCACACAAAAGTACATGGAAGAAGATATACGAAGGGATTGAACTAGTGAAAAGCAGCAAAGATCTCATGATAAAGGAGCCAGACCTCCGTACACGAGGGAAATGCGTGGTCTTAACACTCAACATGACCTAAATATTGAGGATACATGCAACTCTCCAGAAGACAAATCGATAGGTCAATGAAGACAGCCGAGGAGAAGGGATTAGAAAAAGAACAGAAAATACAAGAAATTTTCAGAGGCTCCGGGAAATGCGTACACCGTTCGAGATCGAAATTGCTAGGTTACACTGGAGGAATGAAGAGGACAGATCAATTTATCAGCGCCAAAAACAAGATTTCAAGACTAAGCTTGAGGCAGCCCGCAAAGGCTTTGAGGATGAAATCACGCAATTAAAGAAGATTCACGAAGAAGGGAAACAAACTCAAGCCCGAGCTTCGCGGGAAGAATATAAAGTGTAAGTCTATAAAGTAGTAACTAGAACTACCGCTGGGGGAACGAAACCTGGTTGTCAAGGGTACAGGCAAATTCAATGTGAGGGTTGATGAGATGTGGAAAACACTGCGAGACGCAATTTGCAGCGCCGGAAAAAGGGATAGGGCTAGGTTGACCAAGCATTGCAGACTAAAAACTGGAGAACACGAAGCTCTGCTTGTCGAGTTAGACCAACTGAACAGAGCACAATCCGGGTCTGAGACAAATCTGCAGAAACTACATCAAGAAATTGATGAGTATGAACGAAGACTAGTGCAAGAAAAACGATCCCAACGGCAAGCCCTAGAAGCATCACAACTCCAATTACAGCTCTGCGATGAAGAGCTCCAAGAAACGACGGCGCAGTTAGAACGAAATACGGCAGAATTAGATTTACTAAATGAAGCCGTACGCGGATTACGGAAGAAAAATCGGGGGTTGATAGAAGATCTGGAAACATCAAGGAGTCAAGTAACGCAGTATCAAGATCTTCTAGAAACAGAGAAGGATAACTTTCGATACCAGTACAGGGAGAACGAGAAACTACGATTTGAAGCACAAGAAATGAAGAAGAAATTGAGCAGAGAAGAAAATAGACGACGTTCACTCTTCGAGCGACTTCAGGAACTTCAAGGGGCTATCCGCGTTATATGTCGCATTCGACCAGAAAATTCCCAGAACTGGTTGGATTACGAGATAAAGAATGGGGAATTCAGCGGCGACCCAGCTGAACTGAGGATAATCGAGGAAAAGAAGACGGCGTGGGGAGAAGCAAGACCGAGAAAATCAGACACGTACGAGTTCGAGCGAATTTTCGGCCCTCAGGAGACGAATCATGACGTCTTTGACGAAATCAGTAACTTCGTACAATCAGTCATTGACGGCAAGAAGGCCTGTGTCTTCTGTTACGGTCAATCTGGCACAGGGAAGACATACACGATGAGCAACGTGGACACCCATTCTAGCCGACTAGAAGGGGTTAACCACGAGAACGACGGCATCATCCCTAGAGTCAAGACAATGTTATTCAAGGAGAAGAAAAGACTTGAGGAAATTGGATTTGTTATGAAGGTTAGAGGATGCTGCTACGAGATCTACAATAACGAATTATGGTTACTAGAACTAGGCGGGCGCGAGAAGAAGTCTATCTCAAGAAATACTCGCGCCGTCAAAGAACCTAAGCTCCAGACGTTGGATGACGGCAGTAGTTTCGATGCCATGGTCAAAATAGGGATGAAAAATCGGCGTCTCGGAGCCACAAAGCTAAACGATAACTCATCTCGATCGCATTTCATTATCAGCATCGAGACTAGCGTAATGTCGAGCAAAGATCATAACGCTGTACGCGAGGGTATATTAAATTTAGTAGACCTCGCAGGTTCTGAGAGAACACACCAAGCTGGCACCGCAGGCGCAAAGTTACAAGAAGGAAACAGCATTAATGCATCACTTACGCAGCTAGGGCGAGTTTTCGTTAGTCTCTCCGAAGGTAAAACACCAACATATAACGGAAATATTCTCACCGAGTTCCTGCAGCGTTCCCTCGAGAGAGGCTGCATGACGCTTATGCTCCTCATGATCAGCCTCTTGAAAGAAAATTGGCCGGCAACTAAACAGACACTACAGTTCGCGTTAGATGTAAGCATGAACTGAATAAGTCATTCTATTGGGTTAAAAGTACTAGATATACTAATTAAATCCTATGTAGGCCCAGTCTGCGAGGAGAACCAGGCCATCAGGCAGAGGCACGAAAGCAGCACCGGCAAGACCAAAGTTTGGAATCATGAAGTAAATCAGGGTCTTCTTCTTGATTCTCTGAGGTGAAGATTTCTCGGGGCTCGACTTCACAGTTTCGTAGGTTCTCACAAAATTCAAACATGGACGTAGAACTTAGTTAGGTTACCTGGTTCACTACGACGAGAAATTCGTGTTGCCCCTTTTCAGAATAATGTTCCTCCTTTCCCAACGGATTTTAAAGCCACAAGGTTTACTATGATTATGAGATTCATGCCTAGGCAACGATGAGAACCCTGGATTCGTGACAAGGCACACATCATTTTCTTACCCATGACGATGAAACCCACCTAATGACCACGATCATTATTTCATCCTTAATGTCATATATCACTTTCCAGATTTCTTGATAATTGAAAACATGCTCTAAACGAAATACTCGAGTAATAGATAACCCCTATTTTCAATAACAGACAATGATGTTCTGTTCGATGTGGGTATTTTTTGTCGTGTCAATTCTATGACCAATCCTGAACCAAGTTCCATGTCCCCATGTCTTCCTGCGACCTCATAGGCGGCCGTGTTCCCATAGGAGTGTCGAATTGAAATCTCCGTCGCTCTGATCCGATCACGTCGCATTTCCGTGGTCAACGGTTCCCTGAGCAATCCATGTGATCTGCTCACCCCCTTTCCGGTAACCCGGTTTGTGTTTCTTGACTATGCTGCTAGGATTCGGTCCCTAAACCATACACGCTTCATGAACGTGGAAAAAAAGTTGACATCGACGCAGATTGGATTGTTCTAGCCTCTACTCCACAGTTTCACGACCCTAGGCGGAAAAGATGGGTGACATATGAGTGGCTCACGGGTCGGGGCGGCCTGGTGGGAGGCCCTTCTGCATCCAAGGCTGGTTGGTCGAAACCACAGCCGAATCAGGATTCTACGAGGACACATCGTGAATGTAAGTGGCTGCTCGCGGCACGGTCAGCGGGATCCACCTATCCAGGAGAGCCTGGGCTCTCCGGCCAATGCGTCTTGCAACCTAGAGCCCCCAAAGGGATACGCACTCCTTCGTAAGCATGTCACGGCTCCTTGCAGGACGATAAAACGTGATGTATGGGATAACAAGCATCTCGCTGTCGTTCGTAACGAAACGGGAAGGTCAATATTTCTGTGGCTCTCGCGTTTTCTTCCCCTGATCGAGGCGGATCCTATGTTTCTCTGCGTGGTTTATTATGTGATTGCGTAGTCTAGCTCGGTTTTTCTTTCGTGGCATCTACTTCGTGACTTTCCGTGGTCAAGCCACCGTTGCACAAATCAAGTCGGTATTCCAAGACAGCAGACCGATAATCGCTTCCAATAAGAGAGTCAGTCCGTTTCCTGCAGCTTTAGTTGGTCCGGATAGTCCTAGGCTTAAGACTTATTCTTAAGTCCGTTCATTCTATTAGCTATAGAGACGTCTCCTGAAAGGAGGAAAACGTGCGACCCGAAGCGTCTTCAAAATTGGGTGAAAATTTCAGCTATAGCTTGACCTTTCACGTGATAGCAATGTTCCGGAGACAAAACCTAGTCTTATGGTTGGAAATTTTGACTTGACCCATATCTCGTTTTCACAATCGCTTGTACATAATGCTTGGGTCTGCACGACTTGGTAGGCCGGAAAAGTATTGATATATTTCTATGTTGGTTAATTGAGTTATGTCTTCGGTTGATACTGTGGCATGACGCGGCCAAAACAAGGAGTTTGTGAATAAACTATTAGATGTATATGGGATGTTAACTTGGAAGAGAAAGTCCAGCTTTACATTCGCTGAATGCCCGTGTTTGACACGAAGAGAGACAGCATGGTCACCCAGTGTCAATGCTTCTGGGAACTTCTAGCATTGCAACAATAACATAGCTATCGGTATGAGTGCTTAGTGCGTACTTCATATGTTGGGAGTTAGAGACAAGGCGAGGATAGGCGACATCTTGCTTGGTACCTTGCTACTTGCTCGAACTTTTGTACCTCTCTAAGCTCTTATATAGGCCTGTGATTATAGGAATCATGTTTTTTCTCAACAATATAGCTCACGAATGCCTAAAACCAAATTTCCTTCTGGATGTCATCTCGAATATGATTAGGTACCTAGGGGATAGGTACCTACTATGCTAAGACGACCGTACGACTGGGAACGGAGTTATTCCAATGCTATAAATCCTTACCTACCTATAACAAGGGGAATAAGCTTAAAACATAAATTCAATTTATATAATAATTCTTTAAGGGTTTTAAGTTTTTAATCCTTTCCTTTTCTTCGAAAAAAGATTATCTTAATTATTTAAATTTAATTTATTATGTTTAAAATCCGAATTTTAACGTTTTAAACGTTTATAAATATTTTATTAATTAATTTTATATATGTGGGGTAACTTAATAATTATTTTTAATAATTAATAAATTAATTATTTTAATTTAATAATCTTATATTTTATATATGTTAAAAGTATAGTACTTATTATTATGTGATATTAGTTTTTTTTTTTTTAAAACTTGTCTTTAAGCGTTAAATTAAAGCTTGTTTATTTCGGGGTTTATCGGGGTGTAACCGATGGAATATTTTAATTGCTTTACGTACGCTTTTATTAATTATATGTTCATATGGTTTTTAAGTTTAATGTTTTTTAATTATTTAACCTTCCTACTTAATTAAATATTTCATTTTATTTTAAGTTTTAATAAAGTTTTTTATTTTATTTATTTAATAATTTTTAAACTTTATTAAGTTTACCTTTTATAAAATTTAATTAAAGTTAAATATTTCTTAATTACTAACGCGGTAAAGTTTAATAAATAAAATATAAAATAAATTATAAATTCTTTAATTTATAAGTAAAATAAGTTTAATAATAATAAAAAAAATTACCTTTTAAATTTTAAAAAAACCAAATATTTTTTTATTTAATTTTTTAATAAAACATTTAATTTTAATATTTTTAATATTTAACATAACTAATTAATTTTATTTATATATAAAAACTTTTTAACTTATCTCAGCTAGCTCAGACTAGAGTTTGAGGAATTAGCCACACCTAGCCACGCTGCGCGTGGCCCGCATGGCCCGTGCCAATGTATCTGTGGGG